>NC_135064.1:25568553-25877917 GCF_051401765.1 Calliopsis andreniformis
TCGTACACGGTCGGTTCATTCATAAGGCTCGACTTCCCACCCACGTCACCGCGATGTGTACCGCCTCTCTTCGCCTCGAGGCCAACGACTCTGCGAAACGACTACGCGACGGTTGCGTGGCTTTTCTCGTCTACGAGACAACGAATTTTCTCGTCCCAAGTCCTCGAGGTCCATCGAGAGTTTCACCCCCGACGACAGCACGGAATTAAATACAGCGCAAGGACGTTCGGGCAGTCGCGAATTTGCGTCCCCCACGAGGAAACGCTTTTCTCGCAGGACCAGAATAACCGTTTCGAAATACGAGAGGCGTCTCTCTTGTTTTTTTTTTGCGTCGAGAATAGCTCCCGGAGAACGAGCAATTTGACCACCAAGGTTTTTCGAAAAAGAACGCATCGGGGTTGCACCCACCCCGTGATCGCTCATCCGAGTGACTCGCGTCACCGGGGAAGCTGCCGACGACGTAATTTAATTAACCAGAATGCGCTTTGGAGATTATTGGGACCTTTAATGAAAATTCAACCTGTTAACTGGGGAAGAGTTTACTCGTCAAGGGGGAAGTCCTAAAACGAATTTACGCGTCGCGAAAAGTTTGTTATTTTGATGAGGATACATAAGGGTGGGTTGTATACAACGTTCAGGCTGAATAAAATCACTTCATTCTTCTCTAATTATTTTAACAAAAATACAATGACTAGTGTCTCCAATAAAGGTATTTATTTCAGACTCTTATTGTATGGGTCATTCCACGCGAAATCGGGCACGTTTCGGAGCAAGTTCTTGTAATTTGCTCAAATTTGAATATGTTGTAGTCTTTAACGATATTTAAACGTACCCCAAAGCATTTTTCAAAATTTTGAAAATTGTCGTTTTTACAGCTGTTTGAAGTTAAGTACTACCTTTTTTTTAAAAAATTATAGCTATTGAACTAGTAACCGGATGGAGATGAGCTTTACGGTGCTTATAGAGAAAATATTGAAGTTTGTAAACAAAATTATTTCATTTAAAAGAAATTGTTTTTTAATCATCTTTTTTGCAATTATTTTAAACAAATGCAGGTTTTTAAGATGATGCGCGATTTTAAAAATCTGAAAAAAAAGGAGAATATAGTTTGATCCTTCCCCTTGATGGACAAACTTTCAAAAAGATGGACATTTTAAAATTGGCCCTGTGAAAATTGCTGAAAGTTGACACTGCGTCGAGTAGCACTGCTGTGGCGGGCGCGTCGTCGCTGGCAGCCTACTTGACTCCAGCGGACGAACGTGCGTTATTATTTGCGATCAAGGCGGCAAATATTGGTAACTCACTCTTTGTCAATGATACTTATTGACTAGTTCACATTCATTTTTGCCATGTGAAGTTGCAAAAAAGTGCCATTCTGCATTAATACCAAAATCTTCAAAATGAAAGCTAGGATTTAAGAGATTATATTTATGTTTTCAAGAATAAGACGAAGATTGAGTTACCAATATTTATTGATTGCATTAAACCTTGCAAATGCTCGGAAATAATGTAGAATAATTTTGGGTGAAGTCGCCTTGATTGCAAATAATAACGCACGTTCGCCCGCTGGAGTCAAGTAGGCTGCCAGCGACGACGCGCCCGCCACAGCAGTGCTACTCGACGCAGTGTCAACTTTCGGCAATTTTCACAGGGCCAATTTTAAAATGTCCATCTTTTTGAAAGTTTGTCCATCAAGGGGAAGGATCAAACTATATTCTCCTTTTTTTTCAGATTTTTAAAATCGCGCATCATCTTAAAAACCTGCATTTGTTTAAAATAATTGCAAAAAAGATGATTAAAAAACAATTTCTTTTAAATGAAATAATTTTGTTTACAAACTTCAATATTTTCTCTATAAGCACCGTAAAGCTCATCTCCATCCGGTTACTAGTTCAATAGCTATAATTTTTTAAAAAAAAGGTAGCACTTAACTTCAAACAGCTGTAAAAACGACAATTTTCAAAATTTTGAAAAATGCTTTGGGGTACGTTTAAATATCGTTAAAGACTACAACATATTCAAATTTGAGCAAATTACAAGAACTTGCTCCGAAACGTGCCCGATTTCGCGTGGAATGACCCGTATGCTACTACACACTAACCCTATACAATACGGATATCTTAAAGAAAAAAGAGGAAGAAAGGAAGTTAAGAAAAATTCTTACCTAGAGATATTTATGTACTAGTATAGAAATTGAAGCTTTAAGAATTATTCTCTTTCTCGTAATGGTAAAATTGCTAAGTTCTCATCTGTTTTATCTCCCACATATTAAAATAACAGCAAATGCAATTTAGAAAGACAATCACTGAACAGCTACGCTCACCCGTCATTCGCTAATTAATGGACCGTTTAGAGGAGGGCCGCGTAACGAGTCCCGTTGAATCGATAAGGGTGCGTAAGATCTCCTATTCTCTCTCTTCCCAGCCCCAAAGTTCCCTCAACACTGGCTAGGACTTCTTATAGCCTACAATCGCCGCGTTTCCCGGCAACACGACAGCGAGAACCGCCCCCGCTCGCATCCCTTCCCTAATTGGTCGCAACCCCAATGTTCCCGCTTCAATCCCTTTCTCAACGAATAAAAATTTCTTCTCTCACCTCTTCATTTTCCTCGGAATATCAAAGCAAAAGGTTGACAATACTATCTAACATCATTGAGAAACAGAACCTCCTCATCTATCTCAATAGTCCTATCACACGCTTAAAAAATCGTAACAAAATTCGTCGTCGTTTTTATGCGAAATTCGATCGAAGGAACGAAAGGCTCCGCTCGAGCACGCCGCGCATTGTTTATCACCTAGAAAACTGCTCTGACGGAATCCGTGGCGACGTCAGAGCGCACTTGACGGTTTCCGAAGCGATTTCGGGCGTCGGCTATTTTTAGCCCCGAGGAGCGTCGCAACGCGAACTCGTCGCAACTCGTCGAGCCCAATTTTCCCCCCGAGGCTGTGCGCGTCAAGCAATTTCACATCTTCCCGGCTTATCGATGTTTACAATGTGTCACAACACGCGAGCGTGTCGCCGCGCGGGCGCTTTTAGACTCTGGCGCCGAGCCAAGCGTTCGCTGCGCGTTTCTGCCCGAAACGCGAGAAACCACGAGAAACTTTGCTCCTTCGTCGCGACCGTCTCGCGTCAGATGTCTTTCCCTCGGAATTAACAAGCTCGACGGAGTGCTTTTTCTTTCGATCGCGAGGAACAACGGCGCGGTTAGGTCACTGGACCTCGAGGGTCGAGGCGCGTAGAGAAGAAAAAGCGTATCACCTTGATGGGGGCCAAAACAAACGAGACACGAGACGAGTCGTCTCTGTTTTCGATAGTAACGTCCGAAATGCGCGACGCAACGACGAATCTTGGGGACAGATCGTTGACTCGAGTAGGTGTCCGTGTGGAAAGTGAAATTTGTGTGAAGCGAGCACATTACTGTCACGTCACGTGAACTCACGTTAGATACTTAATAATGTATAACACGTTATACATAGCAAATTTATAGTGCGACTGAGGTTCTTTCCTTGTTTTAGATCTATTTTGCTATAATATGAAAGAAATTTACTATATGTAACGTGATTTCACGTGTTCGCAGCCTGAGGTTCCAGAGATACAAGGGACACGTTTAGGCTCGCTGTACACGAGCGATATTTTGGGGCACGATCTCGTTACGATCATCTGTCTTCGCTGTTTGTAATTTGGAAAATAAAGAAAAACATGATCGCTACGAAATCGTGCGTCAGAATATCGCTCGTGAGTATTGGCCCTTAGTCCGCAGCTCCGTCGACACGTACCTGCGTTAATTTGCGCCTCCTGGAGGTACGACAGTGCCATTCTACGATCCGTGCTGCGTGGTATCACTTTGACACTCCATCCACTTCCGAGCACAATGCGATCACTTCCGTGGAGAAAGACAGGCGAACGATCGCGTGTACTATCGCGCGGCACACTACACACCGCTGAAGATCAAGCGATCGCGAGAGCCTGCGTCGCTCTGGATCCTCCGTCTATCCTAGCACACCACGCGGGAACCACCGAATCCTCTTCTCAGTCGCGAGAGGTCTGATCGGGTCGCGTCTCCGCTGGAAACTGGCACAGGGTTCGGCGAACGAAGTCGAGAAGGTAACCGAGAGGGGACGAAAGAAATCGTGGAAACAAAGTACGTAAAACGATGGTTACTACTCTACTATAAACAACAAACGTCGCCGTCCGACCACGAGGAACGACGACAATCAACGACGTCGCTCTGGGCTGACCTAACCCAATACTAACTGACAATCGAGTCGCGCTCACTGTAGTCAAACATCCCCCACCCTTGCCGCCGCGCTCCCCACCGCCTTGGCGGCGTCCCCACTCCGCCGAGCGACGTCTACCCTCTCGAATCGCAACCCCGGATGCGCGAGTCGCAGAAACGCGCCTCGTAGGGGGATGAAGCGAGCGCGCGAGGAACGAAGGACGAGGAAGAGGCGAAGGGTGGCGCGAGAAGGAGGATACGAGGATCGAGGAGGTGAGAAGAGGAGCGATGGAGACGTTGGCCGAGGGGGGATGGACGAGACAGGGTGAACCTGCGACCGTGATCTTTAAGGGTGGGGGGTGAGCGAGCGTAGGGAGCACTGCTGCTTCTCTTTCGCGCCACGATGGACGAGGACGACCGCAGAAGGCGGGTAATCGGTGAAACCTGCGACAGAGGAGATAGGAGACGGTGCGCGCGGGGAGGGATGCGTGGAAGGGAGGTCGACGATATTCCGTGGCTATAAACTGAACCCGTGCATCGCTCACCCTTTGAGATCGCGAGAAACAAGAGCGATAAAAAGCGGCTCGAGACGCCGCGCAAAGGGAGATTGTTACGAACGCGATCCTTTCTTTGCGAGTCAGGCGCCTAATGCGTATCCTGTTTGCTTTTGCGGGAGAGTGGAGATTCTTTTTGGGAGTAGGTATTTTGGATGTGTTTTAGCACGATTCACGCGTATTTGGTTGGTCTGTATGGAGCAATGAGATGCACTGTTTTATGCAGTCTTTGAGAATGATTACGTAGAAATCATTTGGTAAGATTGAAGAATTTTAACAGGGAAAGTTAACTGATGGGGTAAAAAGTTTGTTTTATTGATTCCAGTTATAGTTTGGATTTCAACCTGAATGTAAATAGTACCTATAGAAAAAATAAATTCTAAAGGGAAACAAATGTGAAAGAATTTTGTGAACGTTATAGTTCTGAAGTGTACTATAAGTATAACTCATTAGCGTAACACTTTCGCAGTTATTTCACAGTAGTTGTAAATAGAATAAACTAGAGAAGTCGTGTTTTCAAATATCAAGTTGTAGTAACACTTACGTGGTTGAACGTGCAATAAAAAAGTAGCAGTTATAGTATCTAGAAGTTATAGTACCTGCTATATACATCTTTAATTTTTATTATAAAAAGACCTTATCTATCCTTTATAGATTTAATTGCAAGTTGAATTAATTATTATAGATTTAGACTACTAAACCCGCATATGATTTCACATTAAAATTTAATTTACCTTATTTACGCCTCAACTTATCCAGTATTCTCAAATTTCTTCCCATTGAGTTCGGATTTACAGATTTCGTGGCATCACGCACGTGCACGTGTCGTCTCCGCGGAACTTTAACATAGCTTTTAATATTTCAAAAGCGGTCGATAGGGATTGCCTCGCGAAGTACGGCTGTCCATAAATCGCTCTCCGTCTCCTTTGAAACCCTCCGTTTGCTGGATATACAGTGTAATCATTAAATATACAGCGGTTAATGCATCCTCTGATTATGCGTTCGTCAGGATACATACGTTACGTTCCCTAAGAAATTTTAAACCAATCATGCAATCTAAATTCACATGCATCTGAGTTGAGACAATATTTATTTCACTTCTTTCTTACCATTGCAGTCTAAAAATATACCCATGTTTCTCTTAACAATAGTGCTAAAATATCATTGCAACTATTCATCAATTCTACTACTAAAACTTTCAATAAGCTCTCCTGTACGCTTCCATGATCCCACAAGAACCACATTCGCAAACCTATTATTCACGAGAATCTTCGTACCGAAAAGCTCAAAAAAGAGCACAAAAAACCCCCAAAAAAAAGAAAAACAAAAAATGAAAAATCCAGGAAAAAGTTCTGTCGTTACACAGAAAAAAAGTGACGAAACGTTTCGTTTGACAGTTCGCGGGTGCGGCACACGTTTCCATCAGCCGAAACTCGCGTCACGCGTCGCGTCGGGGGAATCAAACGAGTCCCGAACAATGCAATTTACGCACCCTGCGCGGCGGTATCGCCAACGAAGAATTTCCTCCGCGTTCGCGACTTCCGCTCGGCGATAACGCGCGTCACAAAGCCGCCGAGCGCACAGGGCTCCTACTGTTTTTTGGAAACGAATTCAGTCGGCCCCTCGCCCCACCCAGCCGCCAAGCACCGTTTTTTTTCCTCGGGGGTGAAAAGTGCGTGCACGCGCGGCCCTCTCTTCTCCGCTCGCTCACCTGCCCGTGATCGGGCGTGCTCAGCGCGTGCCTGCAGCCGAAAACTTACGGGACCACCGCGCACCCGTGCACGATAAAAAAGTGGAAGAATGCCCCTGGTCTGGGCGCGTGTGGAGCTGCTTCGTGGTGTGCGTGCGCGCGATGCAGGCCTCGCACACGCTCGTGGCGGCGCACCGGTGCGCTCGCGAGGGCACGCTCTCCATCCTGTCAGCTTGTTGTCGTCGAACGATGGAATAGAGATAGAGATTGGATGATATTTTTGGGGGGGTGACGAGGTAGACGGAGGGGGGCAAGTGGTGACCTGGATCGAAAGGCGAAAGCTCGCAGTTCGGTGAATTAACCCATTGTGTTATCACGCCGTGACGAGCTCGTTGTCGTGTACTGTTTTGTTATCACGCTGCCTCTTTTGCTGCGGTTCGTTCTTTCAACTTTTGTTTCTTTTTTTTTGGGCGATGTGTTTTTTCATTGTGGAGTGCATGGTTGGTTTTCACGGTTTTTGTGTGCGTTTTTGTGTGGGTGGAGAGTGTGAGATTGTGGTGAAAAATTGTGGTAGGTAAGTAAGTAATAAGCAATTCTGAGAGTTGTATTGTTGGTTTTAGGATTTGAGTAAGAAGCAAAATTTGGAGCATGTTTTAACTGTGTACCAGATTAGTAGAATGTGAAAAATATTTTTTATTTACACAAAATATATACCTGTTCCATGTTTTAGATCTAAAATTTCTAAATTTAGTTACTACTTATTACTAGCAAATTTTCAATAGACAATTAAATCTCATATACATATTCTCTCCAGTTAATATCTATGAAACAGGTGCCTCAGAACAAAATTTCAAGACTCAACAATTCTCTAATTTCCAGACCGATGCTGCACTAAAGAAAGAAACAGCGCCTATCCTAGCAGCAGAATGAAAAGGAGGGCGGTGCACCCATCGAAATCGAGTACATTCGATAAGTATTTCCGCATACAAGCCTGACAAAATATTGTGAAAAAAGCGCACAGGTATAGGGTCGGCTTTGGTCTAAATCGCGAGGAAAATACGGGGCAGCTATAAAAGGGATCTGCCCGATCTAACTTAGAGCAGCACTATATTCAACGTGTTACGTAAGTGTAAACCCACCGATAATTTCGCGCAACATTCTCGACCTCTTTTTTATCCATGAATTTTCTCTCCTTCCTTCGAAATCGTAATCCTTCCTCCGAAATCGTAAAGGGTTGCGAGACGCTTAAGGGGATTTCCATGGCCATACTGCGGTTATGCAATCGCTCGGTAAATCGTCGAGAGAAAAAGAGCAAACAGAAACGGGGATGTTTTTTAGGCGCTTAAACGTGCCCGATTGACCCATGGTCGCGAGGAAAAACTGTTTACAATGGCCAGATTATTGGCAATTATTACGATACTTAACCCTTGGCCGTCCGACGTGAAAGCGTGAGCCTCTACCTGGTGCAGAGCCATTGTGCGCCAGATGAGGCTCGTAACCCTTTCAGACGCCCTTCCGGATACCTGCTCCGTGCTCTCCCGAATAGTACAGAGTTAAAAGGTGCCCATTTGTCACGGTGAACTCAATACAGAGAGAGATTCCCATCGCATCAATCGTTCATAAGAGACAGAAAACCTACAAGGAAACCTATTCCCAGAATATCAAATTCCCTAAATAAAGCACGCGATCTCACTGCCTCTTCCAAGCGTCACCTAAATTACCCTGGCAACCGAGTCGCTACAATTAAAGCAGACGTTTAGGGCACGCAATCCGAGAGGACTGTTGACCTTAAAAATATGCAAGAAAATAGCGAAACGATGGACAGTATTTCGCTGAGGCAGTAAAACGGACCGTAGGGTTGTTGAACCGTCCTCATCGCTCTTATACCATCGCTGGAGACGTCACAGGGTCGTGGTTGTTAGGGCCATCAGCCTCTAGCCAACGTTTTACTCTACCGAACTCTGCGAAAGGTTGTGTATATACGTCGTGGAAAATGGAAAGCTCTCGAGGTAAAGGTGAAGCACTGGCCGAGACGTGGAGCGCGAGAAACGACTAGGTGTGGGTACCAGGCAATTCAAGTCTCGATTGCTCTAGTTTCTCACAAAAGCGGGGCCCTTAAACGCCTCGGACCTTTCCCTTCGTCGCGGGGTGCGGGCGTATCCCAAAACAAACGTTATTGGGGGGCTGTTCGTACTTTTATAATTTTACAGCGGAAATTATCAGGTATGAAAATAGTGAGGGCACCTCGGGGGTCTGCTCGAACGACTCCTCGGTTGACTTTGGGAAAAGTCGATGACTGTTCCTCTCCCTCTTCTGTCCACGGGCACACGACGCGCTGCAAAATTGGATTATATTGCACAGAGTTTTGTGCGTTTCCTTGAAAGAAGATGCTCGGAGGATAATAGGGTCTGTTCTGTTTTTCCGGTCGTTGTGACCTGCAAAGTTGAATTTTTCGGGGAGAATGGAGACCGTTGGGACGCGACGCTTTTGCCTTAACTTTTATAATTAGATTTACGAGATTGCATGGCTCGCCGTTGATGAAGCGACCGGTTAGAGGGATCGTTTTTAACGGCCTGCAATCGACGAGAAAAAACCGATGCCTGGCGTTATAAAGTTCGGAGTGGTTCTTTTAGGGTTAACCAATCTGGGTTGGACCTTTGCGAGAGGGAAGCGAACTTGTGTTGGGAAATTTATGGTAAGACTGAGAATATGGGGCATATTTAAGTAACTTCATTTTCGATCTTGCGTTCATCGTATGGTGTTTGGTCAGCACTTGGAATCAGTTGATGAATTTTCTTAAGATTCGTTTAGCTTGATGACTACATGGTACTTTTAGTAGTGGACTCATTTAAATTCGTTTATTCAATAAGAAAATTTTGTACTTTTAGAAAATTGTAGTGTATAAGTTGTAGGTTTATGTTTACAGTTATGAGTAGAACTAATTAACACTATCAGGAATATCTTTATCAAAGACTACTGTAATAAATAGAGGAGTTAATAAAAATTATTTTTTTCTACATTAAAATCGCAGTGTCATGGTCTGAGGAATTTCTAATCAGTAGTTCTAGCATAGCAAGATGCTATTTGGAGCATTTGGAGCGCTACAGCTCCAAAATAATTATGTAAAGACATAATTATGCCAGAAAACAGGATTAGTGTTAGGCAATCTTTAATAGAAAATAAACCGGTTCATTGCGTATGCAGATATTAAATATTAAAAAACGATATCCAACTATTATCTAATAACAGCAGTTTCTCACAGGTTATTTTTGAACTTTTCTACTTGTTTCCTAATCGTAACATTTTTCCTTTTCAAGTCCCTCACGTTGCGTAGACAAAGCGACACGTACCACTAAAGTCCCCTTGACGTTTTCTTCGACTTTCTCCAAAAATACCCGTTCATAGCTCAGAAAGGTGTAAACACACTAGTCCTCTGTAATCTCCATAATCCGACTCGCTATGAAAAAGTAACGTACGTTTGTTTCCTACCATGAAACGAAAATATGTGATGACTCCTATTTCTTGCTGCCTTGTTTGAGTTTGTTCGCATCGCATCAAATAGATAATACTGCTTTTGTACTTTTGAGACCAGGAATTGTACCTTGTTTGAATGAACTCAATTTCTTTAATCTATTTTTACGCGTCTCATTTTAAAACTCCAAAAGTTATGGAGAGATTAAAATTCCCATAATTAAAAACTAGAAAACTAACGATTGGGATAAATATGTCCTAATTTTAATTCCCTTTTTTTGTAACTGTAACTCATTTTAACTTCAAATTGCAAAATATGTTTTTCCATTCGATAAATGTTCCACTGTGAATAAATTCATTTGTCCAGAGAACGTGATAATTTATTAAAAAGGGGAATTCATGAGCCTTTCGTGTAGATGAGTCTTAAAAAATTCTATTTCAAATTAGAATTTCGTGTCTTGAAAAGTTCCTAGTGAATATACCTATATCATAGCAGATGAAGTCCACTTTCCCTGAGAACAGTTTCGCATATTTTTTGCACGCACTTTTTCAGCATAAACGGAAACCTTAACGGAACAGATACTCGTAGCAGCCCAATTTATGCAAACCAATCTACCTTGAAATCTGTCCATTGTACGCGGGGACGCGCTTCACGTAGGACGTCGTGTTACAGATTAAATCGATATCTTGATCTGCGGTTGACGAGCAACCGTTGGTCACGGCTCCGTCACAAAGAGCTGGAAGTTTGGAAAAATTTCGGTTGCTCTCGAGTGGACGTTTTTTCGATCGGGTGACCGTTACGACAGATAAGCATCTCGCAACCGAGCTTTTCCACGTATTTAAATATGCCTTCTATGGTAATTGAAACACCGTGGCTGCTCTTCGGTTCCACGTCGATTCGAGCGCGATCGAGATTGACTCAAGTACTCCATCTGCTTCGAGAAAAATTCGTTGGCGAGTTTTTTCCCGAAATCTTTCTTGAACTGTCTGCAACGGTCAGGGGCACCTGTGTATTTTTTAGAAGAAGCAAGAAACATTTTCTATGAGGACCAAGAATTAACAGAAGACTCTTGGCTATCTGAGTGTGGCAATCGATTCAAATCTCAGGACGTGGGGATTTCGATTAGAAGTTATAGCAGATATTATAAAGTGTAATCTATAGGACGAACGTACAGTCTCCCCATTTTAGTATTCTAAACACCCGATTCTCTCGAATAAATATTTAAACGCGAGCTACTGGGCGCCATTCGGTAAATGGAAACATATCTACGAAGCGGAATGTTCTCGATTAGAATCAACCACGAGTGTTAAAGTCCTCGATGATAGCTGACCGACAATCTATCTGAAACAATTGCGTTTCCTGCACGAGAAACTGGCGCCAGAACGTGTTTACTGAAATGTTCGATAACACGCGCTTGAAACGGGGCCTGGATTGTCCAGTCGACTATCTTCCCGTTATCGATCAAGTAAAATTTAGCGCAAGCTTATTATAGAGTCGTCTAATTATCCGGTCCCGATACTGCCTAATGGCCTGGTCTAATAATACCGATCCTGTATTAATTCCGTGCTCACCCACTGGCGAACATGTGGTGTGCGAATAGAGACGAGATACGAGGCACGAAACACCAGCTGGTCTAGGAGAAGACGTTGTAGGCTTCATTTTTTCGGGTCTATCGGTCTGGCATCGTATCGCCTCAAAATGTTACTCAGGAATCGCGAACGAGTTGAATTTGGAACAGTTAGTTTTCAAGTTTCCAACAGTCAGTTGAATTTCAAAACAGTGCCAATCAGTTTTGACTGGTTTGAACACACTGCAAATATAAATTGTGACTTCTACATTTTAATTAAGCCTCTTACCAATGTAAAGTTACTCAGAGTTTAAATACTGATTTTTAAGAACTGAAATTCAGAAAGACTTTAAAAATTTTGAAAATTTGAATATTTGAATATTTGAAAATTTAAAAATTTGAAAATTTGAAAATTTGAAAATTTGAATATTTGAAAATTTGAAAATTCAAAAATTTGGGCATTTAGTACTTTGTGTTAGAGTATTGAACTCCACGAGTGATTCTTCTCTGGACATTCTAAGGGTTAAACTGTAAACTCAATTTGTTAGAAAAGTGACTTCGATTTGCCATGTAACTACAACTTTCATTTACTACGTAGAAAAGTAAGCCAAAGTTTAACAAATACTCTGTATTTCCTTGTTATAGACTCATTATTCTTTCGCTATACCTTGAAATTATTTAGGGCACACCAGTCATGCTTACTACATTACCATACACTGTCGCCACACTGAGCAACCAGTACATAAGTTAATCTCAGAAACATACTTCCCTCTACAAACTCTTTGTCAAGCCTACAGCGAGGGTAACATTGTATCCAAAAATGAAAATCGAAAACTATTTTAGCAGTAAGATCAATAACCACGAGACTAAATCCCAACATCAAAGACGTTTCATCCTACAGCAAAAATCGCAAACAATTTCCCATACATCTGCCCTCCTCCAACTTGTCCATATCGAGAAGCAGTAACCCTCGAAAGGGCGGTTACGAAAAAAAAAAAATGTAACTGATCGAAGCGTGCGTCCACGCATCCTTGGCATATCGAAGGACAGATACAAAGGACCAGCTCCCGTGCCGGTTTTACGCGGCGTCCTCTAAGCGGATAGACGCACCCCAACATTTTTTCATCATCCCCGAAGATCCCTTCGCCTTCCTCCGCGTCCACTCCGCGACTTCCGATTAACCGAGGATTCTTCTGCGTGAAAGCCGGGTCAGGAGGGTGAAGGTACGCGAGAAAGGTCGTACGTGGTAGCCCGTGACAGTTGACCAGGGCACACCTGGCCCAGTTAAGAGATCCATCGATCTGGATTGGAGGTTGCGACCGTTGGTCACTCGCCTTCCGTTTCTTCAGCAGACATTGAACTCGCGGGAAGGGATGGAAACGAAGGCTGCTGCAAACACGCGTCGGGAACAGAGATCAGCCTTCCCTGAGGATTGTCGAGTAAATATTAACGATTGCTGGATGTTGACGAGTTGGCGTCAGCCCCTGATGCGTCACTGTCTGATTATTCCGATTAACGCGGGTCGTGCAGTTCGTGTGAACTGAATCCTAATCGGTCAGGACTTGGGATCAGTTGCGTCTAGCTGCATCGATAGTTGTCTTAACAGATTCGAGTCCGATGACCCACCCATTGGGTCAAAGGATAGGACTCTTCTTATTCATCAAGGGCACAACATGTGAGTCACTTTTATGCTGGAAAGACTGTTGCTAGCCGCTAAGGACAGTCTTGGCAAAATACATTGGTCTCGAATGTGTTGAGGCTAACGAAGTTATCGTTCGTACTTTTGTCGTGGAATAGTTGAAAGGGAGTCAGAGAGGCGGTTCGTTCTATCGGTCCTGTTTGGCTAACTGTTTTGCGATATCATCGACAATTATTTTTTTGCGATGCAGGACTTTGACGTAAGGGAGACGCGCGTTCTCAGGGCTCGACTCTTTTGGGTCCACGCGAGGTCTACCCTCATCCAGGAGGCAACCACCGAAACGGACTGTTTTTATCCGGAAACGTATGCAAGACGGAAAACGGTACGATCAGATCGTCCACCCTTCTCTGTTTCTCTCTCTAACTTGTTCTCTTTCCATCTCCTTTACGGGGTAACGTGCTCCTGCGTAACAAGGGCCTAACAGAGCTGTCAATCCGTCGATAAATTGAATGGAGGACCTAAAACCACCCTACATTTTCTGTCGTCCTTCACCCCCTTTCATCTCTGCGCCGCGTACTCTTACACCCCATCGGCGGTGGCGGCGGCGACCCGAGGCTCGCACGATATATATTTTTTTTTCTCTTCCTTCGTAACAAAAACGTCTGTCTCTGCATTTGACGTGTGATTCGGCTACCCTTGTGAAGAGATTTAAGGAAGCAGAAAAGTGACCGGACGCGGACCGCTGACGTCCCTTCCTCTCGAGCACGTCCTCGAGTACGTCGAACAATTTCCTCTTTTAATGGACGTTTTGTGGGTAATATTTCATATGCAAACTTACTGTTTGCTTAGGATCCACGATTCTTTTCCATGAAGTGTGCAAGTGTTGTAGCTAAATTAGTAGATGGAACTTTTAAGTATAGGGCTTTTTAACAGTGGCTTTTTGGACTCACTGAGGAGTCTGTAATGAAAGGTTTCTGAAGTCAATTTATGTACAGAGAGCTCAGTTTTGTCTTATCAGGATTGTGTTTGACAAAATATAATAAGGTAAAACTGGGTCACTAGGAACACCCATCATCGAAATTTCTCCCTTTCTCGAAAGCATATAATATACTCTTCTTACAGACAAATATTTCAAAAATTATCTCTTGTCTACTACCCCAGGGGGTTTCCACCCTCAGGAACTGCTTCTTCAATCATGTTCACTTTTCACGCACACAGCAGGATCAAATTAACCGTACGTAGAGAAGCGAGCGAGGCAACACTCATCCTTCATTCTCTTTGTGCTTTCCCTTGGCGTGCGATAGAATCTCGTCTAGAAGGCACCCTTTCTTTCCAAGAAGTTCACCGACACTCGATAGGATATAAGTTCGCGATCACGGTGGCAAATAGTCATCGACAACGTGTACGTGTCCGAAATAAGTTGCTGGAAGAGAAAGAGGTTCTTTTACGAGAGAAACTCGGTCCCCGCGGGGGGATGCGCGCACGAGAAGGGTGACGAGAAAAGCGGAGAGGTAGTCGACCCCACGCGACGCGCACACACGAGCGAAATCCCCTCGTTTTTGGATTTTCGGGTAAAACGGGACAGTAAAGGGAGGGCTGGTGAGTAATTCGAGGCGGGGTGCGGGCTCGTGTGTGCAGGGGTTGCCCTTACGGGATCCTGCACCCTTCACCGCCCTGCCACCCCCGTTGCGCGATCACCCTCCACGATGGGGCAGGTTTGACCAATATTTCTGAAGGGTAAGAGGTGAAAGAAAGGAGAGAAAGGGGAGAGAGAGATCGCTCTATTCGTGCCACGCCGCATCGACTAATTCGTGCGAGTCGCTTTACGCAGCTGCGATGGCGTCCGAATTCAGTGGAAGAGGAGGAACCAAAGGGGCACTCCGATCGGCTGGCTTTCCTTGAGGATTAATTGGCAATTGCCTTCTTCGTGGAACTATAAAAAATAGTTTTTGCGTTGATATCTTGCGTAAGATTCGGTCATCAGTTAAATATTAGGTGTTTATAAATAGAGACATTGGAGCTCAATGGAGACATGACGCATTATATTACGTTGGGGATCAAGTTTTTGTATTTACTCCGTGTCTCTGTTGAGAGCGTATTTTGGTACATATTTCATTTATTGTATATCGACATGGAAGAAGTTGAACTCTGTCAAAGATATTAGAAATAATATTTCTTAAACATGATCAATCTCAAAGCTGAATTCAGACTTCACGGTATTCAAAGAAGACTCTGTTGCTATTTTCTTGATATTTCTCCAAGATCAAAATTAAAATTTCTTTATATATTTTACATGCTAGAGTCTTTCAAACAACACTAATGTAAAGTGACGGGAATTCAATGGCCCTGACAAGATGTTTTTCTACTTATCCACGTTAGTCGCTATTCTTTTTCCCTCTTTCGACACAACAGCGTCGAAATAACGGACATCGATTTCATTTCTTCGACAAAAGTTGCCAGAGGGCGAAAAGGTCACTGGGATTGAACTCGTTCTACTGGCTACGAGATACCCAGCATATTCAAATACTTTTTTCTCTCGCTTGCTGAATCTCTAACGACCCGTGCCACTCGTTGACAGTGACAGCCTGTCTCGCAGAACTACACGAGCATTGTCCACGAAAATACTTAATAATAGAGCCCGAAAGTCGCTCCTCGTATGCCACTTTCCTCTTCATTTTCTTCCCCAGCCATCACCTTGAGATTGTCAAAATACGTTGCACAACCTTCATTGCAGTCCACTCAACTGAGAATCTTCATTAACAAAAAATGACAAGTTCCTTCCGATTCCGTATGCTCAAGAATCTCCCTTGCAACGAAACATTCATAAACTCGATTCACAAGAAACGATAAAAAAGACAGGCAAACGTTAGACCATCTCTATAACATGCCACGAGGGCGCAAATTAAAGACTCGATGGCAGATGTCCACTCCCATTTTCTCAGTCGCCGTCACAACTTGGATGTCGCAGTTAAATATTGATCGATGCTTGGAGCTACAGTCGACGACGCTTTCCCGAGCACCTGTACACTCGTAAAGGCTTCTCTCCATGGTCACTCAGATTAGACACGCAGAAGAAACAGAGGTTCCTCGCGGTCGATCGAGGACACCGCGTTTCCATTTTGGTATCCGGTTGGCATACGCCTACAGCCTTATAAATTAAGCCCCATAGTGGCCTCCGATGCCGTGTTTCCCTTGGATTTATGCACCATTAACATAAGACAGGTGTGTCTGTCGTTGCACTGAGCCCCATCCCACGTCCAGTGACCGCTGCATCCTCGCTGGAATTAATAACACGTCTCGAACGGAGCCCGATTTAGTGCCGCGTAGCTCCGACAAGGTGTAATTGTTTCTTACAACTTAATCGACGGTACTTGGTCGCATGATCGATACCCTGACCCGCAGCGAAACGATTTCGCCTGTGTGGTCCACCCTTGCATCTCTATCCAGTCCCTGGCCTCCTCTCTCCACCCTCTTTCGGCTGGATTCTTTGAGGGCCTTTCGCATTGTCGCAGATCCCTCGGAAGAATGCGAACCCGCGGACGAAACTGGCACGGTCGATTTCATTTCTCGCTGATTTGGATTTTCGAAAGGCCTACGTGACCTGGCCCGAGCTTTCGACTTTGTAACGAATTTGCGCGTCGTTTCTCTTCGGTGAACTCTTGACGGTAGGAGTCGGTGTCCTGGAAGGTATTCCTTCAATTTTTGGACTTTTCTGAAGTATAGGGTCTCTCTGATTTTGGTTCACTGCTCGCTGATGAATTTATAATGTGAGACGACGTGTGTCTGAGGACAACTTGTGCTCATAGGAAATTAATTTACCTTTGTCGACAATTTTAGTGTCTGTGGATGCAAGTAGACCTCTTTCTCTTTAATTAGAATAGTGATTATTCTGAGACCAGAAATTTTATATCAATATTATTTTTCTATAAGTAGAAGAAGGGATAGGTATAGGGAGCGAATCTGTTTCTTTCACAACATAACAATCTTCACGTCCCAGTCTTCAGAATAAGTTATTTTAATATTTAAAGGATCCCCATTTCTTTAGATTGAAAGAGTTCTCTAAAAATTCATTCCTCAGGAAACAGAATAACCACTGAAGCTATTATCGAGTCTGATTACGCCTTGCCCGAGCAATCTCTTCCGCTCCACCCCGTGGGCAACAATGCGCAAGGTAGACCGAGGGGGAGGCCACGCACAAGTTACTTTTATTTATACACAGCGAAAGAAGAAGTATGCCCAGTCAATTCTCGCCCCCTCGGTAGTCTCTGTCCCCCGAGTGCCTTGGTCCTTACAGTTTTCTCGCATGGGCACACCTCAAGAGGCAGCTCTTCTCGCTGAGCCACTCTCGCAGCTGCACAATCGTCGCCCACGGTGCAAGGTTCATTTAACATCGCAAATACACAACTCTTTAACGTTTGTGTCGCGTTAAACGTCCTACTGCCCATGCTACTAATGGACACTGACAAATGGCACCGAAGGATAACCAGGGCTTGGCGCGCTCCACTCCTTCGTATTCTACTCGCGTGGATTATGGCCCCGCGTTGCCAAGATCGTGTCCTTGTGCTCGACAGTTGCCTTGTGCATGGCGAACTGTTGGAGGTCTGTTTCGCGAAACGCTCCGGAGGGGGATTTGTATTGGGAACTGGCACCGCGATAGCACTGACCTTTTCTAATGATCTTCTCTACTGGAAATCGAGAATTGCCACTCGAAAAAGGTCAAATTCTTGCTTGCGGGAGGCATTATTGAAGCGTTCGAGAGCTCACTGTGGGATGGTGTTAGAATAGTTGGATGTTTCGAGAGAAAGTCAATTCGTTATTCTTGAAAGTAAGTTCTCTTGTTAAATGGCGATTTGAATAGCTTTCACGATTTTTTTTATAAATTGCTAGGAAAATAGTCTATCTCATAAATATTCGTGAAAGCTCCATTTTTTCCCTTCTAACAATTTTCCATAAAATCAGAATAATAATCATTTTCATCAACTTTGCAAATATCGAATCCTAATCTTCCTTACAGTACATTTTCTGTACACTGATGGTGGTAATGAAACTTTAAAATTTCAAAAAATTGAACTACCAAATCTCGTAAAATATGAAACCCACAATTTTACTCCATCTCTGCCATCAAAACCCCACACTGCACTTTACTAATTTCTGTATCCTTCACCCCCCACTACCCCTCCCAAACCTACCCGTCATGACTGATCACCACATTTAATACCCTATCATCATCCTACATCCAAATTAATCTGAGTATCTCAAATGTACCCGAGCATCCTCTGACCAGATCTAACACGTGTCACAGCACTTCCGTGTCGCTTCCTCGTATCCGCAAGAAATTCGATCGCTAGAAGGCAGCCTGTAGAACGTAAGAACAATAGGGAAGAGGAGTAGGGCGTTTCTCGAACGGAGGATCGTCTAAGCAGCTACACGGCGTCTGCCCTCCCTTCGTGTTCGCTTTCACCGACTCATCCTCCGGCTCCTGCACCTTCTGCACACGGTCCTCACATACACGCGTGGGATCCACGCGACCAGCAGCAACAGGCTGCCGTTTCTTTCCCTCCTCCGGGCTCCCTCGTGCCGATGGATCATTTTATTGCTGTTCGTGCTCTCGGAAGCAGAAAGCCGCCGGTTCTCTGCACGCCACCGCTCCGAGTGCCTCTCCACCTCCGCCACGAGTCTGCTCCTTCTCGCGTGAACTCTTCTAGGAAGAGGACACGACGGAGGATGGGGACGCTCCGTCTGGACGGAACGGCTGGCGACAGGGCGAACTTCAAACGAGCCGTGGCCTTTCGGAGGATGAAGTCGAGTGGCCGTATGGATCTTGTCCAATTTCGGAAATTTCTCCGCTGACGAAGAACCCCTCGGCCACTCTTTCAGGCTGAAAGGGGAGAGCAGAGCGAGGTTGGAACACTTCTGTTGCGAGACTTTTGCTTCTTCCGCTGTGGGGTGGTTGCGGCTTGAGGAACGTTTTCAATGTTGTTATAGGGAGATATGGTGATTTTAGGGGTTGTATATATTGTTTGATGCAATAATTATGCACGAAATGTAAGGATATGATAATATATTTAATAATAGAAACTTAATACGTATTTTTACTCTTGGTGACGTTCGGTCGATTATTATACACACTCGCTAACGAATCGTGATCACCGTGCTTTTTGTTTTCTTATCATGGTTACCAATTTGACGGTGCCACTCGTCACTAAAGACATTACCAACCTACAGTATAGAATTGGTTGCCCTTTGGTATCTGTCGAAGACTTTTGCCTTGGAAATAGTGTAGTAGTATTCTAAAGGAATTTATTACAGAAATTATGAAGACTAAAAGACGGAGATCACTCTTTTTTAATCTAATTAAGGCTTTTCTTTTTATGTAAAAAATTCACAATTGGAGAATATTTTGCAGTTTTTTGTATGCTTGAAGGTTTACAATATGTGTCGTTTCCTTCGTACGAGCTCTCGAATAGAGTCGTTAATATTTGTTTCTTGATTCGCACCTGAGCAGGTGTTGGCCACAAGGGGCGGCATTATGCTGGATTTAGAGAATCGCCCACGCGCTTAGAATCTACAATCGAAAAACGCTGCGTGCTTCCGCATCCTGTCCCTGGCTTGGCATAAGTTTACGTAATGCCGCGATACCATTGTAATGCGTCGCGTTCCAAAGTCGTGTCGACAGGGGATGGTGACGACTGTATATGGTAAATTGACAGCCGACGTTGATTCCTTCTTTTGGAGCATCTGAAGATTTTATTCTGAGAAAACTGGAATAAATTATAGCATTGTGAGTCTTCTACGATTGTAATATTTACGAGTCATCTTATATTACTGTTGAATTTCGATAGCGTCTGCTCACATTAATTATTAATTCACTTACATTTGAAAAACTATTTCTATATAAAAAAATTATTCAAATTAAAAAAAGGAAATTCAAGATCAGTGAGGATTCAAGAGATAAAACTGAATATCACGACATGCAAACACGCAGACAAATTTATGCACGCAAACGTCGCAGGAGCATGTGCCTGCAGAACACTTCATACGTTACGATCCACTCTAAGTAGATAAAGAACGTCACGTTTGAAGGATAGACTTGGAGCCTCTTGAAAAAAAACACTTTTCGATCTCAAGAACCGCCCAAGTCACCGAATCAAATGTTCCACTTCCCGAGAGATGTTCACAATGAAATCTATTTGCGGCACGCGTGTGGATCGTGCCGCGCGATGGAGAAAAAGAAGAAAAAGAGAAAAGAGCGGCACAAAGGACCATCTCCCCGATACTGTCAAATTTATATCGGATCGGAGGATTGAAAAATCGATCAGCCAGATGCCGGCATGCTTCGATGATCAAACTTAATAATATTTATGCAACGCGTGTGCACTGTGTTCGTACCATCGTTCTGGATTTCGAGGGTCCTTTATTATGCTGCCTTTCTCTTCTTTTTTTCGTGGGGGCGAGGGTTTCATGGATTAAGACGCGAATAAAATGGGATTTGATGTTCGTAACGAAGCGATGGAGCTATGGACAGATAACGAGGGGCATTTAAAATATCTTCAACGTTGTATACGCTGCAAATTATGCAGGAGAATAAGATTTTCTATAGTGTAGGAATGGTTTTAATTTTTTTCTGAAATGAGCAGAGGTTTTTAATTCTATTCTATTATACTACAAATTGTAATCTACTTACAGATTTTTAAACATTTTTTACATAGAAATTCATTCACTCTAAGAGTAGAATTTATTAGATAAAAAAGAAATAATTTGCTATTAGGTACTGAGAACATTTGAGTAACAGAATAAGTGTTCAAAAATTTCATTTGCGTAATAAGAAGCCCCCATTATTTCCTGCAGTAACCATATAGGAGGATAGATGTTAAGATGGCCGATAAGCGGCGTCGATTCAACGCGAACCCTTTCTGTGCACCCTCTTGTCCACCCTACCTCGCTCGGCCAATCAAAGCGACCGGATTCATTTAACCCTTCTGACTGCGTCGATCTCAACTTCACCAACCCTTTGCAGCATCTGTCGAGTGTACTTTTTTTGTGTAATTATGCATACCCGGGGAACACTTTGCCGCTGGATTGGTCAAAAGCCTGAAAAGGGGCGGGCACGGTTCACCCCTTTCTCCATTAAACTCTTACATTCTGTCCTCCTCAAGTGTCAAACTCTTTGAAGAGGATTTTAACTCTATGTTTACAGATTGCAGCAAAGCTACAAAGTTTTCTAATTTGGTACATAACTTGGGAAATAATTTGAAGAAGATTTCTGATTTACATATTCATTTTAAGATTGTATTGAAAATCAAATATGCTTAATCTCCTGTAACAAAGAAAGGGAAATTGTGGAGTTTTTTATTAGTAAATGTTCATTTATCTTATTTACGTATTCATTCTGGTTGTAGAATTCCATCTTTCTACTCAATGAAGTTTTTTATTTCATTAAAGAGATGTTAACTGCCGTTTCCCCTAACGCGCGAAAATGGAAGGGGGAGTCTTGGAAGCAGGCGAACTTTCAGAGATCGGGTAAATGGCGCTTCAAAAGTTTTTCGGTACACCGTCCCGGCTGTGCGAAGTTTAAACCGGGCCACATGATTAATGATGTCTAGATAATCGCGGCTGAGCCACTGGATCCGAGAAGGCCTTTAAAATAATCCCCATAAAATTACGCCCTAATGCCGCGCCCATTAATCCTGCATCTTATCTTCCTCCTCTCGGCCACCTCTCGCAAAACTCTCCGCCGAATTGTTGAGACCGCGCGAGCCCGGGAGGAAATTGAGATTAGTGATTTTCTTTCTCCTCGAGCAGCCCTGGCTTCCTCTCCCTTTTAATCTTGTGACATTCGTTACAGTAAGGTTGACTATCCTTCCGCTCACATTACTTCAGATTTCGTGAAGTAAGGAAAATAATTCCGCCGCGAATAGGATTCGTTTAAATGTAACGAGAAGAAAGAAGGGTTAATTTCTTAGTAAAATATTTTCTTCCACAATTTTACTTCTCCTTGGAAATTTCAATTTCGAAAACTTCTCATCTAATTTTCTCTAGTTCCACATTTTTTGTGAAACTGATTTTCTATGATAGGCAGCTAGAAAAGGAGAAACGGTTTGCGTTAATAAAAATAAGTGAGACTTGAAATAAAAAATACCAGGGTGCCAGTATACAATTCTCAAGTTCATAACCCAGCGTTATAGAGGGTTAAAAATAAGAGCGCGAGTTCTGCGTTCTGAAGTATCGCTCGATGGTGTTCCACGACCATCGATTCCACCCCCCCAGTGACTGGAGGGTGTCGGAGGAGAATCTCTGGACACGTTCCTGGCATCGAAGTTTTCTTCCCTCCGCAGCGCGTTTAAGCCGGCGGCACTGCCGGAATTAATTATTTAGGGGACAGAAATGGCACCCCTGTCCACCCCCTCGATTCTTTCCCTCCCCTGACCCTTGCTCCGCCGCCCTGAACCCTGGATCGTGGATCTAGCGTAACCCGAGGGCGAAGATATAATTATGGGCGGTGGGTGGGCTTCAAGTATTCATGTTTTCATTACGGCTGGGCCTTCTCGGCGGCGTCCAAGCAGAAGAAGGGATTCCCACCCCCGTCGCCGTGTCTTACAGTCGTCTTCGCCGACTGAAATATTCCATCCTCTCTCTTTCTCTTCCTTCACGCGGCTCTGAATTTCTTTCATGTTGACAGGCGTTTCCTCTGTCCGGTGCAATTAATTTCCCTGAGACTTCTTCGTTTAAGCGACGGGGTGAAAGGGGGGAGACGACGATGGCCCTGAATTAGCGCGTATTACAGAGAAATTGGAGAAAATAAGCGTGATGCATTGCTCCGGGCGTTTAAGGGATTCCGTTTCTTTAGAATTCGGGAGAGAAGATTGAATCTCTGCGAGGGAAGCTATTATTTGGTATATTACCTTTTTAATGCAATAGTTTCGCTTTTACAGTCGAGGGTTGTTAAAACAATCCATATTTTAGCTGCGGTAGGGGTTGCTCGTGCACGTGGGACTGCAGTCAAGTAAAAACGTTTTAAATATTCAATTATCTCACTGCATTGGTATTCTTCGCCCCACAGTAGAACTACTAGGGAAACTAGTATTGTCAAAAATGCAGAACGCGATAAAACAAAGAAACATTACAGTCTTATTTCGATACAAGATAGCAGGTACATAGAAACAAGTTTTCCATATTCTGAATTCTTCATTCAACAATATTAACACTTTACGGAATGTCACTATGAACATTTCTCCTAACTTAATAGAACACCAAGCGTTCAGCTCGAAGGTAGTTCACTCAGTCCCCAGCAATTTCGCGACTCACAGCGCCTCAGCTAAAATATCGCGCAGTAAGGGTGGCCAATTTTTCTCGCGAAAGACGAACGCTTTGACCGAGGATGCTGTCGGATGGGCAAGGGGTCTTTCATTCCCTCTTAGCGTTCCCAGTGTTTTTGCCCCGTCCGTTATCTACTCTTTGTTCACCAGCGTTCTCGCGCCCTTTGTCCGTGCTCGTCCTCCCTTTTGTAACTTTCCGAGATCCTTGGCCATTGTCTTTTCCCGGGAAGCAGAGGACTCGTTCCCTTTTTTTTTTCGCGAGAACGTCGCCGCCGCTAAATTAATCGACGCCGTTTTTCGCCGGGAAGAACGCCGCGGGGGGATCAGCCATTAAAAATTCCTGAATCAGTACCTCCTTATTCCTGATTAACGGCCTATCTACCTTGCACGATCCTTCATCGGGGTCGCCGAGGATGCTGAGGAATTCTTGACAATTTATGGTCGACCAGGAGCAAAGCGGCTGAATTATACCGCGGGAAAAGAAATTTCTGCTTTTCTTGCAATAACAGACCTTGCAATACGTAACACCTTTTTCCTTGCTTTCCCCTGTTCTTAAGTCCTTTTATTAATATTCGTTCTCTGGCTGAAGACGCGACATACTATTTTATGGCCGATATTAGTTATGGCTGAATCTCTTATTTGCTGTCGTCAGCTAACCTGGGGAAATTTTAATATGTAGGATGCTTCTTCCAGTTATTTCAGTAAAGGCGGGAGCAGAAGTGCAAGAATCGAAAACGAATTCTTGTTTTCTTTTCTTCTTATGGATTTTCCTCTAATGAATTCTATATTCTAGATGTCAATTGAGGCCTTAACTCAAATTTCTTAAAAATGAAATAGGTCGTTTCGTCCTACAACCACAGAATTATTGTTTCACGCGAGACTAGCCACAATATGAACTAAAACCTATGGTAAAAAATACTTCGAGGAAAATATTCCCTGTTCATTCAAAACTGAATGTATTGACAAACCCCTGATATTGATATTCCCTTTCTTAAGGAAACAATAGTCCATCCCTCCACTCCTAGAGAAATCAAGCCTTTTGGAATACTCCCTGCAGCCTGTTCAATTTTCCACGCGATGCAAGCGAATGCGACAGTATTAATAATGGAAAAGTATCTCGATATCGTGACCAGCGTGGCCACTCTACGTTCGCTGAAAGTTTTCTCAGTCGGGAACGTATTATTTACAGGCAGGGTTTCGTGCGAAGCCCATGCCACTGGTCAGGGGAAAAGGAAAACGAGACAAAGGAAAGCGGTCGGAGATGGTTATAGTGGATACTGTAACTATCGATCGCGTAGTCCGCGTACGAACGACCGAGGGGTAACTCATTGGTCAGTTGCATCGTGCACACCCCGTCCGACGAGGGGGTTAGCCTCGTGGTCGATGGGGAGATCGTAGAAGGGGGACGCGAACCCATGGCAGCGGCGTTGTGGGACGTCCCGGGACGAAGAGGACGATGCTCGCTTCATTTTCCGGAATTATGGCCACGACTGACGCCACGATTCTCCCCAGTTCCTCTGCGTTGCGCTGTACTTGATAGTACCGATTCCTCTTTTGTTTTCTGTGATAGACTTCAGCTATACCTTCATGGAAACAGCGAGGAGGAACATTTTGTCGGCTCTTGTTGTCCCTTGTTGCTGCATGTTACAAAATTAGGGGTATAACACAAGAGAGCTGCTCAATAGGAGATAATCTATGACCAGCTCGACATGTCTCTTTCAGGTCTACGATTCTTTTCTTCATTTAGCAATGCCTTTGTGCTAGAGAGCAACATATTCTTGGACATACCATTTAAATACAATCTAAGCAAATTTAGAGAATTGTAAGTTAAAAGACACTTCAGTCTCGAATCCTTTTCCAAAGAAATTTCTTGAATTTCTTCCACAGCCTCTTCCAAACTCTTTCCCAAACTACCCCCAACGCAGATAACAAAAAATTCGTCCAGGCGCCATGATGTTACCGTTCGCGAAGCCAAATGGAGCGGTCGTTGAAAATGAACGAGCGTGGGCGTGGGGCGCACTTTGCGCCCCGTCGTCGCGTAAAAGTTGCCGGTAAAAATTTAATACGGAAATTTTCTCCTTTGCCGAGCGAGCTGTGGCGCAGCGGGCGCACAAAGCCGCCTCTGAATTCATAGAATATTTGATGCTCGCGAACGTAACCGACGATGGACTTGTCGGCGGCGCTGTCCGGGAAGTTCTTCAAAGTTCCCGCCGAAAAAAGGGCAGCAGAGAGCGAGAAGGGCGGGCTAAAAAAGGGGAAACTTTCCTGACCCTTGATATAAAAGTTCCCTCCCAGGATCGTGACCGGTGGATATCTTCGGATCAAGGTATATCTCTGCGGCGCATTATTCCCCGCGAGGGACCGCCGCGAAAGGGCGAAGAGATCGATAGCCCTGGTGTACCGCGGCGCGTAAGAACTTTTGTTTCACCGCTGGAACAGATAAACCACCGGGGGAATAATGGCATTTCACCAGGCCACTGCCGTGTCCTCCCTCGCATCCTGTTGCCATACTTTCCTCCTCCTTTTCCACCGCCACGGAATTAATCCCCGCTGTGACCTAACGCGCTAAAAACTTTTGCCTTCGATGCGCTGCTGCTTCGCCTTTGATCTTCGGCCATCTCCGATCGTAAAGGAAGAGGGTGAGCGTACTGGATGTTTGTCGCGGCACGTGCGATCGCGGGGGACGTTTCGATACGAAAGATGTCTCTGGAAAGGCTGAGGGAGTATCGATGACTGAGGGATGGAATTTTTGGGAGGCGTGAAGGGAGACTGAATTATGGAGATTAGAGTGAGTAGGGTAAGTGACTGAAATTCGACTCTTTCGAGCAATGAACTGTAGTAAGGTTCAAGAATTTACTCGAAGCTTCAGATAAGTCCTTAATTTTAACAGTAGGTACTTAAGCACTTGCCAGTCCAGCCTGTGACAGTCACGGGCGAGTCTGAGGCTCGCATATTGACTAGCCCGTGACAATCATAGACTTAGGCATAACTAGTCAATTTATGAAAAATTCAGGTAGATATTTTTTGGATTGACTTCGTGAAATTTGCGGGACTGGCAAGGGGTTAACTCTTACTCAAACATGGAATTTAATAATTTAAATATTTGAAAATTCAAAAATGAAGGAAGCTAATTAAACGGGCATCATTAATTACGTAGAACAAAGTGAGATTTTCTTAATAGGAAAATTGCGTTTCAGATAGAATGGAAGCAACGATATCGCGCCTTGTGTTTCAAACTAATTAATCTTCGACGCGTCCGCGTTCTCTGTACGCACGAACGGTTTGACGAGTTTCCTTTAAGCGGCCCGCCGTCTAAAAACCAATTAATCTTCAGAGTTCTCGGAATCACGGGGGAAAACACCGGCGTAAAATTAGCTAACACCATCGTGGAGCATCCTTCGATCCTTTCGAACATGATGCTGCAACTATGATCAACCACCTCGGCAGGGCAACGAAGGAAACCGTGCATTCCCACTGGGGCTACCAGCCTCCTTCACGCGTGTCTAACCGTTTTGTTTGGAAAGTCGAAGTGCATACTCATTTTGCCTCGAAACTTCGTGTGGTGGTAACAAATTGGTTTACTTGGACCGTATTTCCTAGCAATGGATGTAACTCTTGGGTTCGTGGCTGTCTGGTCGAAACTTTTGTTCCTTTGTAGGCTTCTGTTTGTGGCTTAAGTAATCGAATTGTTGGCGAGATGGAAATATCTGTGAATGCAAGGCAAAACACCTAAGTCACGTGTTTTAGCTTCTCAGATATTGGCGTTGAAAGGTTTCTATTTTAATACTATCTTATGGACTTGTGCCTTTTTACACCCTTTTTTAAGGGAAAAAATTCTTTCAATAGCTTTCTTCTTTCTCGGTCTTAACTCGATTTTTTTTGAAAATGTGACACACCTAGGTCGTTCTTAGTGCCACAGTTATATTCATTATTCTGTCAAATTTCTATCCTTAATAGGCCTAGAATAGAAAGAAAAGAAAGTTATTCATCGACAGGTGTAATTGAATTGAAAGCAGAATTGAGAACCGAAGGTCCCGAGGAACGCGTAGAAAGCGATCCTTGAGGGATAGTTTTATTTGCCCGAGGTCGTTTCGTGTTGGCCGAGCGAGGCTTACGTGTGGAAAGACTTTGAAGTTAGAAAGCTTCTCGAACGAGATTACGCGCCCGCCAAGGAGCTTTTCGACACTTGTGCGGTTTTTTCTGTTCCCGTGTTTCAGCCTCGCTGCCTCCGCCCACTGATCCTGAGCACCACGAGGAGCTTTATGAGCCCTTGGCGACGAAGTTCCTTAACCATCCTGTCACTCGTACCTGTATCTGTCGTTTTTGCACTGCTTTCACGCAGACCGAAGGCGACAGACAGTGAGTGACCTTTGACTAATTGCGAAGGAATATAACATAGGATACGTAACTATGGTATCATACGTCACCGATTAGGGAGACGGCGAGAAAATGGACCAAAAAGAATGATGAAGTAGAATGGTTTTTATGACCGACATTTTGTGGATCTGGTCAATATACATCTTTTTATCGAGTCCTGATATAGCAAAGGAGGTTTTAGAATTTAAGTGTACATAATATTTTGCAATCTTTCGGCATTAAGAATACAATGAATTGCAGAAGAGAACTGAAAAATAATGAGATGAAATTCGTCCTGGCTATTGTCGAAGTCTCGTACAAAGTATGCCAAAATGCATTAAAGCAGTTCTAAAAGTCAGAGGAGTATAGACTAAATACTAGTAATTAAAGCTATAAAATTGTAATGCTAAAAATATTGTACAAAACAGTATCAGTGAATATTTCTACTTACAGGTAACCAAAGAAACATTCACAGCATTATAAATTTGTTTAGACTATCTTTAATTATGCAGAATGTTCCTGTTGTATTTATTTTTTGTACTACTTAACGCTAATGTCACTAAAACATGATTTACATGAAACCTGTGATTATTAGTACAGTTATGCTCTTCGCTGCACGTGACGCAGGAATAGTAACAGCGTTGAAATACTTTCAAAAAAATAAAATATTCGAGGCACATCGATCTGAAGCTCCTAAATAATTAAAATGGCCAGTAAGCTAGAGCACATGTTATGACAAATAAACGCAGTCACGCGGAATGCCGGATCAGTCGCAGCAACGATCCAAGACCACCATGATGCCAGAAGTTTTGAAAGAACGGTTTCTAGGAAGCTTATTCACTCGACGCCAGGCTTTCCCGATTTCTCTTTCGACCGAACTTACAGGCTTCTTTCATCCCCATCCTCCTCCCTCTTTCACTGCCTCCTTAGTCTCCCTCTTTCTCTGGTTGGAACGTTTCACCGTAATATCCATCCACGACGATGGACGAGGAACAGAGGAGCGACCTCTCATTATCGATACCGACTAATTCACGAGACCGCGTGTATTCCAGAAACGCACGACGGGTCACAGCCTTTCATCCCCTTTCGTGCTGGCTCTGACTAAACGCCACCTACTTCCGGTCGGCCACCGATCATCGCGTGCACCGATAATTATTGGCTTTTAGCCGCGCTCGAGTTTTCTGAAACCACGAACACGCGGTTCCTCGAGGAGGGGTTCTGTTTTCCCAGGGCGACCGCCCGCGACGATCAAATCTCGATTGTTGTCCTCACCACGGGAAATTAATTTAGAAATCGGTGAATTTCAGTTTAGAGCTTTGATCTAGACTTCGTTTAGGATTGGTGCTGTTTGGATTCTGTAATTGATGAGATTTTTCTTTCAATGCTTTGGTTACTGTAAATACTTAGGTACTAAAATATTTTTAATTCTGAATTTTGAGATAATATTCTTTTTGTTTCATATTTTTCTCGGTTTATGGCACTCTTTTAATCTGTAGATTAGATTGACTTGATAGAAGAAACAGTTTCATAGTTTAATTTATATTTTTTACAGTCTTCTGTGTCTCGAATTAAAAAAAGCTATAGCACCTTTAAAACATAGCTGTCTTTTTAACTAGAATTCAAAAAAAAAAGTATATTATTTTTAGAAATCCCTAATAACTTCAAAACTAAAATTTCTTCAGACTCCATACCTTCACTTCGAAGACTCTCCTCAACTCTCCAAAATATTAACCATAAAAAACTGAAACCACTATCCCCCACAATTCTAACATCATCACATCAAAACCTCCACCAAACCTACAAAAAATCGAAAGATCAATCTCCCACATATGTACCCCAATGCACCCCTTTTCCAAGCGCTGGAATGCGCAGCCCATCGGCAGGTTTAGAGACGCTGGCAGGGAAAAAAGGGGTCGAATAAAGCGAAGAATTTTCTGGGCTGCGGGCAGCATTATGAAAGGGGTTAGAAAGAGCGATCCCAACCTGTTCGAGGGAGTTTGCTTTTTCCCCTATTCGATGGGATAACGTTCGGTGACATAATGCGCTGGACCCAGAAAGGGTTGCCTCCGTATTGTGTTCAATCTCGCGTACAAGGTGGCAGTGTGTATACATGGTATACCTGCGAGCTCCACGGAGACAGCGACCCAGAGGGAAGGGTTGCCAAGGTCCCGACCACTTTGGGTCTCACCCTTTCGAACCCTCTCTGAAACGTTTGACCCCTGATCACTGGCAATGTGCGTAACCGTGCGTCTGGTAACAGGTGTACATGGGCACACGCACGCATCCGAGGAGCGAGAGGGTTACGAGGAGCGGCTGAAGGATTAGGAACCCCTTTCGACAGGTGAATACAACCTGAGACCTCGTTTGTGATAGTCTCCCTGCCCACCGCGAAGCTAACCGCAATTTCGAAGTGTGACGCAACGCTTCGTGGGGAGAAGGCTGCAATTTTCTAGATACTCTCTGTCAAATGTATTTTCGCAGTTTAGGTCGATATGGTGGAAGGTGGAGAATCCTTGATCTGGTTCAATTCTTGTCGCTCAGGTATTATTGTTGTTTAAGAGGCAGAATTCAGTGTTCAGAAAAGGATTACAATAATGTATCTTGTAGCTTGCGTAAGTTAAGGGTTCTGCAGAATTTATTTCTTGAATATCGCTTTGTACATTCAACTTCTCATTAATCAGAAAAATCTATTTAATCCTCGTAAAAAAGTTTAAACAGTTACAGCAGGTCGTTAGAAACGTTTTAATCAAAATCCATCAATAACCAACGCAGCAAGTAGCGCGTTAATAACCGATCAGAACCTCGCTTCTTCATTTCGTCGTTATGCCGTCGCTGCATGGCGCCTCGTAAATACGCCTGTGTTTTTACGGCGTCTCGACCTGTCAGTCTTACTCGAGTACCTTTATGGTTACCAGCCACTTCATAAAGCGTCGAGGTTTTTATCGACTGGAAGAATATATCGTTTTCCAATTACACTTTTCGGGGTGTGAGCAATGGGAAAAAAGGGTGGTCGGGGTACAACCCTATCGATTCCCTCTCCCCAAACGAGAAAAAAGATCGGTGGATAGGTCCCGAAAATTTGCTGCTTCTCATATGGTGTGGAACCATAAGTGCTCGCTTCCCGCGGCGCGGAGCAGGTATAAACGCATCTATGGTGACGACGAGGAGAGAGAGGGTTGCGTGCACGTGGGGTAGGTCCTGGCTTAATCCATTACACGATATATTAATTCGTCTGCGGGCTGGAGGCCCAGGTAGCGCGGGAAGCCCTCTTAAAAAAAGAGAACACCGAAGAGAAACGCGCCATGCACGCGCTCAGGTAGTCCCGAAAGGGGTCCGACACGAGGCCCCCATAAAAAAGTCGGTTCCAAGGGAAGGGAGAGAGAAGCGTCGTCGGTGGAACGCGTCGAAATTGTACATCGTAAAGTACCTGCTGCTGAAACCGCGTTTTTCGCTACTGGAAGCCTTTCGCTACTGGATGAACCCAAATCATCTTCCCTTTTTTAACTCGCACTTTGACAGCTTTACAAGAATACTGGCACAAGGTGGAGACAGAAACATTTGGAGAGAAGCTAGTAGGAAATTTCTAGTTTTAAATTCATTTGTTGCAGCTTCGTGAAATATAGTACCTCTGCTTTAACTAAAATTCACTCCATGTAGTGTAATGAAAATTGGTATGTTTTTTATTTTTAATATTCTTCTCATGGAAATGCAATATTTTTTTGTGAAAATTGTGAGCTTGACACTACATTTACTGTAACTTGGAATAAATTAGAACAGAAGTCTTGATCAATGCAGCATGCAGAGTATGTGTCTGAAATCGAAGAGGTGCTTCCTCGCTCAAAATAAAGTTAAGAATCCAAAGCAGGAATTCCAGCATCCAGAATATTAGTCTTAACTTTTATATACTTATGCACAATTTTAAATTGAAGTCAGGTTTTCAAAGATTGAAGCTATAATTTTTCTTTCTCCATTTGAAGCAAGGAATCGCCGTATTCCTCAAATTCAGACACCCTCTGCATCCAGCGCAAAGGAATCGGCAGCGTAGAATTAAGAGAGCGATGAGAGAGGGATGAAGTCTGTAGGTGCCTTTTCTAAGGGCGTATTAACTCGGACGAAAGAGGAAACGAAGTGGCTCTGCTTCGTGGTGGAAAACTTGCTTCCGCAGATAAGAAAAAAAAAGTTCCTTTGGACGAGAGAGGGAATACAGAAGCAAGGAGATATCTGAAGCTGAAAGTTTAAAACATAGAAGAGTGTACAGCTGTTCTGAGTCTCGCTAGCCAACCGCCCGCCATTATCGTGGACTTCTGTGAATTATTGTTCCACGGGGCTCGAATCTACCTTCGATCTTTATTTGTGCAGGGTGTTCTTTTATCAGCGAGACTCAGAATTCAATTTAGTATCAAAGAGTAAAGTAGCATTCTAAGATATGTACATACTGACCCTTCAAATTCAGTGTTCGTATAGTTGGACATGAATGGTAGAGCTTTGTAGCCTTGGAGTTATGATGAGTACCCAAACTTTGGATATCTGTCTATAGTCTCATGACCCATGTATGAGTCAGGACAATTTCAATTTCTAATCTTCCAGTTTACTCTTCTGGGTAGTAAAAGCAACTAAAGGACTGCAGAAGTTAATAGACAACTGCAATCACTACTCAGTTAACGCTGCAATCAGTGCTACAACTCCGCCAAGAACAACAACATCTCAGCAGATGTCGACGCGCCCAGTTCCCGCCATTTCGTCCACTCTTTCCTCTCCCCATCCACCCTTCAGCCCACCCTTCACCTTCAATCGCGTTCGCTCGCGTTCCTAGGCGATTTAATGCCAGTCTGCACGGTCAGTAGCAGAAGTAACGGCCGGCTGGACACCTTTTCTTCTTCAACCCTCTTCGGTCAGATCAGGCCAGGTTACGCGTAGGCCCTTTACGATCGGAGTCGAACGTCCACCCTGTCGGGGTCAAGGGGTTGGCCAGCTGTCGTTGGACGGTTGTGCAATCTGCACACGAACCCCTCCTTTCTCTGACCGAGGAGACACGAATCCAACGCTGGCAAAAGGGGCTGCAGACGAGAGACAGAGAGAGAGAGAGAGAGAGGCTGGAAGCAACCTCTGTGATCAGGGGTTGGCTGGCGTCGCCGCTAACATTGCTCATTGTCCGAGATCAATGGCCGTCTGTCCAGCGCCATTGTTGCTGATGATTTCAGGGAGGCCTGCGAGACAACGAAATACACACCCTGGCATCCCTGTCGCTTCGAGATAAACTTATCGGTCGGGTTCCTCGATATGCATGATCCTCTTGAGCTGCGTTACCGCAATTGCTAATCGTGATTTATGTGAGACCACGTAGCTATCGAATTTGCTATCCTGATTCCGTGACACCTACGCCAATGGGGGAACAGATATCTCTATATGTATTACTATTATTTATTTAATATACGGAGTAGATCCTATTAATCTATAGAATATAAGTGTTTTTTTTCTATCAGCTCTGTGGATCGATATTAACAATTTTTACGAGAGAAGATGTTAAACACAGTTTATCGACTTTGCTCCATTTGAGGTTCCGAAATTCTTTTCATGCAAATGAGAAACTCGCTGCAGCAGTGTCTCAGAACGCACCGTTATAACGGAAGAGGGTGTAAAATAAGGCTGGTGGACGTCGCGAAAGATTCCACAAAGCTTAGAGCATTTTAAACAGCCGGGGGTCTCATTAGGCTCCCAGGTTCGCACCTCTCCTGCGCGTAGGTGACACTTCCGGTGAGTTACGGGATCTGCAGCGTTGATATTCCCGTGCTTCGAGATTTATGCCGCGGCCCACCAACGGATATAGATGCACGACTGACAGGAAACAAGCTACGGCTCCTCCAGGAATATTCATGTCGAGAAGTAGATTGACTTCGGTATTGTTCATGGGGCTAAAGATTCGAGGGGACAGGAAATGGGGAGGCTGTTGCAGAATAACAACGAGGGTCTTGGAAAATTTTCCCTCGAGCTTGATTGTTGGAAAATATTGTACGAGAAACAGGGGGTGATTGTTGAACTACAGGTCGATCGAGCAGAAGGTGACAGTGAAAAAAGTTTATTCAAATCCAGCACCATGTGTGCCTACTCTTCAGCTTCATAAATCTGAATTTCGAAATTTCCTTAATTCAGGAATGAAATAAGATCCTCGATACCTTTATACTCATGTGTTTTTTGCATTTCGACTATTTTATCGTACAAAATATTGCAATTTTTTCGTTAACATTGTTCAAAGGCGATCCCCACCTAAGGAAAGATTGCTTTCAGGCCCACCACCATTTTGTAAACCACACCGCCATCGCCGCGATTCAATCCTTGCACAACCCTATCCCTCGAAGGGTTTCATGTTCAGCCCCGACTACTCACCCCTTTCATTCGAAGGAAGGGAGTTAATTCGTGCCGCTGTCACAACACGGCCATTCGTGCATCAATCTGCTCCTTGATTGGCTGAGGTTCAGGATTGCTTTACATCCAGGTTACATGGCGTTTGATCGTGGCTAATCGTGTACAACACAGCTGCCTCTCAACTACATGTTTAGGATAGGTGTGTTTTACAGTAGATTTAGATTTAACGGGTAGATGTTCGACTGATATCGAGAATTAAGAGGCGTTACAGCCGCCATAGTTTATTCCTAAATTTAACGGGCGGTCACATGGCTTTCGGGTTTGATGGGAGTTGGACACGGTGTTATGGGAATAAAAGCCGGTTTTCGATCTTTATGTTACAGCAGGCACATGGTCCTTCCAACAGTTCCTCACACGTGTCCTCGAGAATTAATTCTTTGTCACCTTCGTGATCCGATTGCGAGGCCTGCACCTGAAGATTCCTCGACGCACCTTTTCCTTTCTACCTGTCCGCTCGTGCGGTAATATCGCGATATCTAACAAGCTAGTTCCACGTTCAGAGGTGAGAAAATCATCGTTACGTTTATGGCTGTAGAGATGATCAATTGAGCAACTGGAAGCAATGAAAATGTATAGATTTGAGGCACTTGCTATCTTAACACGTGATAAATGCAATAATCTCTATTTCGATCTGTTTCGAATAGAAGAGGCATTGATATCTACTCAGTTAAAAAAAAAAAAAAAGGAAACGAGTGTTACTTAGAGTACTCGTGTTCTAGCACTTTTGATGTTCCTGTACCTCAGTGCCAGAGTAACCCAAGTTCATTTCTTTCAAACCTATGTTTTTTACAGGATTTTATTGCTTTATCTTCGTTTCTTTTTTATTCTGCTTTTGTCAGTATCCAGATATCGCAGAACTTGTATTTTTAATAATCATTCAACACCACACTTTTTGTACCTCCAATTCCCACCCCTTTTCTGTCTGAACATTTCAGTAAATTTAAGTATAATAATTAGAAGTTACATAGAAATATCTGGCAGCATCGATCAGATGGCAATGGTTCCGCGTGCTAAGCATACTCCTGTGCGTAAGCTGTCGACCAAACGAATCGAAGCTGCCACAGTGGATTTCAATGTGGATACATATGTATAGCACACGCAGGAGGGGTATTGTCCCTCGCAGAGCGACAGCAATTCCCATTTTATGGCACATAAAGTCGATCGGGGCTTGCGAACGGATGCTTGATTGGCTGCCCGAATAACGTCATGCCCCTTACGACAATAGCGTTCGGATTAACAGCGATCCACGTAAATACTCTCGACTTTAACGTGTCCCGTGCCCACTTATCACTTTAAACGATAAGACCTCCCTCGAGTCGATCATCGACTTCCGTTAATAGAACGCGCGCTTTTTACCTGCTCTTATATCCAACCAGGTTTGAAAATGAGTATTGATTCACTGGGAAAAGGTACAGTGCTTTCTCACGCTGGTACATGACTCACTGAGGTATTCTCACGAGTTTATACCGACAGATACATACGTTTTTGAAAGCAAATTATATGGTACCTACTTCATGAAATTACAGCAGGATCTCGATTAACCAGTTCATTCGCAGAAGACTATTATTGAATCATAACTGAAGCTTTAATCGATACTCTACTCTGCACTCTCACTGTCATTACACCGAATAACAATAATCCTGAGAAAAAGGAATTGCAAATGATTCATCTTCTCGTAACTAATCAAGGTTCTACTGCATTCTGTTTCTCTAATATTCAGATAAAATCAAAATAAGTCGTCAATAAGTAACTTGTTCTCAAAAGGAATGGTCAAGTCACTATACTCTATAAACTCCCGATTCGCAGACTCACAAGCTTCTATCGACCAAACTCTGCACCTAATTCGTTCGACATCGCGAAAGAATATATCATCACCGTCTCCGATCGGTGACAGTATCGATGAAAGGATTCGAGATATTCCAGCATTGTCCCCGCACGCGTCGAGCGTAAAATAAAGGAACTACGCCGCGACTCTCCCTCCGTGGCTTCCTGTTCCCGTAAAATTTTCAACTTTTTCAGAAACGTCTCTGTTCCCCCCTCGCTTCCTGCTCGTATGTACGCAGATGCGTGGTTTTCCCATTCCCCGATCTCTTCTACTCACAATTCTCTCTCCATTCTCTGCCCCGTTCTCCCCGACTCTTCTCTCTTCGTGGCCGCGTGCGTTCCCGTTTGCACGCATCGTGGAACGACCCTCGCGCGTGTAACGAATCCGCGCTTTTTTCGCCCCTTTTTTCTTGCCGAAAATATCGAGTTTTCGGGGTGCACGACGCACGCGTGCTGCTCGAGGTGGACAGAGACGGAGGCGAGAGCGGGAGGGAGAGAGAGGGAGAGAGAGGGAAACCGCAGCGAAGGGGGAGAAGGGCAGGATTCGAAAAAAGTGGTTAAAAATATGTAAACCGACGTAGGACTGGATTGGTAGCACGTGGAGACGGAAAACGGGGAGACAATGTGTCATCGGCACGCGCGCTCTCCTCGTTTCTCTGCTTCGCCGCTTCCTTTGGACTTGCCACGATCGTTCGGTTTTTTATGGCCCGTGATCGTACTGAGTTAGCGAGACGGGGATTTTCTTGTGAGCAGGAAGACTGAAGGTGGTACTTATCAAGGTTTCACAAACTGAAAGTGAAGAGGGAAGTACAGTTTTTGTACTTCATAATTATTGGCTGTGTAAATTAAGCCTTCGATAGCGCTTTTTTAATTGTAGTAACACCGTGCAAACGAAAATTGAATTTATATAATTGGAAAGCTTATTTTTTCTGGATTAAGTAAAAGATTCCTATGTCTTTTGTAATCTTTAAAATATTATGTGAAAGAAATTTTTTTAAACAAGAGTCGTGGTACAATGCTTGCTTTATTTGTTTAATGGTGATGTAGGAAAAAGTGGAAGTTCATATGTTATAGGTGTCCATCTCCAAGGGGTTAATTTGGTGGCTGCGGATTTACCCCTTCTTAATTTAAGTTCAGGTATTTCCTATCTGTCATAAAAGTAGGCTACCACCACGCGAGTCGATCTCAGAAACGTGTTCTTACCATGACCGCCTCAATGAACCAGGGCTCTATTGACATAGACTGTAAATGAAAACACTTTCATCCTAATTATACTATTCAATATTAATATGCATACTATTCCACGTGGTTTCTATTGTGGCGACGACTTTGGGGAAGAGATGTCATTAAACTAATTATTTTACGATATCGTAATTTATTAGCGAATGAACCTCTTTGCGTAAGCGCTGCCTATAAACCATAGTAGAATCTCATTTTGTATAAACGCCAAGGCGGGACACTTTTATCGATATTGGGATGATTGCTATTGTTTCGGCTGGATTAGTGACTCTCGACACTGGTGAGAGTATTACGTACAATTATTTAGTCTAGTGATCGCTCATTCATGAGCGGTGCTGTAATTTAGGATTATCTGCTGATTGGCAATTATATATTTATGACTGCTAACAAAGGACTAGCAGCTTAATATATTCAGTGATTTTAGGATTATTTAGTCTTCCAATGACTTGTGGTTTACGTAATTGTGACCATTGGAAGCTAACCACCCCTTTTCCAAGTACTATAAATTATTCGAATTTTGAATCGTTTTTGTCTCAAGAGAGGTATTAAAGCAAAGTGGAGAAGCAATACGAAATAAGTACACCTTTAATAGGAGTCTAAAGGATGGAACAGAGTAGAGGGAGAAGGAAGTGAATCTCACTACAGGGCAATCTATCTTGATCGATCCAAGAGCTATTTCCACCCTTCCTGGAGCTAAGAGGAAATTATTCCCTTCAAAGTATCCATTTTTTCTATTAAAATTCATTTTTTCGACCTCAAAGACGCTCACAAATTTTTCTTAACAAAATCCCCCCTAACCAAAGAAACAAAACATCATGTCACATATATTACTATAAATTCTCTATTATCATTACATTATTACCACAAAACGTAGAAATAATTATCACTACTTTTATCATAAGCTAAAATTCCCCATTTCTTCTCACATAACATCCTCCACTTCTCACCAAACTGTATCACTCCATTCAATTACCCAATCAAGCATTCCATGTCCCACACTCGCAGGCTCATCCCTTTTTCCAGCGCTGTCGATTAGGTTCCCTCGCGGACAGACACGGCCACTAATTATTGGAATTAGTGACTCTTATTTGTTACGTGAAACACGGGAGGCTAAAGATTAGGGTCCTCTCAGGATGCCCGTGTCTCGTCCGTGTACGTGTGCGTGAGCAGAGAGACTTTATAGCGGGCGTGGCCGATGTTCACGGGGGCGTTCGAGTATTTTTAGTCGTTTGATGCCGGCACGCGCTCTCACCGCTTTTTTAACGCCGCCGAAGCATCTGCCCTTAGTTAATGTCTCCCCGAGTTGTTTCGCTCGCGCGCACACGTAGAACAACCCTCGAGCCGATGCGTGCACGATCACACACACACACTCTACCCGTCGCTGGTTTATTGTCTCCGCTGGAAAATGGGATTAAGTTACTCATTCAGAAAAGCGAGCGCGGTAACGAGAGAACAACGCTGTTTAGCCCTCTTTTCACGGGGCACAAGGGCAAAAAATAAAGATCCCTCCTTGTTCAGTAATTTGTCGACCCTCTTCTGTGTAGATCTTGGATATTTTTTTAAATACTCGCTAATAGCCCCGTCGATCTTGCACCCGCCGAGAAAAAGGAGCCTTCAGGAGCCGCGAGAATCTTCCAAGACCGCCTCGCGAATCGATTACCGCAGTGTCATCGAGCCTCGAGTGCCCCCTATTAGCCAACCTCGATGTATCACGTAATTACAGTGGAGGATCTCGTTGAATGGAAATTATTCGTCTGAAGTTCGCCAATTACCGAGCGAGACGGCTCGTTCCTCGGAGGAGGAAGAGTCGGAGGAGCGCTCGAGAGGGCTAGGGTTACCTTAATGGACGATACTTGAAGGCCTGATCGGTCGCTGCAGCGCAAGCTCTTATCTGGCTCGCGGGGGCTGGGCCAGGGCCGTAGCTACCTGGTTGTCGAGGCACTGGTGTAACAAAGGGCCTGATCCGCCCTTTACTCCTCTCTCATAATCTATTAGCTGCGCGCCCTTCGAGATACCGCCAAACAGACCAACCATGCGAGGACCAGTGGAGAGGAGAGTTTAGATAAAACGAGGGGCGGGCTTCTTGTTCCCTGCGGAAGAAGAATGGAGCGAGGTGAAGGGAAAAAAAAGGAGGCAGCTCGTGCTCAACACGCGTTGGCAAGCTGAAGACAAGATTCGATTCTGAATCTGGGAAATATTGTAGAAAAAACTCTGTAGTAATGTTGTGTCCACCAGTTTTCACTAGGGGGTGAGAATCTCTGACTTTTTTGGAGGGTTTTGGTTCCCCTGTTTGATGCTGCTCCCTTGAAGATCAATTTCTGAATAGGTAATGGAGGACTTGGTCAGTTTTCTACGCAACTGGCGACGTTTACAATAGAATTCTAGGCTACTGTTATAGAAGGTAATATATTTCATAGTACGATAAAAGTAAATCCAATAAAAATTCGAGTCCTGTCGCAGCACTGTGACGATTTAAATCTCTTCACCAGGATGAGACACAACAGTTGCAAACCTAATTCATGTCAAGTCCCCGCGAATCCTCATGCCTTCCAGGGACCCATGTGGCGTCACTGGCGAAATGGCTCGTGCCTTTCGTCACGGACGGGGACCAAGCACGCAGAAAAATGGATGGCCGAGCTGCACACACGTTTCATAAACAGTCGCCGGCCATGTCGACGTTTTCCCCGATATTTTTATTACCGTGCCCCGAATTGGATTGGTCCCCGACAGAACCACCCTCGACACCCTCTCTCGCACCCTTGCTGTTAGCGCGAGTGGCTGCGAGGCTGGGATCGCATTCGCGCCAGCCGCGCAATAAATTCCGACTAGCTATCATAGATTTATCATAGTCACGCACTCGCGGCCCTGGTCCACCGCCGATAATTGTCGGATTGCGGTGGTTTTCGGTCGACCAGGCGTTCCTGGAGGGGATCCTCGAGGGCGAATGTCAGGAGGGTGAGAAAAATAATGATTCGGGACATTTTCCGATACACCGAGGGCGTGAGGTAGGGAGACGTTTGCTACTCGCGAGGAAATTGTGGTCAGTTCTCTTTGTGATCTCAGGTACGGTCACAGCTGCCAGGTGCATTGAATGATTTGGGGAGGGGGCGCAATCTGAATGATACTTATGAATTCCTTATAGTATTCCTAGGTTATGAAATCGTTGATATATTCAGTGTGGCTTGAAACTAGAGTATTCTAAAGTAAAATAGCTTTTCTTGCACATACTGTCAGTGATATCTTTGACAAGGCCAAAGATAGATCACTACAAGTATCAGTTAATATCAAGGAAACAGTAGATCGAGTGTTGTTATGAGTTTCTTCTTTCCTTTCTTCAATCTTGCCCTTATCCAAATTAGTTATTATTCTTCCTGTAGTCATCCTCGTATCTCAGCTGACTCAAGTCACCTGGTAATACTACAAGTCTTCCATTTTCTACCATCTCATGATCACGTGCATTTGCCTCTAAGAAAACTAGAGTCAACGCGTTACCATCAATTTGTCTAGAATAATTTAAGATCGTCTCGCTCCATCACCCTTCCCGAAGATATATGTCAAGCATGATGCCACAAACGTGATTGGTCACCGTGTCACCAGTATATTTTCATTCGGACCTCCTCGCAGTTAATACGGTCCACGGCGTTCTATTTGCCCGTGAACAGTCTCTTTCCTCCGACGAATTAACTCGGTAGACTAATAGTCCTGGAAAATAGACCGTGGACCGTAGATCTTCCCGAATGATCTCCGTGTACCTAGGACCCTCCGCGTTCATGCTGCAATTGTAATGGCTACACCCCCATGCAATCAATCGCCGATGTTTCCTGGGGTTGCAGAAAACGCCGTCTTTATTTCCACGTGATTCACGTTGATCGCGGGGAACGAAGCGTGAGATTAAACGCTGGACGCCTCAAACGAACATACTTGGGAATTTACTTTCCTACGTTGGAAATTATTTCCCCTATACGATCGCTGGCCCCTGGAGATTACTGTAGCGTCGACGATCTTAAAACCTCGTGTCTTAAACGACGAAACGGGGATCGGTAGTCTTGTTTACGATGTACGTAAAATAGCAGTGCAGTGAGGTCCAAGCTGTTGAATTTAAATTAAGGTAGCTTTTCATTATTTTTATGCTCTCATTTTACTCGTAAAACTGTACATAGTTTTGAAATAACGTAACGTGTGTGTAGCCCAGAAACGAATTCCTCGGTGATAGTAGACAATTTCGTTCAAAATAGAGTACCTATAGATATAGAGTATCGTAGCAAATCAAATTCCAGCAAGTGCTCAAAGACTCGAACAAAATTACCCCTAAAAAGGCTTCAACGCAATTCATCAATGCAAAAAATCCTCAGATTTTCCTATTACCATTAGTTTCACCTCACCATATAAACTCTCCAACAAAAACGAGTTCTCGGATTAATCCCTCTTAGATCAGATTAGCAACGAATAAAAATACCTCTGACGATCGCCCACAACCTTCGACCATTCCGTCCAGCAAGTGTCACTAATACTTCTCCTCTTGCATCAAAGAATCGTGAGTGACGTCTGGCTACGGGGATATTCCCAAATCGCGGTCACCTTGCGAAAATAGTGACGGAGAAGCGTGGAAGCATCGAAGGATCTCCTGTTCGAATGACGTATCGAATTTTGTGGCAAGAAAACTTCCGGTGACACTTTTGTGTGCGACTTCACGGCCACTTCGTCGTCTCCGCGTCACGGGGAGGGACTCAAGGGACGAGAGAAGAGCATGATCCTCGCGTTGGCAGCGCTTTTGTCCCTGACAAAGGGGTTGACAAAACATGACAATCATAACAGCCATAACTCTCATAACTGACGTGGGTGGAACGGTCCCATCCAACAAAGCTGATTGTTTCTCTCTTTCTCCCTGGCCGCTTTCGAGCTAGACAAACATCGCTCTGTCAGGTCCTGACGCTGAGGAAGGCTCACCCCTCTCGCGGCTTATCGGGCTATTACGAGAGAATTATACACGCGGATGTTTGCGAGCGCCGAATTCTTCGAGGCTCGAAGCTTGAGGTTCGAGGCTCGAGGAATGGGAACGGAGAAGCAAGAACTCGCATGGAATTTCGATACCTCTGGAGACGGGACGAGAATGTGATCGCTGCGTCGCAGAACGAATGGTACATACAACGCCAACCATGAATCGAGGGCCTTCGATTCGCCCCTTCTCGATTCATCCTATACTTGTATCGCCGTATCATTTTCTGAGAACAATTTCAGGGAGACAGTGTATCACTGTACCAGCTGGTGACAGTACACGCTGGGGTGATAGCGGTACTGTGCTGGAGTACAGATCGAAGTAGGTGATTCTGAGAGGAGTATCGGTTTATCGTTAGTAGGTGCTTGTTCAGTATTTTTCTTTCTGGGGATAGTGTTTTCGAGACCGACTGGGCAGGGATCGATGAACCTTGGTGTTTGGGGGAATCTGGAGTTTGTGAGAAGAATATTTAAAGATATGACAGTGTTGATATCTCTTGAGATGAATATCTCTTGGATGAAAGTGCTTAATAATTCACAGGTTTAGATATTACAGTATTTGGAGTAAAGTGTTAATATTTGAATATTTGAATATTTGAATATTTGAATATTTGAATATTTGAATATTTGAATATTTGAATATTTGAATATTTGAATATTTGAATATTTGAATATTTGAATATTTGAAAATTTGAATATTCGAATATTTGAATATTTGAATATTTGAAAATTTGAAAATTTGAAAATTTGAAAATTTGAATATTCGAATATTTGAATATTTGAATATTTGAAAATTTGAAAATTTGAATATTTGAAAATTTGAATATTCGAATATTTGAATATTTGAAAATTTGAATACCTATTCCAAGTTTAAAAAATGTCGAATTTCCAATTCCTCGAAACTCCATTAAACGCATAAAATCCTACCATAATATAGAGCGTGTTAATTACTTTTGTTCAATTTCACAATAATCGCAGTTTGAGCGAGATGATACACAATTCATCGTCTCGCTCAGTGATTTCGCAGCAAACAGATAGGCTGCTCGCGTTTCGCCAAAGCCCCGGGGGTAAACCTGGGTCCAAATGAAAGCGCTAGGTGGACACGTTAAAAGGTTTCTTTACGAGGTCGTAACGAGGATCACGGGTCGCCGTTCGCGACGCTTCGTGATCATAAACCGCATAACGTCGCCGTGGAAAAGCAAAGACTGCGTGGCGCCCCTTCCTCGTCACCCCCACTGCTACATAAAACATTTTTGATACACCGGATGGGGTGTTCTTGCCAGTGGGAATGGGTTCTCAGGCTTCTTTGAAATGGTGTCCATCAGTTTTCGACGTGATAGAGAAATTCACAAAATTGAGAGTACTAATACTTTTTCATATTTTATAATGACATTTTAATTTAATTCATAAGTAAATTGATAACTTTGAAATTATGAAATGTAAATTTATTACAAATATAGTGCTTTTGTATATGTAATCCATATTGAATTTTCGTATAAGTACATTTTTTGCCATCTCAGTGAATTTTCTAGAGTGTGTTGTACCTACTGAAGTCTTTACAAGCCTCTTTTAGCTTTTTTCATAATCTTTTAATAACGAAAGGGGCTATTATAAGGTACAGTTCTTTAGTCATTAATCTTTAAGTAACTCCATTATGACATCTTCTCTGATAAAAATAGTTTTATCAATTTTCTTTTCTTCCCCGCTGTCCTCAGTCTCGTGCTGTTATCAAAGGATAATGCGATCTGCCGTACTTTTTCGTCGCTTCTTTCGTCCCTTGGCATGGAAACTACGCTTCAAGGTTCATACTTAAGCCGTGACGTTAAAAGTTAACCGTTTTACCAGTCTCTAAGAGGCCCATTTACGGTCTGAATTATATATTTTCCAATGGCTCGCCGTCCCTTCTGGCGAGTCTCTAGATTTGCATGCTCTTCTTGGCCACGGCCGAACCGAGGCCCTCTCCGAAGGACTAGCAAAAACGTTAAAATGCGGTTTATGACTTTATGCTTTTCGTATTTTAGCGATATTTGGAACAATAAGGCTAGGACTGACCTAACTGTCACCAGGACACAAGCTTTCACTCTGTCAATGCTCTCTTTTTTCGTTCCGCGGGAGTAATTCCAGGAATCCGTGCACGCATAAAATATCTCGGTCGAAATTCTTTAACCTTGCGCCCGTTTTTGTTGCTCGACCTTTCTAACAGGGGGGCGACAGCAGCTAGGGTGAACTTTCACCGTCTGCTGAAATTTCCTGCTCGCTTTTCGACGAACTTTTACTTGCTGTAAAAATAGCTTTGAAAAAGAACTAATTTCTTTCCATTAGATATTACATACGAGCCGCTCATATGCCAAATCGGTTAACTCCACAAAGTAAAGATATTTATATTTATTTTAAATATAAAAAGTTGAATATTAAAAAAGTTTTGGTAATACAATTTTAAAAAATTCAAAAATTGGAGTTAGTCGCTTTGATCTATGAATTACTCATATAGGCAATATTACATACAGATACTGTATTAAAAATACAGGTCTTCAATTTTTGAAAATATTTAAAAAATCAGAAAGTACTTCTATTGTACCTATATCTCCCTAAATAGCAAAATAATTCAGAACACTGTCCCCAGACATCTTTGAACACTGTTCTACCACACTACACAGCACTCTACATTCAAAAACGCTGTAATACCCAAAGTTTCCTCAACACTGTCTTGTAGCTTACACTCTGATACCAATCAGACAACCTTCAGGGACGCAGCCGAATTTCCCGCCAAAATATGCAAAGAAGCATTACGTTAGTAGGTGGCATTCCGTGTTTGCATCTGTCTAGTTTGTTCCTCGAGCCAGCAGGATCCACAAATCATGGAGAGAATTCTCGCGTGCGAAAGGTGACTATCGGCATGGCAACAGGAAAAAGCAAAGGGCAGAAGAAACGGGACTGCTCCAGATTTTCACGCCTGTTAGGGAAAACACAAAAAGGGCCTCGATGAATCAACTCTGAACGGACGTGTCCGGCAAATTGTCGCATGGTTTAACGTCTTCTGGAGCATGAAGGACGACCTTGTCCAGAGTTGACGTACCCAGAGGTACAAGATCTTCCATGTTGCTTGCAGATCTGACCAAGATCTGACCTCGAAGGATCTTCACGCGAACTAGAACTCCTGTTCAGGGGAACTAAATTTTAAATTCAGCAGATTTTCAGGTACTCCAAGTAGGTATCAAACTGGGAATTGTATTTTTCGATTCCATGGGAAGAGTTAGATACTTACTAGGTGAAACTAGAGAAACAGAAACACTCAATAGAGTCAGTAGAGAAGATTTATAAGAATTTTTTATGAGAAAATGAGAAAACAAAATTCTTTATGAGAATTTCCTCTACTGACTCTATTCAGTGTTTCTGTTTTTCTAGTTTTACCTAGTAAGTATCTAACTCTTCCCATGGACTCGATAAAATACAACTTCAAGTTTGATACCTACTTGGAGTATCTAAAAATCTTCTCATTTTGAAGCAAAGTATCGATAGGAGAAGCTGAAAAATCTAAATTTCACGAGTGAAGTGAAAACTAGCAATTATCATCTAACAGATCATACATTTCTTAAGAATGAGGAGGTTGGAAAATGAATTCGCCGAAGAATTCCATTCAGACTGTGCTCTGATTTGCATCACAGATTCCAAAACGTGCTCGCGACAAGTTCAGCAAGGAGACCGTGTTTTCCACGAGTTTTCCTGATGATCCTATGCAAGCAACGCGTGTTCCCTGAGGTGCTGGATATCTTCGTAAGCCTTAAGCCAAACAGCACTGGCGGGTAAACCACTCGGGTCGCGCGTTATCTGTTTGCAAGCGGGCCCAGGGCACAAAGCTCGTCCGAGCTGGTGATCGTGCTCCTTTCGAAACGATAATATTGCGACAACGCTGCACAATATTTGCGTGTTTGCCCTTTCGTCGCCTGGACTTCTTCTCTGGGAAAGAGTCACGAGCACGCGACGCCACTTCCCTTCCAGATTAGCGGATTTCATTGCGTGGGTCTTGTTGAGAACGCAGAAGTGGATCGCTATTGCTTCCTGGTAAACTAGTGACTTTAACGTAGCAATTGGAGAATACGACTTAATTTGTTAGAGGAAAAAATTTAATGCTGGTAACCAAGTGATTTTTGTGGACAGAAATATGGTTGTATTGATAGGTACCTACAATTGCCAAAATATTTATTTTTTTGATATCTACTAATCTATTACTTAGCTATTTCTGGATCGCCTACAAAGAATCTGTCATTTTGGTTAATTACTTTGTTTTCTTTTGCTTAAATAGAAATTTTAAATTATTCCTGGCGTGTAAAAGATGAGAGTGTATTTTTTTTAAAGCAAAAACAGAGACGCCAATATACCTAACACATTTCATTTCACAAATGGACTCATTTTCGAGGATCCTTAAGTCTGAAAATGTGCAGCCCACCTAACTTTCTTTCATTTCATGCAGAAACAGACTTAATGACCTGTTACGACCTTGACCCCTTAAAAACCCTAAAACCTATAAAAATTAACTTTAGGCATACGTCTCCAGGGGCTTTTCCTATTCAGCAAAGAAAGCAGCGTAAATAAGGAGCAATATAAGCGAGGAACAAGATCGGAATCGAGGCCTGGTAGAGTTGCAATAATAACGGAACACGGTCGAAGGACCTATCGTTTTTGTGACATCGGTACGTGTCCCATTTCGCGCTAGAAAATACCAGGAAATCAATGCAAGGAGACAGCTATTTTCAGGGAAGCAACAATGCTGTCGTAAAGCCGCCGCGGCAATCCCGCGCTAGATTTTTACGACGCGGTCCGACGGACGGGACAAAGTCAATTCGTCGAAATTAAAAATGGAGCGGTTTTTACCCCAAGCCGCGTTAATGCTATTAAAACGAATTAGGCCGAGGTAGGTACCTTTTTTAACGTAGGTGAATGGATTGTAAAGGCCGAGGAAAAATTTGTGAGCCAGCAGAGCCTGTCAATGGGTCCTCAGACTGGCCTCAAGAAAGGTGTAGGTCCACTTCACCGTTCCTGAGCCATGTCTCGACGTCAGTTTTAGTACTCTACTTCCATATTTTAACCAGCGCGTGTTTTTTTTACCGTCTGGGATAATTGAACCTCTGTAAAACGTACAATTGGATTGTGAAAATCCAATTCCGCGTGCGGTCGCTTCTTTAATCTAATTCTGTGTTTGTTTGTCAGCGATACTCGCGCTTCCTGGAAATGCTCGAACTGATACACGCACTGGCCTCTGACCCCTCGCCTTCTGCGCACACAATTCGTCGAATCTTTATTCCGACTAAGGGATTCCACCTTTCGGGAAGCGCAAGGGTTATTCCAGGAACGAAGACACCCTAAACGAATAAAAGCGAAATTGGTCGGGCACAGAGCGAATGTCTGTAAAAGTCATCCCTCATAAAACGCCGTTTACCCCCGCGCCGACCCGCACTCTCTCTTTCAACCCTGGAATTTCTAGAGCACGAATGGCTCCGTTCGATTATCGGTGCGACCTTTGTGAAATGTAGAAATGCTATGCCCGTGAAACAAAAAATTCGGGATATTTCAATTTGACAAATATTTGTTTATTAGATAATACATTGAGGAGAGCTTTTTATTATTTTTGAATTTTTTATCAGGGATATTGTAATTTTTAGAAAAAATATTGACAATTTTTATATTTGTTATACACTTTTTTGTGACAATCTAGAATTTTTTCTCTTTTTTAATGTCGCATAAAAAATTTAACTATTTTTTTAATTTTCATGAATTCCAAGTAAAAACTGGGAGAAATGTATAAGAGCTTTGAAATCTTTTGTATAGCAAAACTGAAATCCGATTTCAGAAGCGACGAATGTCGAACTTCTACCTTTAATCCCATGTTATTCGTCAAGAATTCATAAACTCCAATTTGGCGGGTTTTTAGCGCCCACGTAGCTAAGAGCTTTGGTCCGAGGAATGCTATTTCGAGAGGATCGATGGCTCCAACTCTTTAAGCCTCTCCCACGGGATAACGTCAGGTCCCGTGGGACAGCCAACAAAACCGGAACATGACTCGGGAAATGTTAAAGGATTACTGACCATTTCGATTCAACAGAAGGGAACGTCCAAGAATCTGTCGTTCCAATAGCCAGATCGTTAGTCGATAGTCACTGCTCGTCGAACAGTTTCCACATTTTGTAACGACCCTGGGCGTCCAAAATGTTATGACAGAATCCATAAAGCATCTCTGTCACTAATTTCATCTTACACCTGGAACTCTTCTTCCTTTACATACCCATATTTTTAATCCTAAAACCTACAAAACTCTCATTTTATACCCACTCCAATTAAAAAATTGGAACCATGTTAAATCCACTCTATTTTCACCTAAAAATTAGACCGCGACTTTTCACCCCAGAATTGTACCTCTGTCTTCATTATTTCCAACTAGAAGAACAAGGAAAGACATATGTACGATTTTCGTCAAAAAATCGCTCATCTTAAACTAACCCTTATTGTCTCCCTCTTTCGGTAACAGGATAGCCTAAGTGATCCACTAAAAAGTATGAACTGTCAGGAAAGGTGCCCGACAGAAAATCCAATTTGAACGTTGCACATACCGAGAATTGGATGAGGACTGCATGAACAGGTACGCGGATCCTAATTGAGAGATGGCATTGGCAGGAAGCCCATGGCACTGGACGGCCACGGAGGAACGCGTTTCGAGGCCCGGTTTTCGAGGGGTCGCAATAAATAAATAAACTAATAGAGAGCAAATTGGAACACGCTGATGGCGAGCACAGTCGCTGTTTAGGGCCTGTTCGTTTTGTAGCTCCGGATAATAAACCCAAAACGGGCCTGCGCAAAACGGGTCGTCTAATTACTCGGAGTTTTTACGGTCCTCCTATCGCCGCTCGAGACGTCTGCACAACGGGGTAAAACGGTACGAAGAAGGGCAACGTCGGAGCCCTGACCCACTACGCAGGCTTGCACGCTTGTTATGTGGCATGATCACTGGAGCAATCCTTTACCTGCGGTAACATTGTTAGCGTAGCTGTTTCTTTGAACTACAATCTTTGAGGTAAGAGGAATGATGGAACGAAAGCTTTTACTTCTAGGACATCTGAAATTTTTTATTTTACATTTTGAAGTTTAAATTACAAACAAAAATTTTTAATTTTAAGAGGAGAAATCGTTTACGTGCTACAAATAAAAAAATAGAGCAGTAGATCATTTGACTTATTTTTGTCTAGTTTCAACCCTATTAGTATAATTATAAGATGCATCTGTTGCAAGGTTCTATTTTGTATACATTATATAATATGTTATGGATTACTATTATAAATACCTAGTCTTTCGATGACACGATTTCTCCATCGTTACACTTGAACTTTCAGCTGTAGATATCGTTTTATGAAGTTAATTTTAAGGCTTACTACGCGACCTGTGTTTCTTTGCATAAAATAATTTCGCTTTAGGGCTGACGGAAATAATTATTCTTTATGTGTAATAGTCAGTACGTCGAAGACAAGGGCGGACGCTTTATTAGCGGGCCAGGGATGAATAGGAACAGTCAAAATATTTGGAGGCACGTTCAAAGGAGTTATATCGTTCGACAGGGTGACCGAGCGTAAACGCTCCACCCCCTCTGTAAATTTATCCCCATTATATGGGTCAAAATACTGTAGTTACAATTACGGTGTAAAGGTGTGGCCCAGGTAACTGCGAACCCAACCCTTTATGCTGTTACAATGAATGCCCCCTACTTTTTTCATTTGATCCGTCCAATTGTTTCCGAACGCGATCTTCCAAATTCTTTTTTAATCTTTTAAGCGAAATTTCCTTTGACAATAAGTGAAAACAGAAATTATTGCTGTTCATGAACTAGTAACGAAGGATAGGTTTTGGAAACGCTTCGACTGTGCGGCCAACTAGGGATTAAAGAAACTTGGACAGTTTCTAGAATCGAAAGAGCGGTAGCGTTTGAAAATCTCGTCAAATTGGGTCAGTTTAATGCTCTTAGACTGATAATACCTGAGTAAACTAAATCCACAGTAGCCATTACCGTTTATGGGCCCGAGTTATCAGCTTGCAGTATCTAAGACCTGAAGCTTTGCTACTTACCCCTATCCCTGTCACTAGAATTCAATTTCCAATTAAATCAGCCGTAAGACATTAGTTTTACACGCGAGTGTTAGTTAGAAGAAATACCTATTGAGAAAAAGTAGTCCACGTTGAGCTGGTCATGGACGAGCCAGAAAAATATGGCACATTATTCCCTCCACCAATTCAAGGAGCGGAAACTCGATCTTGGGGTTCCCTTTTTCGAAAAGGAACGCTTTCCCCGTATTTACGTAATCGATGCTGGCCTTACCTCGTTGAAAAGCGAACGAGGAGAGGCCGGAAAAGGGAAAAGCTCGAGCCAACCGATGTCCAAAATATCGCTCGACGTTGTCCCTCCCTTGGAATGGTCAAGCAGGACGTCGGTTGAGTAATATTATATTTGTTAATTGTGAAATACAATCCTGCGGTCCGGCTGGATTCTACCTGTGCGTGGGAAGTCCTCTAGATCTCTTCAAGACCTCGATGCACTTCAATTCTTCCTGCTGAACTATCAAGATACACGACAGGCTCTGAATGAAGTAATTTAACACATCATATGCTACTCGTGTTAAATTATTTTTTTAATTTACTTGCACACACACGCACTCACTGACGTAGCTTCTAAAATCGATGTGCACACTGATAACTGTTGCTCTTTTAATTCTGACATGGTGTCTCTCCATTATTATAACGACAGTAGAATAACCCAAGAATATCCCAACGAAATTAATCCATTTATTTAGTGTCCATCCAAGCACGTTCCTTCAAAAAAAGATTACATTTAAGAGAGTCCAATTTGTCTAAGGTAAAATAACTGAGACAAAAAATGTCACCCTTTGCAACGTCCATATTACAATTATTATATAATTACGAAGCACTCAGTTGAAGCATCAATCACAAATTTTTTGCCGCGCTGAGATTGAGCCAGCTCAGAAAACTCAGGCAGCAAGAACTCCAGAAAACCTGACTAATCGCTCGAAGCAGCGCGCCCAGTGGACACTCAATACGGTGGTCCATAACCGGATATGAGTGGTCGGCGCACGCAACAGTTTCCCTGAAAATAACATGTTCAGGCCGCATCACTCATGGCTCATCGATGTTTTGCAACCCGTAGCGTGGGAACACCCAAGCCTGGCCACCGCTTCACCCCCGTTCTTACCTGTTCCGAGGGATTTGCCGAAGATGAAATACTATCTAGACACCGGGGGATGAAATTAGGCAGCTTAGCATTCAGAATGGACAGGGGCCTTTCAGGGCGCTTTCCAATAATTTTCAAAACGTAATTCCTTTCCGCCACCCCCGGGAAAACGCTGCCCGACGCGTCGTAAAGGGTATTCGGGAACGGATCATCATTATGCTCGCTTCTTCGATATACAATCGGTCCGTGTAATAGGATTTTCATCGATCTAGAAACCTGCGCCCTCCGCGATCTCGATGGACCTATCTGCGATTAATCTGTGAGATGGCGGAGTCAAAGGAAGTCGATGGGATTCTAGTGAATGAAACGAGCCAGCGATTTTCGACTCGCGGAATTTTAGATTTCTTTGGAGCTATGGAGTTCCTCGTGCTTGTTACAGAGAACTGTGAACTCATCTCTTAATTGAGGTACATTTTAATTACATCTGAATTGTATGGAGGTTGTTAATTATTACTAGGTAGCGGGTTTAGTGGATGCTAGGAACTTCGAAGATTTTGGAACTCCAGAATGACGTGTATAGTAAATAGATACTAATTAAGTGAATTAAGTTTCTTTCGTATACTGGCTTCTATAGTGATGCTGCTTATGAGTGGCATCTCTCATTATTTCCCCATCTGTCCATCGTATCACCTGCATGAGGGGATAGTGGGAACAGAGTGGGGGAAGAGCAATTGCCTCACAAGTGAACCTTGGTCTATACTCGCCTAGAAAACGAATCATATTTTAATGGAATTTAACAGATTTATAGCACAGTGTACCACCGTGTGCTATATAAGATTGGGCAATTTTTTAGCCAACACCCTAACACGATCCCTATCTGAGACTCCTAGCTACCAAGTAGCCTGTGTTTGTTTCCCTATCGCAAGATCTAATATCCGCAATCGTCGCGAGCCGAGGAAACACATAGAAGGTTGCGGTCGAAGGGAAAAGGAGAATATTGGTACTCGAGAGGCGAAAGGAAATATCCTGAGTCCTGTGACATCAGGTTGCATAATGCGAGCCGTGGGTCCTGTTTGGTGTTTGCTTAGGGCGAAATGTGGTTTGTTCCTTCCGTGACAGGCAACACGGTAAGCCATCTCGCCGAGGATCGAGCCTCTTCGTAAAATCTTACGATCTTTCTATACAGTGGTTGTAAAAATCCTTCGACGATCAAGCGCGAGGAACACTCGATAATGAGGCAATATAACGAGAGGAGACTAAGGTCGCTAAGGTTTATTGTTATTTCTCGCCTTAAGTGATACTTAGCCTGGATGCTGGCCTATATTAAAAACTATAAACTATTTCTTATGCTTCCATGCACCGTAAAATTGCGACCGTTTAATGGCACTTTTCCATTTTCTTGGAAACCCTTCGCGGTGGTGTGCCTATCTCGATTCTGTCTCTTCAGTGGACATATGTGTTCCGATCTGGGAAATAACATATGCAAGTGATGGGTCTTAATAGGCACTGCGCATACATATGGAAGATACGTGAACCCTAACAGAGAACTTTAAGTATACAATTTTTAAAATGCAATGCAACAAATATGACAAAGTTAAAGAGTGAATCCAATATTAAAAAATATCTTCCAAACAACTCCTTTAAAAAGTGCCATGATTTTTGAATTATTTTAAATTTTGTATCTCACTGAGTCAATTTTCCTAATTTCTATGTTGTAAAAAAAACTAATTTTTAGAAAACTAAAGTCTACTATGTTGAATAAAAACTTTTTTCAATTTAACTGCCAGCCACTGGACCTGCGTGAGTGTCTTATCGTGCGATCTTGGGGAGTGTTGCAAACGTATCCCTTCCCTGAGAAAATACGCAGTTAGACACGTCTGAGGGTGGGAGTGACCGGATGAACATGAGAGGGTGGAAGCAGGTCCAGCGCCACATGACACGTCGTGTGAAACATCGCGTCGCTGCAGTGGGTCGAACGTATTCTATTTTTAAAATCGGAAGTACATTTCGCCACCAACCCTTCGGTTTAATTTGAACGCAGGATCGTTTACCGCCTCCACCCTTGAGTAGCCATTGGCAAACAGTGTCAGGGTAAGAGAAACGCCGCTTCTTCTGTTATGAAAGGGGTGGAAAGAAGATAAACAGAGAAGCTACTGTTTCCCAATTAGCGGTATACTAACGTCTTTATGATAATTAGCATGGAAACGAAGAGGTTTCCCATTTTTTCAAGTTTTCCTTCAATATTTTGGAAATTAGGGAATTTCATAGTCCAGTAATTGGTAGCAGGTATTCATATTAAATAATTGGAACTTGCCAAAAATTTAACTCTTTGAAATCCCATAATTTTTACGAAAAAGTGTAACTCAGCAGCTCAACTTGCAAATTTGTCCATACTCCAACTTCGTCCCGTCTTCCTCAATGGAATAACCAGTTCAAAGATCGCACAATCGTGATTCCAACTTGCACAAAGAGAGGAATCACCTCCCATAGGATCACGATTCGTTCCCACACTCCGATCGATGCATCCACCCTGTCATCCCATTGCAGGTGATCCACAATGCGGTTGCGAAAATTCATCCAGTGCGTTACGAAATTCTCAACCCATCGGAGACTCCCACGGTCGCTCACCTAACCAGGGGGAATTCTCAAATACAGAAAATCAACGCGCATTCCGAAAGGAGTGAGGGTGTATCGATCCCACGGTGTATGCATATAGATACACATGCGTTGGGGACAGAGTCCAGCGATCCCTTTCCCTAAAAATTGCATTTTCAAAGGGCGTCTCACGGTCTCCCTGACTGCGCAGGTAACGCGATTGGGACGATATTTGAATAGTCGTTTACATAAGAGACGCCTACGTGTCTCTGTTGCGACAGATCTCTCGACCTGTACCTGAAAAGGGTTGCACAGAATCTGTTATTGCTTTCCCTCAATGACCCGAGAAAACGGTCGTGATGGATCGTTGTGGGATTCCTCGTTTGCGACAGGGTTTCTATTGAAGATTTGGTAATTTGAGGTGCAAACTCTGTGCTATTTATTACTCTCGTCTGGGATAGAGTAATATCGTCACTGTGGCGAATTTTTATAAATTTTAAACTAGAAGCTTCATTTTAAATTAAATTCGTAGAAGTTGTCTACGATGGATCAGTGTATACGCAGATTACTGGATACCTATTTTGTTGTAACTTAACGCAAGTAATTTTTACAAATATTTTTTTATATAAATAAGAAAATATAAGAATTCTTTTTGCTACATAAAGTACAGTATAGTAATCCAGAATTAATTTCAGAGTATCTCAAAAAGAGTCAGAAGCAAGAAACAGTCATGGCAAAAGAACCTAAGTTGCCATCATATTTCTGTGTGCATTGCTCCCGAGACACTGCAATATTTCTGTCAGCGGTGCGATGCTCGGAAAGCATAGTGCATTGCTCATCCTTCGTGAATATATAACGATATCGTACTCGGAGCGTTTTGAACTCTCATGCAATAGAACACGATAGAGTGCGACAGCATTAAACACGAGCAGCAAAGCGAGCACTGTGTTCGAGCGAATGATACACCTGACAGGGAAAACTACGAGCGGGAATTGTCGATGCGTGTTTGAGAGCGCAGAAATTAATGTAATTTACGAGTGAACGAAAGGGTGGTTTTGATGGATGGCGCACGAGACGAGACATCGTCATTAATTCAATCCTTTGCTGGCACACATGATCGAAGGGCAGGTCTCGGAGGCTCACGGCGATTAATGCGACCGTCCACTTAATTAAAATGTATACAGCAACGAAATGAAAGGGTACGACGATTACCATAGTAATATATTTAATGACCAGCAACGGGGTTACGTGGAGGCTTGCATGGATATTAAGTCTCTATCATTAGACACGTCAGGTTGATTGATACTTCCTTCGTACGCCATATTATAATATTTGTTTTTTCATTACGTTGAATTATGGTCTTTGAGAGAATTCGAATCTACCTGTGCCTGTAAATCTTACTTCAATTTTTGTGTCTACGGTGATTAAAGAAGGTAATTCATTTTATAAGAATTTATTTAAGAACTGTATTCCTTCAATCCTTTGCACTCCTACATCGATTGTGGCTCGACATCAGTTTTCTTCTCAGGTACTCCTACGTCGAGTCACATTTTTATTTTCACTTAGAAAATAAACGAAATGCAAGGGTTAAAATAATGGAAAATTCGTGGAAAGAGAATTTTAAAAAAGGGAGTGCAAAAGGTTAAACATTTTCTGAGCGATATGAAAATAGTATTTTAAATTCACATTACTAAACTAGTCAACATGACAAGTAATCAAGTGTCTCAATGATCCCCTCCTTATTTTTCTTTCACATCCCTTTTTGCTTAGCTACTTCTCACTGTCAGACCACTGCCACTTACTCCCATTAGTATTTTCCAATATATACCCCCTCATCGATTCTTTTATTCCCATTACACGTAATTTTCCAAAGGACCATTATTTCCCGGACACGATTATGAAAAATATATATCAGTCACCCCCTACGCAGCAAAGGGTACAACCAATCAGTATACTTAACAGTTTCCAAGAATTTCCCGTGTCCACGATTACCCTTCTAGTTTACGAGCAGTTTACTCTAGGAAATGGTCCGAATGCATTTTTTTCGAATACCTCAGGAAGGCGGGGACACGATAGCGGAGCGAAGGTGGATAAGGTTTATCAGCTGCGCCCGTGCACGGGGTGGCGACACGGGTACACGCAAGTAACGCGCAGTTACTCACGCCGCTCGTAAAGTAGACAGATAACGGGGAACTTTAGTCGCGACCACGAAGGTGATTTAAATGGCCACTTTGCCTAATTGCGTTATGTTTACGAGCCTCCGAGGTCGTGGGCTGCGGTGATAACGCGTCGCGGAACTGCGAAGCACGATACGTTTCGATGCCACTTTGCGTCAAGGAGCGACAGCCGAAGGTGAGGAGGAAATCCTGATCGAATGACAAATCGGTTGTAAGGCAAAATAACCTAAGGGTGGAAACATATTATCACGTCACGCGAAATAAAATGCTATCATAGTGTGGTTATAGTAAAATAGATGTGAAACAAGGAAGAATGTTGAACCTCACGTAAAAAATCAGGTGTTTTCTCCCTAAGATACATATTTTTGTTTTCGAGATACTGGTGTTTAAAGTTTTCACCCTCAATATTGACTTATGCACTTGCGTCGCCTTGAATTCTTATTTTTGAGTGAAAATATTCTTTGCATACCTTTTCTTCTTCCTGCAAATATAAATTCGAGTATAGATATTCTAGATCTCAATCAAGGACTTAAGTCGAATTTTTTGAAAGAGTGTATAGGTCAGTTTAATAAGAAATCAAGTTTTCTTAAATTGACCTTACTGAAAATCGTCATTGCTGTAAACCTTCTTTTATTACGACAGCACAGCTCGAAGAAGACTCTTTAATTGCTTTAACTCTGGAATTAATCGCGAGGCTAATGATTACCGGCTCACCTGCAACGTTAATCATTATCCGCAATAAGTCTCTGTGAAGGGAACAAATAAATCACTCTCTTTCGATCAACTTTTTCGCATCGCTCCAGGCCGAGTTAAACGATGACGAGGTACGTACAAGAATACGTTTTAATTATCGGGCCCATCCTTGCTTTAATCTCGCCCGTACTGGAAGCCAAGGAGCAGGTGTATTGGTCTTGAATCTCGAAAGGCTCAGCAGCAACCTGTTATTTCGGAATAATAACACACTTTAGTCCACTTTGGCTTTCACGTACTATTTAATTCCTGTAAACGAATCAATAGGCCGTGGTCGAAGAAACAAAAACACTATTAAACAAGAGAAGCTCAACGTCCCAATAACTTCGATGGATCGAGATTCGGTCCGATTCTGTATGCTCATCCCGTGGACACGTGGTCATTATTCAAAGTGGCGCGTCGCGGGATCGATAAGTGTCGACAACTCGAAATTGAAAGATCGCGGGACAGTAGGGATGAGAAGAAAAAAGAAGGGAAGATAATTACGAAGGTTCAGAGGGCCGAAAGGGCAGCTGTGCTCACCCTCACCTGGCCCTCTTCGCGCTGCACCATCGGCGACATCCCAGGCTGGAAGATATCGTCAGGATACCAATAACTCGGACCTCGTTCGGGGAAGATACCCCGAGGACACACAAATACTTAGCGATGAGATAATTCTCTCAGGTTATTGTTTGTGCTGCTTTATCGTACCGCTCTCCTCCGTGTATATATCCTTGATAAGGAAAAACTTACCTTTCCCTTCTTTACTATCTCACAGAGAGTAAGGGGTACACTCCTCTGGGTGGTAAACAGATTTATCCTTTGGAACCGAACTATGAATATTTATCGAAGAGGGAAGGAGTTTACCCCGAAGATTGCTTACAGCGAGGATTATATATTTCTGAGGTCAGCTAAAATACTGGTAGTGCTGGCTCAGTTTTATCTTTTTATTGTCAGTTCAATATTATTTTCATTCGTGTCCAGCACATGGTATACGTATCAACTTCCATCGAGATATTCCACTCCACAGATAACGTCCATCGCTAACTCACGGAGGGTGTTGACGTTAACGAAGTGGCGGTGTAAATCAACGATCGGTTTTTTCGAATTTATCGGTAAAGCAACAGACGGTGTTGATGCACATCTATTGCCTAATTAGTCGGGTTATCCGGGTGACACGCGCCGGCGTTTCAGAGCCGTTGCACATCTGCGAAACTGAAACAATAGATAGCCAACGATGCAGCTGTTTCAGGAAAGGGATGCACGATCTACACTACTGCACGAGGAAGAAAGACCCGTGGCCGATGAAATCATTTCATTATCTCTCGTCCCTTGCGCGGACCAATTAACGCGCAGCTTAAATTATCCCTCGACACGTGAGGGAGCTTTAATCGATCTAGGGAGGAATCTATATTCCCTGGGACCTGGATTAATACAAATTAAACCTATAGACAGCTTTGTAAGTATTCAATTTTTCAGACATTACTGGAGGGCCGACAAACTAAGACACTTGTGAGATCTACATTATCGATCGCGTAATTAACGATGTAAACGCGACATTTTAGGGTAATTAGGGAAATGAACTGTGTTATGCACGTGCGTGATAAGTCTCTTCTGTGACGAACTCGTGTCGTTTCGTCCTAGCCCTCAGACAGAGTCCAAGCAAAACCATTCGCCTTCCGATGCCTAAAAGAAAAGAAGCAGAATTACCAACAGCTTGACCCTCGAATACTAAAGAACCGAAAGCAACGTAACTTCCAATAACAAGCTCCCTCAGAACATCTCCTTCGATGGCCCCGAATTTTCAATTCACCTCACGGCCCCAGGAGAGACGTCGCTCAAGGGGTTAATCCACTCGGACGAGCGATACAATGGATTCGTCGAAACCATGCAATTACCCGACTCCCGTTCGAGAGGCTCTTCGAAACGGCGGCATTAGACGCGTGAAACGTTATCCCTAGGCCTCGATCGCACGACCGAGCGACTCTCCAAAGCGGGCAGGCCTGATCGAAGCGATGAATGGATATAGAATCCTTCGCTGCAGCTCTCCTCGCGGGGGGAAGGATTGGAGCGAGAGTGTGAAGAGGCAACGGAGCATGTCACAACTCGTTACCAGCGAGGAGATTGGAATCTTTAAAGGTGCGCCGATCGCTTCCTCCTCGTTTCGGGGCCCGTGTTTAACCGTGTAATTTGCCGCGGGACTCGTACCAAGTCACGATAACGATCGCTACCTTACGGGAAGCGTAATCCCACGGCGTAGACGGAAGAAGACGCCTGCCTCGATTAAATACCTTTGCACGGCGTATTAAGCCGTCGCATGGGGCGGCTGCTTGCTTTGCTGTCGGGTACACATGGGCTCGAACGACGACGATGCTCAGGTGAAGTGGAGGAACACGTGTTTAATGTGTTCAGCGCGTTCTTCGAATCGTGAACGACCTGTGTGATTATCTGATAGGAGGAAGCACTTGTTTTCTGAGTAGTGAGAAGGGGCCGATCGAAATTTCAGTTTAACCCTTTGGGGGGACACCAGGGAACCATATGATCGCTCATTTTTTCCATCGTATCTAGTTGTACCTTAGAAAAGAGTGTTTTATAACGTTGTATCTCAGTTCAAATTGTAATGTTATACAAACAGAAAATTGGTCTTTCACTTGAGTGTCTTTACTTTTCTTAACATGTACAAAATTAATCTAAGCTTCTGATAAGTAAGTAGACCACATACTACGATTAAATGTAATAGAACTTATAGTATAAAGAGCTTACGTACTTATTAGTCGTTGATAGCACTAGTGTCAAAAAATGTCAGCCACAGTAACAGAAAAAATGATTCAGAAGGGAATGCACTGTGACAGATAGATCTTGCTGGGAACAAAATGCCTTTCTTGGGTAATACGTGCAGCAGATATAGTCCTAATTCTGGTTGGACAGATTTTTCCCTGTACTGATACACATCAGCTCGAACTGCCAAGAGAAGGTTCCGCAGGTACTGAATGCCTCGCATTGTATTGCGTCAGAGGCATCAGGTTTGCGTTTTCTGCGCGTTCGTTTTTTGATCGAAATCCTACCTCGTTGCGAGAGATCGCATCGTGCTCCGAGTTGCTTCAGGAAATGAAGCTTAAAGCGAGAGTCCCGCAACATCGAATACTGTGCCATTCAAAAAGTACGCAAACACGACTGAAGGATACTGTAAGATTTTTATTTTGCTTCGCAGGAAGCGGATCTGTCGGGTATCTCTTCTATTTTTACTTCCGTTTTATAAAATTGCTTACTGCTTCTTATTTGAGTGGAATACGGAAGATAGGATGCTGCAAGTATAACTTCTCTACGGAAATAAAGAAATAAATATGATGAAGTTTACTTGGAAGCCTCTCTTTAAAGATTCCTCAGGAAAGTCTATACATATGCATATTAGATGCGTTCTTCACACTGAAATATGAAATATGTTTATATTTTATAATATTTAGAAGTACTGTATATGAAGATATCTTGTGTTTGAAGAAGAGAAGTGTGAGAAGAAATGCAAGGCCAACAGGTTAAAAAGGGTTACAGGTCTTAAAAGTGTTAAAAGTATTAACAGGGTTACAGGTTTGAAAGGTGTTAAAAGTGTTAAAAGTGTTAAAGGCACTACAAGTGTTAAAGATGTCAATGGTGCCAAAAGTGCTGAAGATTTTAAACGTGTTAAGGGTGTTAAAAATGTAATGAAAAATTGCTATAAGACCTCTACTTTTAGCAAAAAAAATTAAACTCAACTCCATCAGTACCTAAAATTCGCCTGCCACATCAAAAGAAGAGAACCAAAAGTAAGTAATGCGCAACAGTTTCAGAAGTAAGGTGAAATCAATGCATCGATCGCGCTCCAATGATTTCGTCGCGTTCTCGGAAGCGTTTTATCAACGTCACCGCCAGTAGAATAGCACAGCGGCGGCTCCATTTCCGATTGCCAGTGCAAGAATGTTCTTTACACGGACGTTACTTTGCGGTAACGACGACACCGGGCCCAATAACTTACGTGGAGCCTTGACTCCTCGGCCAATCTAAAGAGCCAGTAACGACGCAGCATCCGTGAACTAACGGTCCGCTGCCTGTAAAGAGTTTAACTGGTGGGACGCAATAATTCAGGCCAGTCCTATGGTCAGTGCCAGGGTAACCTGAAAGGGCTAAGATATTTATGGGTTGCAGCTGATCTCCGTCCATGTAGAGTTCTTCTCGCGGCGAGGGTGAAACTCTATCTTTCCCATAACCGGTGTCTTCTCCTCACAATACGACATTCATGTCTGTTGCGAATGAATCCGCTGTGAAATTAATTCGTTCATCAGGGAACATGGTTATTGAAATTCATAGAGGAGATCATGGAGGGACTACTGACGCAAAACAAATATTAATGTTAAAAAAGCATTAACACTTACATACACGAAATAGCGTAGCAACCCCTACCTCATATCTAAATCATAAACCATGTTGAAGGAAATTGACATCAGATAAAAATGGAATGAAATTTGGATCACATCCAAGGAATAAAGTTCAAACGATAGCCAAGAATTTTCCCCCCAAGAAATGAAACTAAAGGAAGAAGGAAACAGAGGGAAGATCCTGCTACCACAAGCAAGTGTTTAGCTGCTTTCAAACTCATCCTTCGGTTAACCCTCCCATACACATCTCAATAGCATTGTACGGACGCATCATCGCGTACTGGATACAAACATGGCCCGTAATCCACCCTCAGTATTATCGTGACTGGTCTTGGCGAGGCGTCTATTTCAAGAAAACCCTTTCACTGAAAAGGGAACTCCTTTCTCAGCTCCCATCCGCTCCATGGAACACAGTCAAGAAAGTGTTCCACGTTCGAACTCCGCCAAATCGCGGATCCTTTATGACGTAATCGCATCGAGAGGAGAAACAGCGACGAGAACCCTTTGAGATCCGATGGGCCCAGCGGGGTAAGGGAGCCGTGTTTTCGAGGAGGCAGCACGACACCATTGCTACAGGGAAGTTTTCTTTGACAGGATGTATCGTAGGTAGCGCTAATGGAAGTTGGCGCAACATTCGGAGGTGGTAGCTCGTGAAACGCGATCAGGATTTAACCCTCTGCCAACCTCCTCTTTACCCGACCCTGGCCAGCAAAGCTGGCCCGTAATCCGCCTACGTCGAGTGGACACTACCGCCACGCTCGGGCACAATATCGAGAAGAAATCCCTCTCTCTGGGCAGCTCGCTTGTTACCCGCGCCATATGTGGTCCAATCTGAAGAGACTCGAGGCGGTATTACTATTTTCGTCACGTGTCGTTACCTGATGCGAGATCGAGTTTCTCCCGAAAGAGTATTACCCTTCTGAAATTATCAGATCGTGTGGAGATGCTTCGAACGGACCTTTTAAAACGTCCTCTTTCATTGAGTCTTTCGCTGGAGAGAATACTTATTCCAGGAATCAGTTGTTCCTTGTAAGTACTGTGGTGGAAGGTCTCTACAGGTGTTTCTTACTGTGGAACAGTTTGACACTTTTATTGCCATGTTATCCATATGTGGACGATCATTTTTACATAATGATAGTTATCAGGAGAAGTGGGACACTGTCAAATATTTCTGTACCTTGGAGCCAGTGTAACTGAAGTCCTTTTTCGCTATTTTTTGCTTATTTATTAACATAGTATTCGAAGTAGTTTATACTGTTAAATTTCTTCATCTACAACGTAACTTAACTAAATTTCTATTATTCTAATAAAACGAAGATGAAGCAATGAGATCCTGTAAAAAACTTAGTTTTGAAAAATATAAACTTGAGTTACTCTGGCTCTGAGGTACAGATTTATGAACAATTTTTCTTTCATTTAGAATCACTGCGTACAGGATGAATTTCACGTGGTAAGCAAAATAGTAGAAATGAAAGAAAAATTGAATTTGATTTTTAAGGTTCACTTAACATAGCCTTAGGGAAGGGGTGGTTCTATACCCCCAATCTCCCTCCAAACTTGTGCTCGCATATTTTAAGGCACGGTCCATGAAAATTCTTAACACTCTGGCACGTGCTGACTGTAGTTGTTTTCTAGTTTCACTTCCTCAAAATTTCGGTTACGAATACGTGATCATCTGGGATATCGACATGTTTGAATCACATGTTAGGGGTGCAACCACCAGTCTGGCCAGAGGAGAATCAACTTCCTGTATTCCTGTGGCACGCGGCATCCTCAGAGTTAGACTTGGCCTGTTGCGGCGTGTCTAGGTGAGGCTGATGCATCGCTTCCTCCTTGACGATGGTCGTTCACGGCAATCTGGGGAATTACCTTCACGTTTAGGCACGTCTTAAAACATCAAGACGATTGAAGAGAGGGAATACCTAAACAGCTCCAAAATGACAAGATTTTTTCTTAAGACTTGGTGTCTTGGAGACTCTAAATAGTCTCTAAATACTTCTTGTCACAAAGTCCTACATATCACACAGCTGCAGAAAGACCTATCATAAATCAGGGACATAAAATTCTCGAGGAGAAGAAAAAGAAAATTTCAAAAAATCACAATATCAAAAACATTAAAAAGATTGTTAACTCTCTAATAATTTTTTAGCGGAGATGTAATACACTGAAGGTTGCAAACCATCGCCATACGCCTCCACCTCTCTACACATGTTCGGCATCCCATCGAACTAAGACATCACCAATGCTCAGCGATTTCTTGTTACGACACAGATTCGAATCTAGGAACTCGAATTCCTTCCTCGAGCCGCTCTGAAAGGAGCCGAGGCGGCGGGGCGGACAGTAGCGATAGGACCCAAGGTGGTACAAGATTCCAAGAGCTAACACGAGTCTGATTTATTGGCGCGGGGGGCAAAAAGTCGCTGCAGGCTGGCCTCGTAACCCTTACTTAACCCGGAGACGGGTCCTGGTCATCTTAAAGGACAACGTGCTGACCAGAACCACCGCAGCCAATAACGAGAACCATTTGGGATGTCTATTGTTGTCGAAGTCGTTTGTGCTGCAACGAGTCCTCTTGCAGCTCCAGTTTTCGGGACAGGAAGGCATCATTTTTAACCCAGCACGAGGGAGGATCTCTGCCTAGCCTTTTGTTATTCTGCATGTGGCTTGGAATTGCACGAATTCAGGCCCCCGTTCTTGTTTCTCCTTCCAAGGAACCCGGTGTTCTTGGGAAACCGCAGTTCTTTGCTTCCCAGTGGTTACTGTCAATGGGCTATCTTTTTTCTGACGAGAAAGTTGTACGCTTTCCTCTTTGGGTTGTCATTTTTCGAATGATGAGGGTGCTAGTGAACTTGTAATTTGTAATATTGCCACTTGTCGATGGACTAACAAGACTAATAATTACAATGAATATAACCCTTAGTCTGGTATATGTATTTTGTACTGGCTGACCTATTTTACTTTTCTTAGCTAGGCTAACATGACGAGATCAGGAAACGAGAAATTAAGTAAGAGATAAAATTAGGTTTCTCAAATCTTCATCGTACCAAAGAATAGCAAATGTAGCAGTACTCTGAAACGTGAAGCTTGCAAAACTCTAGAATTATTAAGGTCCTCGAAGTGGCTGCTTTTTAGAAATTCTTCTATATTAAAAAGCTACCTTTTACTTCCATTTAGATTCCCTTTCTAAGGAGCTGATTCTAGTGTCAAGGAAGTGGCTATCGATGAAACAACAAAAAAGGCACGCGTGGAACTCGAAGGTAGATTACGAAGGCCTAGGGAAAGCGTTCCTTTCCGGTGTGACCTCGGGGAAACTCTTGGTCTCCGAACCAGACGAATCTAACGGACGCATGGGCGTGAAATATAAGCTGGAAGCGGTGCACTAGTCTCTAGCGTGCATATAACCAGCATTGCAACATCTGCCGTCGACCACTAACAGACTGACAGGCCGATCACGCATTTGCGCAACTGTCGCGTCGTCGCATCGGACAGCGGGCTGAGCGAGCCGTTTAGTTTCGCTGTCGAATGCCGATGATAATGGTAATTTTAGCCTTAGAGAAGGTGTCACCCAGATGTTCCGCGCTATCAAAACATATTATCGAACCCATCGAACAGGGAGATATAATAAGAATAAATTATGCGAACGACTACTGCGACGCGAGGCTTCCGCCAATGGACACTGTAAACTTGTGACCCACTCGAACGACCACTTCCTTGTGAAACTTTTGACGTTGACGAAGCTCTGCGATTCTCTTTAAATGGATCAGACAGGTAGACTCTACTCTTTAAGAATCAGGTGGAGCTCCTTCAGTCCGATTCTCTTCTTATGTGTGATATCATATCTTGAAGATGATATGATCGAATGGTTTTGAAAGCTATTAATTACCTCGCCTTCGAGATTCTTCGTAACGAAAGCATCGAAGACGAGTTTCTGCGGCAAAAGTTAGCCGTATAAGAGACACAAGTTCCAGACGAAGGGTAGCTCAAGGAAAGACGCAAAGCTGTCTAATGGTGTCACCTGAGATCATAATGGATGGTGGCCAAGAATAAAGACTTACTCATGTCAACCGAAGACGCGCTCGCCCTGCATTTCTCTTAGCTTCTCGAAGTAGCTAATAAAAAATGACCATAATCTTTATACCACGATCCATCTATCAATGTTATTCTAGGTACATTTAATGACTCTCTGGAGGATCTATCTTTAGGATCTATCTTTAGGATCTATCGAATTTTGCACAAGCTGCTGTTCGACAAACTTCGACAAGCTCGCCGCGTTTCCCAGAAAAGTCTTTCGATTTTCGTCGTTGCAAAACGACACCGTAAAAGACTCGAATCTTGACTTATAATTTCCTGTCCCCCTTTCCTAGACCCTCTCGTCCCATTCACCACCAAAGGGTCCGACTTTCCTCCACGCATCTTTAAGCTTTTCTTCCTTTCCCTCCTTTTTTTGTTTCTTCCCGAAAACTGTCGTCGAAGAAATTAGACCTGTCTCGTGTTTCGACCATGCGCACATCCGGTCCATACGTAGCGTTACGTCTACTCGACCTGTGTCGGCCTTGTACTCTCCGACTTTCGTAAAAACAGCCACTTGGCTCTAGTAGCTGATTGGTCGTCGAGGTCACAGGTTCGTTCATCACCGAACCCATCTATCTCGAATCGCGTGTAGGTTGCGGATTTTACGCGTCAATTGGTCAGAGGTCGCAGAGAAATAATAGAATTCTTGTTTCTAAAAAACTGGAGACATTCCATTGGGAAGATGAGAATGAGCTAACCTGGTGAAAGGATTCCTTCGAATCCTATAATTATGCGATCTACGTGACAACTCGAGATTCTTCGAATCGATCCTGCACGTTGCGAAGGCGAGCTCGGCTTCACAATTTTTCCCTCTAAGACGATGATATTTCACAGAGGCTCTGAATGGTAGAGGCTCCTCTATCGTAAATGTAAAGATCAAGTGAGCGAGATCGTCCCCTTTTCGCCTTCACCTCGCAAATTCTTGCTCTAATCTGTGAGTAATTGTCCCGGGACAAAAGGGAAAACGTAGCGAGTCTCGGGGATCCCAGTCGACCTACCAACTCGCCTTTTCCTTTCACACTGCATTTCTTTTTCCCTCCTCTCTCTCTCTCTCTCTCTCTCTCTCTTTTTTTTTACTTTGGCGATCAGCCTTGACACCCACAACGACGATTAATCTTCAATTATGGCGTCGCTGACAGCCGTACTCGTAACACTTTTATAGCCGACGCCTCCTTATACGCTCGCCTCGACTCCTTTGAAATTTATCTGCCCCTGGATTGTGCGCGTCCTTTCGTGCGTCCCGTGGACTCTTCCTAGAAGAAATTCCACTTTATTTTATCTACCGTTTCCGAGAGAGAACACAGCGAACATGGAGCAATATTACAACAATCGATTTTCGGTTATAAGGGATAATGGCTTGAAGAATTGTTCAGATTAGGCGGAGCGAATTGGTGCACCAAATGAGCGCAAGATGTTTCTTTAGGCATATTTAAGCTTGTACCTACTTGATCTTCAGCACTGTCAACTTATTTTCTAAAAAGCCTTATGGACTTCACTGTATTGTAATTTTAACACTACAGAATTAAATGATATCTTGTGGCAGAGAATTCTAGAGTAACCTCTATCTACTTAGGATCCTATACAGAAATTTTAATTCCCTGACTACATGATCTTGTCATAATTTGCAATCATCACACTCACCGAAGTAACTCTACGATCTCACTACCTGCATCTCACAAAATTTGCCAAATCACTCAACGCAAAAATCATCTGGAGGGTCTCCAAAAAAGGGAAGTCTCGCATCGAACCTCCCCTTCTGGCGTGTCTCGCATCGACGTGGCCCTTAATCATCTGTTGACGTTGTGCAAGGGAAAATAGTGACCTCCGGTTGAAGGAAGGGTATTATTTCGGGTTGAAGGAGAAGGGGAAAAAGAGTCCTCAGGCGGCAAGGGCGATCGGGTCACGGATGATCGAAGGACTGCGAGGCAGGTATTGGTCCTCGAGGTGGCGTCATTTGTATCGGCAGAAATATGTGGCATCCGACGCAAGGATATTGATGCGCATCAGGAGGGGCTGTCATTGTTGCGCCTGCCACCCCCTCGAACGCGCGTTTAGCCCTAGAGTCCTCCTCTCCCGTTCGCTCTTAGCCGAGGCCAGGCACGAAAGAACTGCACTTGATATATTGGAACTTTTGTACCTTCTCCCGAGGAGCTGCTTGCGCAACACCCGGCACATCCTTTTATACGGGGCTCACCGCGATCCACGGATAACTCACCTGCCTGCCACGGTTTTCGTGGAAGTTAATACACTGTCAGACAGTTCCCTCCACACGTATCTATTTCGCGAGATGAATGGGTCCCTACCTCTGGCTTCTGGGTGATTACTGGGCTGGAGATTTATGCAAATTTCTATTTCCACGAATGCAATTATTGGAGAAGTGGAACCTGATTAGCGATTTGTTTCATCCTGGAAATAGTAGGTAAGTATTATGATATTTTGATACTTTGTTAGATTTTTGTATATTATACGAATTCTACAGGTATTCAGTAATGTATAAAACTTCATTAGGTATAGCAATTTGAGAAGTGAATTTCGAAAATGGAATAACAAATCAGGGAGCTGGGAACATTTCTCTTCTTCTTTCTGTGAGGTATAAAAGACAGCAAGACTCCTCAATAAAAGAGGAATCTACTCCATGGAGGTCCTCATTATGTTAGATCTATTCTATATAATCAATAACAGATAGAAACACAATAGCATTTCTATGATAGATTGAACTCAAACAGTAGGCCTCAGCGCCACCCAAAACTCATCCATTACAGAATCCTATTAGAAGACGTTGCAGTCCAATTCAGAACTTCTGCTCCACGAAATCATTACAGACCACCAACCAAAGTGAAACCAAAATTCTCGTACAAATTCTCACAGAAGTCTTCCGCTTCTCACCTATCGATTTCTTTCTCCATCTCTGCGCGTGGCCCGCTAATGGTGAGAAGAATATAGACAATAGGCAAAAATATTGCCGCGTGACTGGCCGAAGTTTCGCCTCCCGAAAAAAAAGGCAGACCGAGCAGGCTGTAAATCATTTCGTAGATCATTACGCTGCTCCTCTTCGTTCTCCTCCTGTTCCTGCGGCCCAGTCCCTTTGACGAGGCGGATCAACCAGCGCCGAAGGAACGCGGCGTTTTTGCGAAAAACGTTTTAACGCCAGCATAAAACGCATCGTTAGGCGAGAAAAGGGAGTCGAAGGGAGGGCCACGATACGCTTCCCTTCCCGCCATGACTCTCGCCCACGCGTCTCTAACGCGTTGGTTTGATACAGCCGCGTAAATGATGGATGCCCCGATGGTGGCCAACGTTAGGCGTCATCATTGGGCGGTTTCGCGAGTCCCCAGGAAAGTGTGGAGTCATTCGCGCACCTTACGGTAGCCGTGCTGGAGATTTCATGGTCAGCATATGGCGCGTGCGATTTACACGGTGCGAAAATTGGGGCCAAGGTTTCGAGGACCTGGGAAGCTGCGTTTCTAAGCTGGAATTCATCCTTGCGAAAGTTTCTTAATTATTTGGGATTGGGTATAGGAAAAGATGGGGACGAAGAGGGAGTAGATTCTGCATGGAATAATAGGTTCAAGGTGTAGGATGAGTTTCTCGTGAGGCGATTCGTTTCTGAGGAAATTGAGGTTGAAGTGGCGTGGAACCTAGGTCTTGGAAAGTGATAGAAGATTCTTGAAATTATTTTATATGGACCAGTGGACCAATGTTGGACCAGTTTGGACTTAAGTGGAACACCCTGTATAATTAACTTATCAAAGAATATAAAAATAGCAAACACTCAAGCATTGTACAGATCTACTGTTCTACAGTTCTATAAGGAATCATATACCTATCTATTGATGTCTCCAAACGCCTTCTAAAAATCTCTGCTGCATTCGAAAACGTCGACCAGACAGCTTTCAGAATCGATTAATGACGCATTGTTGGCGGTCCTGCGGCGAATCGCAAGTCAGTCCTTCGTGTCCCTGGAGTATCGACTGATTCGTCACCGAAAGGCATAGATCCGCGTCGATCTTTTCCTGGAGGGGGATCGAAGGAGGATTTCAAGAGACTCAACAATGCGGCGTGCAGCTGCCTTTAAGATCGAGCCGAGTGACAGGACGGAATAAATAAGAGCGCGTGTCTCAAGATCCTCGATCGTGCGTAGAGGGAGACACATTGTGGCTCGTGGCGGTCTTCGCATATTCTTGCTACTCCACTGACTCTCCTTTCCAGGGATTCTATCGAAAGTTCCTCTTCCGGTTTCTCGGAGCTGGCTATTCGACGCAAGGAATTTGTGAGCGAGGTTTGGAAGGGCTTACGTCAGAGGGTACTGCCCAAAGAAATATCGAACTGAAATGAGGGTGGATTACGAGCAACCCTCGTGTACCACAATTAATTGGTTCCGTGTTACGTGAGACTTACAGTTAATATCTGTTGTTAATAGTGTATGCGGAATTTTATTTGAGAGATTGTGTGTTACATGCCAGTTATGTAGAGGCAGAAGGGGATAGTTCTTAACCATCTTGAAATAGAAATTTTTACAAAAACCTTGTACTTCAGAAATTTTATATTCAGCTGGGTCTACATTATGTATAACTCTGTCATATAATACGTAATCTAGACCCACCTTTAGAGTACCCATTCGGTTTCTTTTTATATCTGATTACCGATACATGGAGCATTACTTTTTCTATATCCAATAGATTCTCAACCCTTTCTTAAACAGATATTCAAAAAAGCATTTCCAAAAAATTGAAAACAACCTTCAGCATAGAACCAACACTTATCCCTCAACCGAACCCCAGCAACATCCACGCCAAGGCTAACTCAAAAATTACCAGCAACACAATGAACGTCCAAATCTCGCGTAAGAGGGTGTTCCCTCGTTCCTGGCCGACGGCTTGGAGGCAGCTTAACCAAAACACATTAATAAAAGATGCAGCGTGGTCCGGCTGGCAGCGGAGTCAGAAAGGAAGGGAAGATTACGAAGCTGGAGGACCGTTCGAAAGGGTCGTAACCCAGCAATTATATCATCTGTCCGCATCGTGGAAGTCGGCGCGCACTTGCGGCGCATTCCACGCCGGATAATAACTGATTTTCCTCCGTTCCTGATGACTTCGGCCCTGGCCAGTCAGTCAGTCAGCCCCTCAGGTAGAAAATGCGCGCGGAAGGCAATCTACGGATTAGCTGGTGAGCCGACACAGAACGAGCACGCGGCCGTTCCGCTTCCCGTTTTTCGCATGGAAGGAGTTAGAGACAAGACAGCCGCCGATTCACCGAGATGCCCGCCGCGATTCCGTCGGCGGTGAACAAAAGGGACGAACGTGGCTCACGGTAAACACCGCCCAGGCTTTATTCATTTTGCACTAATAGCCATGAAGTTATTTGCTGGACGGGCGCACGGCCCGTCTGCGGATTTCTGTGCCGCGATGCGCGAACGCCGTCAGCCTGCGGTTGCGGTTTCAGCGTGACTTGTTACAAGTCGCACGCATAATGGCTCCGCTGGAGTTTCAATGGCCAGACTGCGCTGTGGGCCGATCGAGAGATAGTGCTGGACTTTTCTGTCCAACGTGATTCATTTTCTTTTGGAATTTTAGAGGGAGATGTGGTGTTTGATGTGCAGGGGTTGAATGCTGCGGAATATTCAGATGGATTTACGGTACATACTGTGTAACTAAGTTATGTAACTGTTTCGAAAACAGAAAAAAGAAGTATCGCACATTCGCTTAAAGTGAGATATTTCAGAAGTGTTTTATAATATTAATATGAAACATCTTTTCGTAAACGTTCTTTTATCAGATGTTACTTTTTGCCAATGTGTTATTTTTGAAGGGAAGGTGTAATATGTACAATATTTCTCTTTAGAAAAGTGTTTTCTAAAATTTTATGTAACTTTGTTATATAACATCTAGTGTAGACCCACTTTTAGGAAGTTTTGAGGAAAAGGTTTAACAGATCTTTTGGGCAAAGTTTTAGATAACCATAGAATATCTAAATTTACGTAAATATTAGATATTAGAAGAATTAATCTTTTAAGAGTAGGGGATGGATTTCTCTATTGCTATAAATCAGTCAAGACATTTTCAAGGGATACCTATAAGTACAAAAGAATTTTTCCCAACCCCTTGAAAATTCTCTCCTCAACTCCTCACCTGAAACTATCATTGCTTCGCTACAGTATTACAAAGATTTCCACGTAGTATCATAATTCACCTCCACCACATTCTCCGCTACTTATACATATTTCACTCTTTTGCTTCATTTGTTCATCCAAAATCGCTCATGACGAACTTCTCTACATAGTGCTGTCTTCGAAATCCCTCTCATTCATATTTTTGCGAGTTGAAGTGGAAACAGGTAACGCTATGATACACAGAAGGATACACCCCCGTAGCACGTTCATCGAGGGGTCGTCGGGGCACAGGGTTTCGAGGGTGTATGCACGCGTACACGTACACACGCGTCACCCAGAGTACCTTCGGAGTTCTGCAATATGTTATTGTTCAGCTTGAGCGAGTATCTTAGAGACCTTGCCTACCCCTCACCCATTGTCCTGGCCCTTACAGATATTGACAACCCGCAGGAGAAATTGGCGGGATATCTCGAATCTCGAATCTTTCCAGGACACGCATCTGCTCTCGAGGCTCGTCCCTCCACGTAGAATAGGAGGGATTAAATTCGTTTCTCGTTTCGGGGGATATGTGCCTCGAGATTTCATGCACGATCGAGATACCATGACTTTGGCACTTCATAAAAGGGTTCTTACCTTCGAGGAGCCTCGAGTGCTCTAAATACACAGGAGTCATTTTGATGGAAACAGAGGAACGTTTCTATTGGAATTTTCCTTCTTTCTTCGTGGACTAATTTAAAAAGATAACAAGGAAGCAGACGGTATAGAAGGTATCAGATTCCCTCGGTGAAATTAGTCACGATCGAATGCAAAATACCGGGAAACCTTGGGTGGATCTTGAATAAGAGGAGGAATCGTATAACGGGGTGGTTTCCGCGTACCAAGCCCCGTAGGTTCTTGCATTATACTCGCTTGAGTTGGCCCCGGTCCTAACAAATGGTTTCTGAAAGATGTGGCAACCCAGAGGAAAAAGATTTCAAAGAGGAACGAAATTGAAAAAATGAGGGTTGAACAGGTAGAGGTTGCGTAAGTGTCCACGAGGAAAAGGGAAGTGATACGCGTTTCGTGAGCTCTTAAAATAGTCCTAAACGAAAGGACTTTGTGATAGGAGTGAAATGTAGGTACTTCAACTTAACCACTCTGGTACTTATTCATAATTTTACTGATTTACGAAAAATGTTCGATATAGATTAAATCACATTCTATTTACTTAGTAACACTAAATTTAACAGGTATTTAAGCGCCTTGTGACTATAATAATCTGCACAATTTTAACTTGTTTGATTTCAATGATTTATATTCATTTTTGTATGCTGCAGAGAGTGAAAAATGGCTCATATTTTCTCCTTCAGAATCCCAGACCCTTGGGTCAACATTTACACTTTTCCAATTGCATTTCTTACACTTTACATTCCAAGAACTGGCACTCAAGAAAGGTTATTCAATTTTTAAATAAAAATATGGTTTACATATCACTCTTTAGAGTTAAAGTAATAGTAATACTTAGCCTTCATATTTGCATTAACTCTGTTACTTGCAAACATCCTCAGTCTTTCAAATTTTCTCTAACAGCTCCAGCAATTCTATCGTTAAGTACCCCTAGCAGTGCTCTGAAAGGTACATTCCCAACCAGGTGGTGACCATGGCCAGGCTCTCTCCGAGCAGTTTGCAAATTGTGCGGCCTCGTAATGGTCAGGGTCGTAGGTATACACGAGGACTGTTTATCGTGTTCGTAACGTAGCTATCTCCATAAAGCCATAGAAAATGTTGCTCCAGTTTTGCCCAACCTGTAGATTTACGACGTGTACGCGTCGTGACGCGGGACTGCTCGGCTCCTGGCCGAAAGGAAAGGTCCTTGCACGAAATTGCACGGCCGGGGCCCCGTATTCAAAGTGCGCCGTCGCGCTCCTGTAAATCACGTCTTCTCGAAAATTTACAACGTTGCTCCAGTTTCGGTCACCAGGATTAGTCACGGCTGTGCTCTTCCTGGACGCGACACGCTTGGGCGATGGAACTGTCACCGCCAAGGATACGGAGCGAATCGGTGCGCGGTGATGGTTAAAAATGCAAAGAAGAGAGCGTTGGCCTTTGTTCTGAAACTTTTTCGACGAACAGAAGTTGCAGAGTTGAAAGGAGATGGTTTAGGACTGCGTACAATTGGCTGAAAAATGTTCTGCATTTTAATAGAAATCTATTTCCAAATTGATTAGCTATAGGTGCAGCAGAGATGGATAGGGTCAATCGTAGGATTTGGTGATATTATCCCAGACAGCACACGACGTCTTGAAGACATCTATTTCATGTCCATGTTATGCCTCAACGTTTTACGACATAATTTAGACGTCTTAGAAACATCCAACAGTGTATGTCTTATGAACGTATTTTCAGATGTCTCAAAGATATACTGATTTGTAACATTGGACGTCTCAGAGACGTCTTTTGGAGATTTTCAAGACTTTACTGAATGTCTTTAAGATGTTTTCAAGACGTATCTGTGCTATATGGGATATGATACAGCTGTTTTGAAATGCAAGATGCTTGTTGACTGTAATGGGAGATGAAGGGAAGGAACTCTGGCTTTGGTTACAAAATGACTTTTTAGTTTCTACATCTAGAAAATAGTGTGCTATTACAGTCCTTAATGAAAGACTATTCACAACTCAGAATTAATACACAATTTTCCATAACGAAGTTCATAGTCAGCTTGAAGCACCCTGAGTTTCCTCATTGAAAGCTCACCCCCATGCTTCTCTACAACTTACCTCGACCTCGACTGCTCTAATCTAGCAAGTCAAAGAATACGTACTCGAAGGACCCAGCGAGTAGCACGCAACAGCGCCGGTCAATAAACGATACTGTTCTTCAAGCTACTCACTCTGACCAGCCAAGGCAACTGCTCTCGAGCAGATCGTACCGCGAAGGGGGTTCTCTCCGGCGTCTTCCCTTTCAACGAACTTGTCGGCAACAGACATCTTCCGAGGGGCACGAAAGGCGAAGCAGGAGCCTTCGACGAATCGTTAAGATTGCGTTCCCGACTTTTTCCTCGCCCTTTTATTTTTATGCACGCGGCGGAGTAACGAGGGGCTTGTCAGAGCGGCTCGAAGGGGTGAAGGGCGAGAAAGGAACGGCGGGCGGGAGGCTGAGAAGAAGACTCTTGCGAAGGAAGAAGCCGAGAGTTTAATGATATTCCTGATTACGCCGGCACGTGGAGAGAGAAAAGAAGGGCCTGGCGATGGGGGAGGAAGGGGGTGAACGACGGAGGAGAGAGTCGAGAGAAGAAAGGAAGGGGGTGAGATTGAGACTGCTCCACCTTACCGTGCCTACCCCGTGCTCATCTGAACCGACCACCCTCCCCCTCCCGCCACCGACTCGACCTCCTCGGCCGTGGTTCTCGCATAAAAAGTATTGATCTGAGCTCCTTCTTGGCCCGTGAGCCCCACGAGCCGAGAGGGTTGAATCCACCCTAACTGCTTGCCCTGCCTTTATATTCATCATCCCTCTAGCGCCCCGAGAACGGCGGCCCCTGTCTTCCGAGGGTGGTCGGACTTCCTCCCTGCCTTTCTCTCTCTCTCCCTCTCCTTCGCCATCCTGCGGCTTCCTTCTCGTCACCCCCTTCCTTCGTCCATCGCGGGAAATCCAACTTACGCTCGCGCCGGGGGAGAGGCTATTTTTTATACCGTCTACAGTCGAATGCCAATGAGTTTCTCCTCCATTATTTCTGCCTGTGTAGAGATGTCACTTTCTACCGAGGATGTACATTGACGACTCCTTGATTGGTAGGTACCTGTGCGGGAGGACTGCAACGTGGTTTGTTTTTGAAGGATTTTGGAAGCTTCAATTGACTTGGGGAAGTAAGTGTGTTTAGAAGAATAATGGGTTTCTTTGGGGGAAGTGAGAGGTTGGAAGGGAGGGGATCAAAGTTTGGAGATATGTTGAGAATTGAGGGAGGTGAGAACCTTGATGTTAAAAATATAATAAAGTCAATTCAGTGGTACTTCGATAAGTCGTGAATATTATAAATCATCGATCGAATCATTTTGACTCTTATTTGATCTTTAAAGAGGCAAAGAGATTCAAAATAATTTCAGATAGTCTTAAATTCATCACTTGCCTGAAGACATGTCGCGAGATAAATCCCATCGTGTAGGGTATACTTTAGAGTCGCAAAACCTCCCCAAACGAGGCGTAAAGAATAAGAATCCCGTATCGGAATTCAATTTAATCCCCAGAATTTATGCGACTCCCGAACTCCGATGTTGTTGGCGGAGCAAACAGTCATTAGCATCCGCAAAGTACGCATTTGCCTAATTTTCCTTCGCCAGCTCGTTAGCCTATCACCGAGGAAATTTAATTAGCACAGTTCTTTGCGTCAAACTGTTTCCCTCGATCATTTTACCTACAGTCTGACCACGGCAGAGCGTTTATCGAAAATTGCTGATACAATTGCAATTGCTGGCAGTCCCTTCCACCGAGTTCCCACAAGATTTTTCTCAACCGTGAAACCCTGCACAGGATGGTTCTCTGGGTAGCGACAATTATCGAAATACTTTCTCTTCTCTGCGGTTTACACGGTCTCGGGCTATAAGTGGCATTGGACCCCCGTACCCTTTTCGCTCGCAGATTAACCCAGGGGAACCCTTTTTGCCTGCGGCCCGTGCATCGCCCACGAAATCTGTCGAACAGAATCCTGGGGTGCTATCTCTCAAAACATCGGAGATCCACTTAAATATTTCCAAAACCGGTGAATCGTTCAGTGATTTCGAATCCTTTCGAAGGACCTCGTCGCTCGGACTCTGTTGTGACAGGTCATCTTTGTCCTCCCACGTTCTAGCAGATTCTTATTATTTATCAGCGTATAATGGCGATTGATCGCTATTGTGTTTTTAATGCGTTCTCTGTCGCGAACACAATATAGAACCTGATTCTGAAGATTGTTGTGGAGATTGTGGCTGGGAAGATGGTAAAATGCGTAGATTGGAATTTGTTTGGGAATGCGCTACTGACGAGTGGAGGTCCAGGTTACTTTTAATACTTCATCTATTAATGCTTGCTGTATCCAAGTACCTGTATGGAAAATTGAATCACATGTATAATTTGAAGATGAAATCTGAATTAATTCCAATTGCTCATATAAAGTAGGGAATAATTGAGGATCTTGGAATTCGAAAATATAATAAAATTAAAAAATATATAAGTATGATTCCTCCATGTTCCAATATTTAAATCTTTAATTTACAAATTTTCAAAGTTTCTTTACACATTAATTTCAATTTTCTATATTCCAATTCTTGGAATCTCTGAGTGACTCCACTTTAATATAATAAGAGTCAAATAAATGAAATTTAGTATCACAAACATGATACTTCTGTTACCCAGAAATTTCTTCATTTAAACACATATGTGTCTTCTTCTTAATTCAAGCACGAGAGCTTCCGCTGTGTTACATCTGTTTCGCTCAAAGGATTAATCCAGCGAGATATGAATCTTCCATGCTATGTGCCCCACAGAGTGTTTCGTTTGGGAAGACAAGGTCAGAAGCTTCGACAACGTTTTCCTCGCGAAGAAATAGTATCGTTATCAAAGATCCGGCAAGAGTGAAAGAACCCGTACGTACGAAATACATAGAGACGGTGGTTTATCGCCTTGGGGTCGTCGGCGTCGTCGGCGTCGTCGTAGCAAAGGGAAGGGTGGAAGAAGAACGAGGGTCTCGGGCAAAGTAACGTCGCCTTTTATTAAAGTTCCGAATGCAAAATGTGTTTCGGGTTGTTTCGGGTTCAGGCTCCGTTTCTTATTAACTTTTATCGGGCTTCCGCGTATCGTGGTCGCGTAACGACCCCCTTAGACCGTGACTTTTAATTTCTTTCGCGCGCCCCCTTCGAGCTCTGCATAAATTCCGAGAATTGATTAGCTCGATTAAACGGACCTCTCTTTCTCGAAACGAGATTAAATTTCCCTGACATTCGCCTTAAACTTCACCATCGAACTACAGTCCTGAAACACAATTGTAGCGAGAGTCTGCACGTCGAGTACACTCAGAATTCTAATTAGTAATTAAGTACAGTGATCTCTGATTTTATCGCTCAGTGTGGTTGACAAGTGTAAGGGTACAAATGCCCAAGTGCAATCCACCTTACTGACGGCATCAAGTGTAGCAGGTGAGGCTGTTGCCATTGGACACAGCGGCGCGGCGACGGGAAGAAGGGTTGGTTGCTATGGCTACGAGGAAGGGTTAGAATTCCGACCCCTTTCTGAATTCCGCGCGGTGAAGGGTTAATGAGATTGGACGAACGACGCGGAGCTTCCCTCCATGTAGCGCTTCCTCTTTTTTTTTTTTATTACTTCGAGCATGGCTGCCACCCTGATGCTCCACGACGTCGTAGAAAAGAATTATTTCCTGGTGCATAGGGATGATCGGTGGTATTAAACTCGTTTGCCAAGAAGAAATTAATATATTTTATTAAAGTACTGGATTAAATAGAAATTAAGGAAATATTTTTCTTGTGAGGTAAAAACATGAGTGGGAATACATAGTGTTTTATTAATGTGGTGTGGAAATAAAATTATATTGCCGGGTTTTCTTTTGTATTTTATTCGTAAAGGCTATATCAGACTTGTTTGCTTCATTTTTTAACAGAGACTTCACTTTTAATTTGACGTACTCTTCGTTAATCTTCTCATGTGCCTGTATTCAGTAGTACAAGTCAACGATTAACAATTCTCTTACAAATATTGAGATACATACATGCGACACTTCTTTTCCTCGTCTGAAGACATCATATTCAAATTGCAAAAATGAAGGTATAAACTCCTAACCACCACCCCCACCACCCTTCCAAAAAAAACTCAATACACCATCCCAAAATTAATCACGAAAATTCCAAAAACGATAAAACATCCCAAAGTCGTTTTCGACAACAGGGAGTCGCAACAACGTTTCGATCCCGTGGACAAAACACGAATCCGCCCCGGGGGTGGCTTTCTTCCCTCGTGCTGCTTTTCCACAAGGTTCCTTCCGCCCGAAAAAATATTTTCGTACCACTCGATTCGAATCGTACCTGCGCCTCGCTCTGTCTCTCTTCTGTTCGACACCGAGAGAACTTCCCTCGTCTCCCCATCGCCTCCCTTTTGAAGTTCGCGTACACACACGAATTTATATCGCGCTCTCGTGGTGCGACTCGGTCCACGCAAGCAGGTATGTGCGTGTGTCCGCGTGAGTGCGCGCTTTCGGCGCTGGAAGCATTCTTATTTCCATACAAAGACCGTACGATTTCACCAGCTCAACCTTTGAAGAACGTGAACGAAGGTTCCCCTGTCGCCCCCATCCTGTTCGCAGGTTGCCCGACTGTTGCGATTTTTGAATATTCTAGACGGGGAAAGTCTGGGAAAAATTATGTAAATCGTGGCACAACACCCACAATACGTCGAGGGTAGGAAAGGGTGCAAGGGGCATGTGAAAGTGTACGCTTTGAAGTCTGTGTAGGATCTCTTGCTTGTGCAAACCGTGGGAAATGGGAAAAGAGGATCTGTGTTTCCATGTAATTGAGCAACAGTGGTGAATGTGGCAGTATTTCGTATCACGCTGTCAAAAAGGAAAATTTGCTTATTGATCTTTTGTAAATTTGAGTAATGCTGAAAGTTAGAAACAGGTGAGTTTAAAGAATATTGCATTTAATTTTTTTAAGCTTCTTTGTAAGGGATATTTCGAAATTTCTGAGTACACTTTTCTGTATTTTATAGAAACAATAAAAATAATAAATAAGCCCTTATTTCTAAACATTGGCAATGAATAATTGAATAGTAACATAGTATCTACGATCAAACTCTTTATTTCGTTGGATTTGTCTTTTCTTCTCTACATTTTACGATGCCTTCAGTGCCCACATTTTTTACCCCCATAAAGATGAATGTGTGTGTTCTTTGTCAACACAATCGAAGAAACATTTATGCGGGTCCTGTATCGCGTAAGAGAATTACGATCACACGAGGATTAGAGCTAAAGCAATCATGAAAACGGTAGCAATCTAACAATCGTATTCAAGCATAATCCACTTGACGATTCTATTTTCACTGCAACAATGTCCTTGTAAACTTCTCCCCCTCATTCCATAAAATTATCCTTTCATCGTCACTTTTGGTAAAAGACCATCAGTATCTAGACTGGCTCTAGTTATCTCTCGTTCTCTTCAAACTTATTTTATGTGTTCGTTCCAAAATTCATGAAAGTTTCAATTTGCATAGATATCCACATGACCAACCCTTTTAATCATCCCCCCTCCAAATGAAGCTCGATTAACCAATCAAGACCAAGAGAAATCACGTGCTCCAACTTTCTCATTCTCTCCCAGAAATGTCACAGAAGCCCTTGACACTCTGCAGGCCACGCTTCCAGCAAAAAATCCCCGCAAGGACTCCAAGGGCGTGGCGAGGTATTTAGCAAGGGCCATGTCGGCGTCCACTGTATCCTTCTCGCAGGAATAATGTTAACGCCTCTGGACTCCGTTTTCTTCTAACAAAGACCAACTGCCGACTCGCGATTGTTCCACTCTTCCGGTTGGACCCGACTTCCTCCACGAAGATCTGGTTTTCCTCCGTTTTCGGTTTCTCAGAGGCGCGACGCTCGGTCCCACCGATCAATCTGCACTATTCTGAGGGCCCAGCCAGTCGACACGAGGAAAGCAGTGGCCGGTTACGCCCTGGACCAACTGGTCATCTTGCTCCAGTTGCCATCGTCCTCTGTACTTGCATCGAAAACCGATGTGTCTAAAAGGCGTCTGAGTTTAAGGCCCCCTTTATTGGGGGCGACTGCAACACGCGGAACTAAGATCGATAGGAATTCGTGAAAAGGATTGTTAAGCCCTCAAAGGATCTGTTATGTTAATAGATGAAACGATTTCTTTGACAATGGCCTCATAAAGTCCTCGTTTGTCCATAGTGCTGGGCGACAAGGCTGGGGAAAAGGCACTTGCTACCAGGTTTTGTATCCTGCAAGGGGAAAGAAGGATTAACCATTGAAAGAGTTGAAGGGAGGTTACACTTTATTAAAATGTTATAAAATAGGATCCTACAATTTTTTTATCAAGCTTGCTAATTGGGTCCAGCAAAATTTCTACATAAAGTAATATAAAATCTGTGTATGCATATAGGCTGATCAGTCTAACTGGATACCCTTGGAATGTTGGCAGCGTTTATTTTAAATGCTGCTGGCATTCTAAGTACTGTTAACACTTGTAAGAGGGTTTCCAGTTAAACTGATCACCCTGTAGATACAAACCGTTCTTCCCTTTACAAAACTACCCTCGAATAACTATCACCACCAATTCCGCAAAGAATGTATAATAATTCCACCATAAAAGGACTTAAAATTCCCTCAGGTAGTGATTCCTCCTCTGCACCGAGTTGGAGATTCACTGAACGATTTTCCTACCCCGTACATTTACTTCGAGGATCAATTACATCCTTCGGCGACCTATCGCTATTACATTCCATTACGCCTGACGTCATATTTTTATTATTGCCTCGGTTCGTAAACACATTACAGGTTTCTCACATTAGCCAGCAGAGGGGGCGGGTCAGGGCAGAGGGGAAATGGAAGGACAACAGAGCATAGCAAAGGATCTCAAACAAGTCTCCATTACCGCATCTGTCTTCCCCGAAAAGTCAGAGCTCTCGATCATCCGAGGCTAAGAAACTCGCCAAGATTTTCTCTGCCACCCTCGCTGTTCCCCTCCCCGTGGATTGATTCGAACAGCCGCGCGAATGTATATTACTCTGCGTCGAGGAGAAAAGGGATACAATATGCAATGATGAAAAATATATGGGATATTCGGGCGAAATAAGTCCTCCGCGAGCGTGCCCCCTCGCTGTCCCCGACGATTGTCTTCCAATAATACGCGCCACTCTCTTGTTTGCTCTCCTCTTGTCCCTCCACCTTGATTTCTGTTTTTTCTGTCGCCTGACGGATGCCTTCGAGGGAGAATATTGGCAATCCATCGAATGAGATTTGGCGAGTATAGCTAAGCTACGAAGATGAGCAAACTCCGCTGAGATAACACCCGAAATTAGAGCGCAAATGATGTATGATGATAGATGGAATTAATTCGACGAAGTTTAATGTAAGAGTTATAGAAGGGAAGGAAACACTGCCATGGACTTTGGTTTCGCAGAATAAATATATAATTACGTTTATTGTTAGTTTGAACAGAGAACCATTCTGTACAATGGAGAAATGAGTTCTACAGGCACAGAATTTTTCTCCATGTTTCATTTTAATCCACCAACAAAGTGACACAGTGACACCCACCTCCTCAGCGGATATTCTATTTTCGCGGCGGACATCGTTTCGAATCGGGTGTGAAATTTCGTGGGATCGCGTGCCCCATCCCACCAGCAATTCTGACGGAGTTATGTAAAGCGAAAATGTTCGGGGATCGAGCCCCACCTTCCCCGCGCCATTGAGGTCCAACAATAAAGTTTTCTGCATAATACGGTGGAGCGAGCGGAGGACCAAGATCCGACGAGTAGGATGGAAAAAGGGGATCGCACATATGCCGCGGACTCAATACCCGTTTACTCAATACGCACCCTGAAACTTTCAATGGCTTTGGGGGCAGTCGAATCATCGACGCGTTCGATTCCTCTCTGAGGGAGGCTCTCATCAGGACACCCAGCGAATAAGTTAATGAACTTTCTATTGGCGTTTTGCGGCATTCGGATGTGCTCTGCCAGGAAATACAGGATGTTTCTGAACAGCGCGGCATAACTTTAAGGGATGATTCTAGACACCAAAGTTCTTTTTTATTTAAATGCAGTTTCAAGCTACAGGAGAAGATTATTCTGCAACATACTTTACAATATAAACTCAATGTTTCTATATTGTACCTATTTTTGGTGAATTATCTTCCCTAGGGTGAACAAACTTTCAACAAATGTGGAGATAGATTTTGGTCCTTCGAGGACGAGGAGTGAAAGATGGTCTCTCAAGTAATGGGGAAACGAGTGAAACTTTCTTTATGGAGGTTGGAGGGAGTTAAAATTTGGTTATTATATGGAGTGTGTAATTAGTGTTTAGATGATTAGAATTCTCGCAATGCAAATATTGCGAGTACAACTGGTAAAAGTGTAAAATTGTTACCAGTTTGAGTCGTACCTTACCTGTCCCGACGTTCTTTATGTTATATTTACGCGTCGAATTGCGTAACCTTGGTATTTTGCTCGCGCCACTGAGCTAGAAGGAGCAAATGCGGGTGGATCGCGATCAAGAGGTGGAAAAGCATAGAGAGAAGGAAAAAAAGGGACATGTACTGCCTGTTGCTGCTAGTGGCGTTCGTAGTACGATACAAACGATGAGACAAGACCGTCGCTGGAGCCACCATGGGGATGAAAAGATGTTTACGAGAGCGTAGCTTTGTTCGTAGGGTGGTGTAGTTTATCAGAAATGGCTGGCTGTTTCTCAAGCGTATGCTGGTGCCTGTGATCCGCCCCTGTTTTCACTCGAATTTCTTCCTCCCATCACGGTGAAAAGTAAGTAAATCCATCTTAATTTGTAGACTAGCAAGACTTCTACAGATTTTTGTGACACGGAATTAGAACAGACACTTCAAACCAGGTCTTAATAGGTATCTATACGATAAGAGAATTGCTTTAGGGGTAGTCAACATTTTATCAGACCTGTCTCGACTCTTTTTCCAGTGAATATTTCACTTCAATGAAATGTATTCGCTACCCCAGTTCCTTTACTTGTCGAATATTCGTAATTTCCAAATTACTTGTTCAAAGACACCAACTGGGCCCATTCCCCTTTTTGGGATTAATGATTCCTGAAACCATTTACTTTTTCTGACAGGTCGGCGCTCTCAGTTCTACCAGACACCGATAGCGCGTGTGGAACTATTAAAGAGTTTTTCTTTCTGCTACCGAAAACGCAGAGGGCCCACCCACGCGGTAGAAATATAAATCAGTTGAACGCGTACGATTCTCCACAGATGAAGGACCCATCTGCTCTAGGAACTTCATTCTTTTTAATAACTGTCACCGACGAAACATTATTACGGCTTCTTTACATAATTAATTTGATTTATGTATGCAGACTCGAAGAAACGTTAACGAGATCATGGAAATTAGAGTATAATCGAACAATTATCCTCCCATATTGCGACACAAACGACAAGAAACATTTCCTCATTTAATCAAGCGATACTTTCCAAGTGGAAGATCATCGAAGCAGTGCAGATGTTCGACAGAAGACACGATACATCCAGACACGCGCTAAAAAGCTAAAGCAGCCGCAAAAAGGCGTCGAAAGTCCGAATAATTTAAATCGACTTAGCCGAGATTTCCTTTTTTGCCTCGAACCAACAGATGTGATTTCGGCCACGCTTCGATGAGCACCTCGTCGTCATTCACGGTGGACACGTGCTGTTTTGGATTAATTTTTTTCCCCACGATCCTCCCATACGCGCAGAAATCTTCAAAGGAGTCTCCTTCAGGACACATTGCAGCCACCAAAATGACTGTGGATCGAATCCTGCAGGAATCTACCTTCTCGAAAAGAGATTTCAAGATTCAGTAGGCTCTGAAATTTAAGAGATGAAAGAGCGTTGTTTGAACAGGCAATACAGTCGTTGGAAACTTTCCCCCATAAGAGTGTAGTGGCATTAAGCAGCTGGGATTAATTGAAAAAAGGAGGTGGTCCGCAACGATCGCGGAAATATATCAAGCAGGGAGGCTGAGGGAGGGGGATGGTCCGCATTAATTGGTGCTTCGCCCGCTAAACGAGCCAAGTTTCGAGCTGATCAAGTTTCTCCTGGATGACGTCGTCTCATCGCCGACCCTCCTCGCTTCCTTACAAGCAGCCTAATGAAAGAATAAATACTTGATGCGGCCTGGACCTAATTACACCGTGGGCTGTTCAGCCTGAAGTTGAAACGACCACGGTGGATGAATCTGTAAGTGCGCGGCAGAGAAATTTGGGACAAGAGAAGACAAAGGGCGTCGGTTCTCGCGCTTTAAGGGGACCTAAAAAGGTTCGCGCTTTCAACGACTGAATAATTGATCCGCGGCAGTCCTCTTAACAGCGATTCGCACCTCTAATTTTCCTCCCTGACGGAGCGAGCTTTGAACAGTTTCAATGTTAAAAGATTTCAACTACTCAGGATTTCTTAGGAAAAAATTGTCGCAATTCTGTCATTTTGTAGAATTTACGCTCTGAGGTCGGGGATGTTGCTTATTTGCAGGGGTGGAACTACAAAAGTCGCTTCTTATTCAAGATGGCGACCTTAGGTGTAATAGTGCTCTCATAAACAGTGCAGTGTGGGCGTAGGTATAAAATTTCAAGAAGAATCTTATTTACGAGTACGTCCTCTATCTGTTATTCTTTTGTATCTTAAATTCACTCCTAAAGAAGTTAAAACTTTCAGTGTAGATTGCAACCTTCTTCATTTCTATACACCTACGTACTAAGAATTCTTTATTGAACTAGGAAAACTCTGGCTACCCTTAATTCAAAAATTCTCCCTAAAAATATGGTCCACTTGGTTAACTTCTTCCTACATTGGTTAGATCTCTGATAGGTCTTCCACAGTCTGAAACCGAAATTGCAATCAATACTTCGCGAAATAATCAGAAATATAAGGGGAAGGAAAGCATTTCTTGGGCATAGGCTCACGTGGCAACTAATTCCCAGTTCCTGCTCCGCGTTGCCACGGTGTGATCAAAAGGAATATTAGATTTTCGCTGGGGCTCAAAGGGCCAAGAGCAATGGCCGCCGAAGGCGCACACAGGAACCGTGCCACCCTTCATCGTTCCACCATAATTTCCGAGAATGAGATAAGCTACATCTCCCTGGACCCTCTCGGCCGATGTTATGGGGGCTGCAACCCTCTCCCTGACGCAACCCCCTCGGTTCTTCGCGCTGGGGTTGTAGTATCCGGGAAGCTTTCGTGCAACTGACCAATGCGCCATTGGCTGGCCGTACTAATCAATAAATCGTTCTTTGCTGCGACCGAGCCAAACGCGCGCTTAGACACCCTTCGCTCCGAGAGCGCCTTTCCGGTTCACCATTATCGCGAGCCGTCAATGGAACCCATCCGCCATTCTATTTCCTTGGGATAGTTTTATGATAGTTACTCTGACTTCAACCCTTTTGTACTGACAGTCTATTTACCATTATTAAGTCTGATTTATTTTGCAATATATATTATTTATGGTTTGTTGTGACAGTCTTTTAGGGTAAGAGGCTTAGTTTCTTGTGTTAATAATGAGGGGTAATTACGATTTTTGGTAGGGAAGTTGGAGTCTATTTTGGAAGGATAATGGAGGTTAATTAAGTTTCGGAGCAAATTGGTCTGAGCAGAGCAGAATGGTTAAAGTATCACTTGTTTATATATCTCGCTATTACAGAAACTCCACAATCTTCAACCTACCCTTAGTAGTTATTTATTTCTTCTTCAATCTTATCAAAATAATTCAGCAAAGAAGAACCACGTATCCCAAATATTCCCAGTGTCAAACATTGTGTTTGCCTAACACGCGAAAAAATAGAATCCCCCTTCTAGAAACAGTCTTTGAAGGGTAAGAGCAAAAGGTAGATAGAGAACGGTCGCGGATAAGGGAAAAGTATTCGACTCCGTGAAAACCTCCTTTGCTATCGTTTCCTCCGTCTTTACGAAAACCCCAGAGCCATTGATCGATGGTGATGGAGATGCGAATAAACAAAAGTTCGCAGAGGGAAGAGGGTGGCTGGCATCATCAGTCATCGGTTTTGTCATGTGTGTTTCTGATGCGGACAGCACGTAGCGCATCCTCCTTCGTATCGTGGCTTCAGGGAGTCTATCCACAGCGAAATTCGAAGGATCCGCTTACACAGAGCAGATCCAGGGGCACATGGTACACTAGATGTCCATGACTTTCATTTCTTTTTGAGCGAAACAGATCTTTATGAGATTGTTCAAAATCAAAGAGCACTGGATTTTGAAGACACGAACACATTACTGTCACGTCACGTGAAATCACGTCACATATTATAGCGAATTTATTTCATATTATAGCAAAATAGGTCTAAAACAAGGGAATACCTCAGCTCACACTATAGATTTGCTATAGTATGTAACATGAATTCACGTGACGCGACAGTAATGTGTTCGCGCCCTAGAACTCTAAATTAATCCACATGACAAAATATCGTCCATTTTTTAATAATAGTCTCGATTGCCTGTCCTTAATTTTTAATTAAGTGTCTAAGAATTTGTCCTCCTCCTATCATGTTTAGCATATTTATTAACTCATTATATGAGTAGCATCATCTGCCCTCTCACATTCTGGAATCATCCAGTAGAGGAAAAAGTGTCACAGAAAAATAAGGATTACCTCGTGCGTGGATTAATTTCGTTACAGTCGAGACAATTTCCAGAAGCCATAGAATTGGTGAGACGACCCAATATTTTCATCCACTGAAACTGAAACGAAATTTACAGGAATTCAGTCTTCCTCCGCAGCCCGGAAGCAGAAAGAAGCATAAGGGGTGTTCATCGTATCGCCACGCAGTTGCACGTGAGCTCGGTTTGCACAATCGGCTGCGTTTTCCTGGAAAGCCGAGGGTCAACAATAGATTCTGGCTACACCCTGCCAGGTAAGGCCATTTTGAATACGCATAACGATCACTCATTGTGATCCCTGCTACGGTCCTACGGCGTTCCCTTTGAGGATTCTGGAAAATTGCGGGAACATTACGCGATTCGAACGTTTCCGCGATCGTTCTTGGGAAGGGAAAAAAGCGAGGAGGCGTTGGGCAAAATCTGACGGAACTTTCTCGTAATGCGGGTGTGCCTTCAAAATATTCTATAGCCTTTGTACCACTAATTTCCTTTGTCCTCATCTTTTGAGTTTCAACTTTTTTAACATATTTTCCTTCTATTATACATTTTAAGATTTGCATTCACCATTCTGTACCTCAGAGCCAGGGTAATCGAAGTCCTTTTCTATCATTTTTCAGGGTAGCCAAAAACCAAATGCGATTACTCGTAACCAGATTCCTAATATTCTAATAAAACAAAGGAAAAGCAGTAAGATCCTGTAAAAAATTTAATTTTGAAAAAAAATGGTCTTGAATTACAATATTAATAACGCTAAAGAAAACTAAACAAAATTACACGTAAAAATATTGACAGAAATCTATTCGTCGTTGACATCTCTAGGTTAAAAAATAAGAAGGGTAGAAAAAATAAAGTCTCTCCTGAGAATCTCAAGCAAAGATATCAAAATAACTTACCTCCGTTGTCTCGTACAGGCTTAATTAATTACAAAGCAATTAAACAGAGTAAAATCATATTTGCCAGACGACGGGGGTAGCCCAGGGGTGAAATGGTGATCCATCCCTGTAAGTAAATTTCTTTCTTCCTGTTTTTTCTTTCGCCCGAGCCGCTGCCTCCCTCTGGGCATTACACGTTGTTCTACCCAGTCGAAGTTTGTTCCGGCAACTTAAGAAGACATCTAGAAACGCTCTTAGGACATCGGAGGATGAGATAGGGTCCGGTTGCCCTGGATACCAAGTCGAATCCTCTTCCACCGTTTACTTACCCGTTTACTTCCTGCCGAATATGAAAACTTGCGGTATTATTGGTGCACGACCAACCATCCCTGCGTTCCACAGAATTCAAACGGGAATACGAGGACGCACTCTCTTCAGATACTCCTGAGCATATAGTGACGGGCATGTAATATTCTCTCGCAAATTTCCAAGAAATGCAATCACTTCGATAACTGTTTGAAGACGAAAATTCTTGGAAGTTCTGAAAACTTCAGAGACTTCAGTAATTTTTATATAAGCAGTAGAACTTCGGTTATTCACAATGTTATGGGATTCGAAACCTGAAGTACCCTTTTGGAAGCTGTAATTTTATTGTATATATTTGATAGGTTTCGATCGATATTCTATTGTAGGTACTCTTATTTCTATTATACCAAATATTCATGATCCTGAATAATAGAAATTGTAAATAATCAAAATTCGGTTAATAAAAATTCTACTGTAAGTGTAGATACTTACTTTAGAAATCTTGAAAATACTGAAGATCTTGGAATACTGATACCTCGTTTCAAATTTGAATATTTGTATTTTAGACAGAACTAATTTTAACTTAAATTGAAACCTTGAGTCCCACCAAATATCCTTCATTTTTAAGAACCCCTAACACTTGGAGATCTCAGCACACTTAAAACTTACAAGCACTACTACTTGCAAAATTCATGAACGCCATGCAGTCTAAAAAAATCTTCAAATACTAACCATATCATATTATACATTCAAAGTGACTCAAGGTGCTCGTTATCTCGCGACTGTTCCCATCATAATCGATCCTCTCGTCAAGGAAATAGGAAGACACAATTGTTCCTCCCGGAGGACAAACGTCCTCTGTTCGTCGGCATTCATTTCGACAAAAGAGGACTGAGACAGACGCCGCGCCATTTTCATTACTTCCTTTACGCGCAACCCAGCCACGCTTTCACAGGAGACTCGTGAAGTCCTCTCAGTGGCCTCAAAGGAAAACTTCGAAGTTTTTTTCCGCGGTGAACTTTACAGAAGAGGGCAACTACTCGTATATATCAGAAGTGCATCAGTGCTTTAAAATCGGTGAAACCTTCCTTCTGGCTGGGCCGAGACTTCGCTCGATGGAAATCTTGAGATAGGGATCTGCCTCGAGGGATCGAGGGTCGTGATAACGTCGAGGAACGACGTGATTACGCGGAAACGGAATTAGTTGCGAAACAGCCACGGCTGTCAGAGTTTCACGCGTCGATTTTGTCAACTGGATAATATTGAAAGCTGGAAGCCCGTGTCCCATATATGCTCGAGTGTCGCCTAACGCCGATAAGGATCTGAATAATTAACTTTTAATTAGAACTACACTTTTAAGGGTTGCCCCTTAGATTGCGTTACGCTGAAGGAGTCTGGTTTTAGAAACTTAGTTAATATTGACAGGAAGATTGACAGGCCATGCGCTCTGAGTGAGTTCTAATCTGATTTTGGTGATCCTTCGGAGGACACCTAGCTCTCCTTACTCATGAAAATTAGGTCCCATGATAGAATGATAAACGAATTCACAAAATAGCTTGGAAAAAGGTAAAAGAGAAAGCAGAGTAATTACGAAAAATTTAAGTATTGGAAGCAGGTAATTAACTGCACTAATTTTTTATGCTACTGATTATTTAATCTTCGACAAGTGTAGTCATGATATTTAAAGAATTATTTCTAGAGAGTAACCTCGAGTAAAAGCATCCCTGTAAGACTTCCCGTCATGGGGAGCAACTAAATCTCTTCGTTAAGGCAGCGCGCCATAAATTAAAAATAAATTAAAGTCTTCATTTTCGGAAAACAGGGTAGAGAATAACAGTCCCTCTGCCGAATGCAATTATATCAGCGAGTATAGAGCCTTTCTTCTGAAGAGGGAACGCAGGACGGACTTGATAGGAATTTAATGAAAAAATAACAAAGATAATTATACTGGCATAACTGCGGAGGTAAACAGTCGCACCCTCGCAGCTGACGATCCAGTTCGGTTACCGTTTTCTTACCTTTAACTGTTCCCTTCCTAGATGTTTTTCCACCGACTGACAATACAGAAAATGTGGATAAAGAAAAAGCATTAACTCAAGAAATCCAGTTTCATTAAACCAGGGAATTACATTTCACTAAAATATATCATACGTTATATGTGCGTGTAAGACTTCTATCTAAAAGTGTCGACAAAAAACGTCATACTCAACCCAAACATTTGTATAACCTAAGCATTCTGAACAACCCTCCCCAGAAGAAAAATGGTACCTGATTCGATCTCCCATGTCAGCGCGCCGAAAATCGTGCATCTGCTCGATTCACCCCCGAAAAGCATGATCGTTCATCCCGATGACCATGGTTCTGTCGGTCAGTGGGCAACGTACCGTTTTCCTCTGCACGCTGGTCACCTTCCAAATTTTTCATTGGACCCACTACCCTCTTTTCACGGGCGCAACTGCAGAGGTCAAGGGTTTAACAGCTGCACTGAGAGAAAGCTTTTACGCTGACCACTCTGCCAAGGGGTAACACGGACAGAACCGTGGAGCAACCCCTGCGTGAACCTACAGCACACGTAAGTTACGCGAAGGGTAACGTGCGAGCGTGTTTATTACGCCAGCGATGGCGGAACAGCGCCATTTTAGACGCCCACTCATTTTCCCTTCAATCAGGGACGACGTCAAATAATAGTGATTGTTGGTTCGATTTTTCCTTTCGTATGAAGCCTTGTAATTTGTTCTTGCATTCTATGAAATCGTCTTCCTTATTACGTAATACGTTTGAATGTCTCGATGGACAGTTTGCATCGCTGTTGGTACAACCTGGGTAATTGGGATGAGTATAGGAGGCACTAATAAGGGGTGAATTAAAAAGAGACACGCTGGAAAGAATAAATTATGGGCTGTGATAAGCTCTGAGGATTTGTAATTTATTCAAATTGTTTATACTGTAGTAGAGGCTGGAAGTAAATGGATTGATTTAGAAAACGCAAATTTTCTGATCTCATAGCTTTTATTTCCATTTTTTTCAATGCTTCTGCAGCTGAAGATACCTCATCCTTGAGGGGTTAAAAGCAATTAAACTGATCGAAAAATGATATTATTAGCGCATGTTACTTTTCTGCTCTTTTCTTTTTAATATTCAATCCTGTTTCTTTGGCACACTGTAATTAGTAACCATGATCGCTTGGAACTATCCAAACTGTACGCGCCCCCTCGTCTTCGCCTTCACTTGCCCCTGAATGTATAAAGTAAAAAAAGGTCCCTCCCCTCGGAGGCAAACGTGACGACAAGCAGGGGCATCCCGATGAAAATACCGAGAACGGCTGTGTAGCAACAACAATTGTTTCCCTCCGGCCATCCACATGACATCAATCCGGCAAAAACCACAGAAGAAGCGCGCCCCGTGTCTCTCACCCTCCTACTTTACACTCTACATATTTTTAACCGGATTTTTTTCGTTTCTTTTTCTGTTGCCTAGCACGAGCCAGCCTGGAATAATATATGGAGAGAGCTTAGCGACTAGGCTGAGGAATATTTCAATGGCAGGGAAATGTGAGGTTGTCAAGTGGGGATGTTTAATAAATCAAGGGTGCAATTATGGAGTTTAAGTCCTATGGAGACAGCGAATATTGGAATTCAATAGATGGTAAAATATAAAATAAAACGAGTTGGATTTGCAGATGAAGATAAGGGAAAAACAAAAAATCGACTGTTAAATAATTGAGCACTCAGTACCCTCTACTCTCTTCTTAACGCCACCAGGTCCACACATTTCGGTTCACGAAAACGCATTCCTGTTTGGGAGACGTGAAACACAAGCAATGGACAACTGTCACGCAAATGCATTGGAACGATCACGTGCGAACCATAAATTGATTCTTGCACCGATTCTCACGCGATACCCTATTACTATCGAAAGGACCATGGAGTTGGGGTACGAACCGATGGACAGCCCCAATGGATTCGCTGGGCAATAAATTACGATATATTCATTAATCCTTGTGCTCTGTTTAAGGAACCCACACATACAAGCTTCATCCAATTACTTTTTACTACTCATATAAATTGATGTAAAGTTTATATATTTTCATATAATGATGTATATTTTCAGTACTACTCGAACCAAGAGTCTACAAATCTTATAAAAACCAAATTTTCTCAAAAAACATTGACGATTGAAATTATGTTTCATAAGGGTATAAAAGTTCATATGGGGCATTGCATATACTTTCAATGAAAGGCCAATGAAGCCAACATCAAAGTACAGGTATGTATATCTGTCTCTTTTCGTCACCTCTCTGACGCAAAGAAGTGCGTCATGCACATTACACTCCAGGGAACATAAAAGAGATGAAGCTACATACTTCCCATGTATCTCCATCCTTCCATCTTGACTTCAGCACACAGTTTCGATGTCCCATATAGTCTTATACAGGATGATCAATTTACCTGGAAACCCTCACCCTTCCAACACCCATTAGAAGGTTTTCACTTAAACTGATCACCCTGTATATATGATTCATTCATTCGACAAAATTTCTCTAATATACGAAAGCTACTTTAATTCTCTCTCTTTTTTCTTTTTGTATCACATGAACGAATAGAATTTTTTAGAGAGCATTAGAGATGTGTTCACACGGAAGGCTTGTGGGAAAATAATTTTTCCAGCATGGAAGCGTGACCTCCGGACATGTTGATCTTGGGACGCTCTTCGACATTGACCACTTGATCCCTCGACTACCGGACATCCGCTTACACCGAGTCGCTGTAATTTCGGAGGGTGCACATGTAGTTCGGACAGACAGGAATCGGATTTCTCGGATCTCTCTGTTTTCTTCGAGCACGGCGCGGATCTTCCTGCATGTCGTAATTTGGCACTGAGGACACGTGGTGCACGGAGTAACGTGAGAAACTTCTCAAAGGGTCACTCGTGTCCTTGTTACTTGTCACGAGATACAGGCATTAAGATAAAAAAGAAACATCTTATGGTTGTAAAATGGTATCCATGATGAGGACTATCATAAGCTGGGTCCATATTACATGTTATAAAAGAAAGTAATGTAAGTTTTTGAAGAATAGAAAAGAGACATGGGTATACCATCTCCCTTTTCTATTTTCCAAAAAGTTACATAATTTTGTTATACAACATTAGTGTAGACTCAGTTATAGAAATATATATATTATGAGAAAATTTTAATTGAAACTTATTAGAGACAAATACTAGTTCAATACCTACTTTGTTTCTACGCTCTTTACTTTTACAAGTATTTACAGTAGAATCCTTATCAGTTCCAGAATAAAATGAAATGTAATCAATATATCTTTTTCTACTGAAATTTTTCTTCTGACTGTTCTGTAGTACTGGTTGCGCGGAACAGTTTCTGGACCATGTCCTGTTTCAATTCCAGCCAGGAAGTCTATCGACTCGGCGGAATGATTGACGACCGAAGGGTTGGCCCTTCATGGCACTTGTGGTCCATAACGCATACTCAACACATGATTCCGCTCCTCCCACGTAACCACCTGCGTTACCGAAATAGAATGCCTACGGTCGAAAATTCCCATCGCCATGGTTCTCACCATCCACACTCTAAGGAGCAACTGTTGAAGCTCAATGTGAGCAGAAAACGCTATCTCGTCAGATGGTGCAGTAACGATGTACTGTAGAAGCATCGACAAGCTCAACCCTTATCACACCAAGGTATACTCGGAGATAAAATACAGATTTCCAGGGATTAGAATTCAGAAAATGAAAAAGACTTGGAAAATTTGTGAATTAAATATTTGAAAATATGAAGGGTTAAGAAATAGAAGAATATTTAAAGGGAAAGAGGACTTAAAACTCACCCCACCTGGTATGTTAACAGTGACACTAGCTAAACATGAAAACTACTATCGAAACTATAAAATTGACATAAAATGTCTCCCCCCACTTGATCTCCCGATTAATTTCTAACCCTGCCCAGGGGTTGGTTAGGTGTACTTGGAAAATTTGTGAATTAAATATTTGAAAATATGAAGGGTTAAGAAATAGAAGAATATTTAAAGGGAAAAAGGACTTGAAACTCACCCCACCTGGTATGTTAACAGTGACACTCGCTAAACATGAAAACTACTATCGAAACTATAAAATTGCCATAAAATGTCTCCCCCCACTTGATCTCCCGATTAATTTCTAACCCTGCCCAGGGGTTGGTTAGGTGCACGTCGTTGAAAGGATCGAGGTGCGTGCGAAACGCAAGGCCACGACAAGACTCGGCAGAAAATCCTATTTTACACTCCAGTATCGGCACGACAAAGGGGTTCCTGGCCGTGGTCGGCCGCAAAATTACGCGAAGTAGAATGGCCAGGCAGCGTCCGTCAGTGGTGGGCTTCTGCCATTAGCCGGGTATTACGCTGACAGTAAGAAGCATTAAGGATCGCGACAATCCCTTCTCCTTTTGGCTACTGGAGCGTGGCCAGCGTGGAGGCCAGACACTTAGACACCGTGCAGAGGGATCAGGAAGGCGTGGAACACGATGGCACAGGAGCACAGTGGACTTGTGCTGGACTTGTTTAGGAAACACGGCTCGCCCTGAAAGCACGGCTCGCCCTCTTACTACCGGCCCAGCTCATTGTTCTTCCATTATTGACAGCAACCCAGGCGTATACTCCTTACACCTAATCCTTTAATCTCCAGGAAATGGAGCTGTTTGTAGCAAACAGATCGTAAAGCCGTCATTGTCCACTTTCTCGTAACAGATGCAAAATCGACCTGCCAGACCTGCAGACGACCTCCTTTTCGGCTTTCGTAACGTGGACGATCTAATGGACCCTGCGAGCGCATTGCTTGGATCTGCTGCTTCAAATCGAGAAGAAAACAGAGCAGTTCCTTGGGACCTGCGCCTCGGGGATTTGGTAAAGATTGATGATATGGAAAATGCGTATTACAGTGTACGCTCGGTGTGGTCTGAGGATTCACTGAAGAGTTTATAACGAGGGACAGTTCTAACGTCCACTGATGATCACGATAGCTGACTTTGATTTTACTAAGAATCTAAGTGTGAGTGACGATACATGCAAATAGAATCTTTTTGCTCTGGGTAATTGCAAGCAATAGAAAATATAGTAATGAGTTTATGAACGAGGGAATACTAGACTATTGCAAAGTAATCCAGATTTGACAGTAATACTGTTATTTGTTTGTGAAGGAGGAATTAGGATTAAAAAATTGGAGCAAACGTTATAAACTATTTCTAAGGTACCTCAGAACTTTCGTATGAATAGAAAGGAGAGCTGGAATGCAGAGATACCTAATCGAGATAACAAATCCACACTTATTGTGGGCGGAAGGAGTTTTGTAACGAAAAGACGCAGTCGCCATTGTTACGTCACTGGGTCGAGTTTCTGCGAATCCGAGATTGGCCAGAGTTCCGAAAGTAAGACGAGAAGGGTCGGTGGATCGTCAGGTACCCTGGTTTTCCAGAAATTTTCCTTAACCACCTGGGCTAAGTCGCGCGATACTCATCGTCCAGCGAACTTGCGTCTTTTTGGCCCGACGATCTCTCTTCCTTCCCCTTTCTCTCTTTCTCTCTCTCCAGGACAAAAAGTTCTCAATACATAATCGATGCTCGATTCGATGCTTGAGGAGCCGTTCGAAGCGTCGAGCATGGAAGAGAACTTTGTAGCCGTGTGTAACCCTACCTACGATTCGAAAAGTAACACGATACGCGCGTAACGTTACCGCGTGCGAACCACAACGTGAAGGAAAAGTAGAAACGCGGGTCAATTTGAATCGAAACGGTACGACCGTCTCGTCGCCTTTTTTTCCGCCTTTTCCCTGGAAAACCTAGTTTTTATCGGTCAGGGAAAAAAGGATCTCCAATACAGAGGCTTGCTGTTGACGTTGATTACGTTTGACAGCTTCCGCATACGCTCCTTTACATACTTTTTTTCGAGTACAGGACCCAGTTCGACCACTCTGGATTTTTTGCTTCTACATTTTTTCCAGTCTCGATGCAAAAAGGAATTCAGAAATTTCTGGCACTGGATGCATGAGTTAGATACAGGTAGCTGAAGTTCTGTAATAAACAATTTTTTTAACGACGTTACAAAATGAAGTGTGGTACTAAAAATTGTAGAATTTTTAACAAAGACTATTGGAGCAGAAGGAGCAGAATCTATTATACTTTCAGTATTTAAAATTGAAATCACTTGCCAGATTTCCTGTTAAATAGGTAGGAATACAGAGGAGTCGAATAATCCACTTTAGCTTATTAATTTGCATTCAAATTATAGCTGAAGAATGACCTGGAGGTAGCATTTCTATCAGTTCTGAGGAACTTCCGTGCAACTCGTTAATTGCGTATCAGCGATTCCGCGGAGACGCTCGGTTGCTCCACTCAAATTATAAGCTAGACGCTCCGGGTCGGATTAGACGAGAGGATGGCCGAAAAGTCGTTACCGAGAGTGGTTTCGCAAATTATCGTAGCCACGGAGTGATCGGCGAGCATATGGCGCGCGTGCCTCGGAAGCGTGTCGAAGATTGCCGGCGTGTGCCCTAAAACGCTTCAGAATGTTTCACCAACCGTGAACGATAGAAACTGAAGCTATCTTCTTGTCTTCGATCAACGAACCTCCTGTTCGCGTGAATAGATCCACGTCCCTGGAACCTTCCACTCCGAGCAGCCCTCTTAATTCCTGGTGCTTTCAAATAATGTCAAAATTCATACTGAATATTTAAAACAGTATACTGATTAGTGATACTAGACATTAAAAAGAAATTTGTGAATTTGTTCTTCTTCGCTTTTTTCATTTTCTAATTTTTTACTCATTCTAGTATTCAAATTTTCGGGGTTTTCAATTAATGTATTTTAGAGATTTCCAATTTTCATAGAATAGAAATTGACCTACTTTCAATCCCAAGTAGCACGCCATGTCTGGAAGGCGTCTATTTTATGTCCATTTTATGCCTGAACGTTTTACGACATAACTTGGACGTTTTAAGAACATATTCGACAGCGTACGTCTTAAAAACTTCCGAAATATACGTCCACGAGACGTCTTAACACATTTGGATCCGATGACCCAGTCATTGAGTCATAGAATAGCTCTCCTCATTAGCCAAGGACACAAATGTTGTCTCGAATGTATTAAAGGCACGCTACATGGACGCCTTAAAAACACCTACTTTCATCTGAACGTCTTACAAACATAATTTAGACATCTTTAAGAGATCTTATGAATATCTTTTAAGACGTCCTAAAGACACACTGATTAGTAACATCGAAAATTCCAAAGACGTCTTTTGAACTCTTTCAAGCCTTTACTATATGTCTGTATTCTAAAACATCTCTCTGACAACTCAGACAAACTCAAGACAATGACATGAAGTGTAAGACAGCTAAATAACAAAACTTAAAAAATCTCCAAAATGTCCAACCAATCGACAAGAATTGATTCCACAAGAATCCCACTAAAACGCATAACGCAATATTCGATCGAGCCGAATCGACTCGCGATCTTCGACCCACGTCGAAGAGACACTATAAGGGTAGCAGGGGGGCAAATCGAATTGGGATAAGACGAGCTCGCAAATATCCGGCTCCGAGTCCCATTGATGTCGCCGGTGGACCCAGGGAATCGGTAATTTCATTTGTAGCCGCGATTCCCGACCGCCCTCCGTGTCCACGGTAGGAGCCTCACGGAAAGGATAGTCGCGAGGAGTCGCAGGATTTGCAGCGGAAGCCTCCGGCTGATTTTCCGGGCAAACGGAGACGCAGCCCTGTCGGTGACTGAAATCATCGCACGCCTCGTCGAACCTTCTCCTCTTCCTTTCGCGTATAATGCCGATGTTTGGACACACGGTTAAAAAGGCTTGGACTTTTCCTCCCTTCGGGGACAAATAAACAGTCGTTTATCTCGTTCGAGGACCAATGCGACCAGTCGACCATTCGCCTTTCCCTTTTCTCCCTTTCGCGAGCGTGCACCTCGGCCAGAGATCGCTCTGCCTCTCGTTAATCCAATACACAAAACCTTGACAAACGTTTCGGGCCCCTCAAGCTATCGTTTCTAGCGCTCTGGCTTGAAAGTTGGGGAATCTTCCTAGACTGAGGAGGAATGGAGGAAAATTGTGTTTTAATATCGCGGGGAGATGTTTGAAGAGGGCTGATGTGGGGAGACGTGGGTGAACCTTGACTATACGTTTTCATTAAGAAGTGATGGGTACAGAGTAAGGGTTGCCTGCTTTGCTCAAATTTTAGCATACTATGGGGCCATTCAGGAACTCTGGTATGTATCCACTTTTGCTCCAATACAAGTGATCTCACAGTTTCGAATTCCCAAATCTTGAATTTTGTGTAATATTTCAAATACATTTTTTATAATATCTCTTTTATTAGTTACATTTTGTCTTTGGATGTTAGAAACTAGTTGTATCGGTTTATTACTGCACATACTCGTTCACTATCTGAATTTTAATGGTATGTCAAATACAAATCCTCGAATGCTGTAATTTTCAAGCCCACGAAGTCCTTCTACGTATTCATTCGATTCCAATTCAATTTACCCTACAGTAACAAGCCAGGAACGAGAGGATGCTACGGTCAGAAACCTTAGAACCGAGGGACGCGTGTAATTACATTAATGGAAAATTCGCGGAGCCATGGAGTTTTCGGCGGGCCTTGAAAGGCTGTGCCCTTAACTCACCGAGAAATCGGGGATCATTAGGTGAACGGTCGGTTCGAGCCAAAAAGGGGCGACGGTTTCTCGCAACTGTCCAGTTGACCCAAATCTTCGGAAAACCGAAAAACTGACGGGCCGAATGGAATTCCACGCAGATGGCGTCGTTGCGCCACGGTACATACATAAATTTCCCTTTTTCTAGCCCTTGGCTCCTTTTGTTGCCGGGACGGTTCTCCTTTCTTTCTCCTCCACCCCTGATGCACCACGCTCGAATGCTTTAGACAAAGGGCCCGGACCGCGTTTTACGAAAAAAAGGAGCTGGTAAATGGACACGGGACAGCCCCTTCGAGAATGCAATCGCGGTAGCTGTCGTGTCCGTTTACGTTTAACTGCTTACTTACGAATCTCGACCAACCCCTCTCCCGCGAACTGGACTCAACACAATGCAAAACCATGCGAAAATTGCGTTGGATGAAAAAATGTTTCAAACGAACGTGGTTATTGAGAGTATGTCCCTCTTTAATATTCTATGCTTGATCTCAAGCAACTCTCGTATGAAACATTTTTTCGCATAATAAATAATTTACAAGAAAATTCAGGTGATACAGTTGCGTCACTCACCCTGTATATTTCTACATTTTCAGTAGTATTTTTTCTGCTTTATTCGTTTAATTTAAGTTTTCACCCCTTCTACCATTTAATTCATCAATTGAAGGTTTTACTGTGCGTAAGAAGATTGCAATTTTTACGTGATTTTTAAATAAATGGGGAGCCCAAAAAATTCTTTACCGACTCATAATGTCACTTTCAAGGTTTTACTACCCTTTCTTGGACCCACAGACGATGGCTCGAATTCTTTAGCAATTCACGGTAACCGCGGACCATGATGAGTTTATGAGGGGACGTTTTTTAACCCCGCAGCATGAGCTTTATGATATTTTGACTAGGCTCCCACTGACAATAAAAGAGAGATCAGAGGAACAACGAAAAGGCTAGCTTCGTTGCGTCTTCTAGAGTCTTGTGGCCTTCTACTGATTGTATTCTGTTTTCCAACTCAGTTCCATACTTACTATCCTTTTCTTTTATTAACTCCCTACAATCCTATGTCAAGTAACTCTACACTAAAATTCCTCTCAAGTACTTTTACATCAAGTCCTATTCGACATTTTTAAATTGACTTAAAATAATAGGTAGTTACTGGCAAAAAAAGGAAATTAAGAATGCAAAGGGTTAACCCTTCTGTATTCCTCTCCAAGAGGACGAAACTCACAAATATCAAGAACACTAGTCAAGTCATCAAACCCATCAAACACGTATATCTTCCAAAAGACGAATGTCTGCACTAGAACTCGAGCAAAGAATCGAACTTAATGTCCATAGTACGTCTTTCGGGACTCACGCAGGCAGTACGCGATCACAGTGATCTTTCCCAGCAGCGATCTGTTATGACAAAGGGACAGAAGTGCCTCCCCTGTGGAACCAGCGAGCTACGACGAAGATAAATCGTAAGAAATGCAAATGACGTACTTGGCCGGTTGAATGAAGCTCCATTACGACGATTTCGGAGGACACCCTTCGACGTGGACAAGAACGAAGGAGAAAAAGGGGCGAGTTAGGAAGGAAGCAACGGAGTGACATTGTGCTGGGTGAAAGTTGGGCGAAGTGACACTCGAGATAAATGTCCCGTCAGTGTTGGAGGCCGACGAACTCTTCTCTTTCTACCCCTTCGGCTGATGTACCATAAATTTTTGGCGATTCGTGCGCTACTCGTTCCGCCATGAATGCGTTTTCACGCGAATTTTCCACGTGTCCGTCGACTAACCGAGTCTACGTCTTCTTCGTCGCGAAATTGCTGTCGAGATTGCTGCGAATTTTTGGAGAATCTTTCCAGAGACGTGGTTGGGAATTGGGATGTAACTCCTTCACAGAAGTCAAACATTTTCAAGGTCTATTTAGTTGCATGAGGAATCTTCTAAAAGTGAGTCTACATTTACATGTTATATAACAAAGTTATGTAATTTTTTTAGAAAAGAGGAAAAAGACATATGTATAACGTCTCTCTTTCCTATTTTCTAAAAAGTTGCACAGGATATCCAAGCTGAAACAGGTCACCTAAATATCTTCTCTTTTAATAATACGAAAATTTAAAAAAATTAACAAAATGATCCTACACAAAAGATTGTTCTTCCATGATATTCCTCCTTCAAGACAAGTCAAATGATGCCACGGACAATTTTATTGTCATTAAAATCAGACACGTTTAAGTCGCCTGCTTGGACACCTTGTACACATAACTTTGTTGTACAAACATATAGTGTACACCTAGCTTAATACATCTACTATCGGTAAAAACTATGAAATCATTTTTTAATATTTAGGAAAGCTAGTATCACTTTATCAAATATACAATTTAAGTAATAATAAATCATTGTATGAGTTTTCTCCATTCCACTGAACTAAAGGAACATTCTACTATAAATATTACTGGAACATTATACATAATTATTATTATAAATACGAAGACTAAATACAAAAGACGCCAAAACGTGAAACAGTTGACATTTCGAAGTCTTCTGTGAAGGAGATAGCTCCGAAGGCCGAGGAGTCATCTTCATCTGGCGGCGCGCAACAAAAAGGGTTGCGTTTTATGAAAGCGGCGATCTCTGTAGTCCTCCACGGAACGAATTGTCTAACGCGTGGCTAATTCGAAGCTACCTCGCTCGTCATGACTCCACAGCACTTACAATGCTCCCGACCCAGTCGCCTCTTCACGAAGCAACCGATATATCATTGCGCAGTAGCCGCGACTAAACGCCGTCTTCGCCACGCTTCGGGCTTATTCTAACACGGTGGAGCTCTTCATTCGTCGAGAACAGAATTTTCACGATCGAGAGAATCCTTTCGTCCGCGATCGTTATCGAGACGAGTGTCGAACCTTTCTGCAAGTTCGGTGCCTTTCCTGGCACGACTCGTGATCAATGAGGGAACGTCACAATTTTCTGCGTTACGTTCCAATTTTCTTCCAGCTGGATTCCCTATTCTTGAGATGGTACCTTGGTTGTCCTCTCTTGAGTGGTGAATGGAAAATGTGATTGGAAATATACGACTTGAAGGGTTGCCCCATTTCGAAGATGGCGAAGGGAAACTCTTTGGTTGTAGTTACTGTTTCCTCTCGATGTCAGACTCTTATTATACTTAGTATGAGTGAAGCAGAATTATAATAAAAGAAAAGCTACTGGTTATTGTTTGGGGCGAAGTATATGTATAACTAGTACCTGCAAAAATTCGTCCCATTTTTTGTGACACAATTTTATTTACTAAAAATTGCATTTAATCGATATAGTACGTGTCGTTTTATTCGATGATCTTTCTCCATCTCTCTGACAGCTGCATAATCCTGCGCTCATAGAAGTTCTGAGGTCTCTGGCTAAAGAACTGATCCACGGGACGAGCTTTTGCATCAACCAATAATAAAAGGAATCAGGTTTAAAAATCGGGGGAATTTTTCTAAGCATTTCGTTGATCTACATAATTTCCACATAAGAACGAGCGAAATCGTGCAACAGCGGACAGAACGAAGGGCAAAGCAGGGGATCCTCGTTGTGCAAAATATCAAAGGCTCGGTAAGGAAATTGAAAGGCTTTGTGCAGAAATAAGAATGTATCGACTGCCCTTGCCAACCACTCAGCTCGGGAACAAGATTTTCGAGTGTTAGAGTTGTCGTAAAGAGAGGAAGTTGCAATGATATAATTTCAAAAATGTAGAGTATATGTGACTGTGAATAGTTCCACTGAGTTATTTTTAAGGAACAATTAATGATAATCATCACAAAGCGTAAAATTTCAAGACAGTTCATCTAACTTTGTTTTAAAAAAATTCTTTAGTTAATTGTAGTTTTAATTGCAACATTTAAATAGTGTGATATATTATAATGATCCATCTAGATTCTTAATTGTATCACAAAGTGATAAAGTGATTGCGAAGTAGCTTAATAAATGTTTCTAATAGTTTCGAAATAGACGCCTTTCACAAAATTGAGTTCTATTGCGCCCTCTATGATCACGGGCCACAACTTCGACAGCCATGTACAATCATCTATGTCGGTAATGTCTATTAACTAGCGCCATAGCCACAGATGGCAGATAAGTATACAACTCGTCTACGTTTCATTTCTATCAGACTATGTCGATAATATAGGACACATAATGTAAAAATATATTGACAAAAGATCTACTTTATATCTAGTCTATGCTTATTATTGTCTCTGATTATATAAATAATAGATAGAAAGAGATAACTTACGGTTCAAGCAAACTATCCAAATCTAACAACCTTGTAAGTTTAAATTTCCTGTTCTAATTTTAACAATATTTAATATCCTCGTTATTATACAAATATATATAATATATTATATAAATGGTACAAGTATAATTTAAGACAGTTCGATACACAGATGCAAATATTGGAAATAAATCTCTCAAATTATTTATATTCGTAAATTATTTTGTAATGTTACACACCATGTTTAATCTTTGTTTTGGAATTAAAGGAACTAGATATTGAAACGTTCTTCGCGCCTTTTGTACTGCGTTCTGTTTCATTACGAATAACCGAATTACATTTAGTTGTGGCGTATGTCATTGCAAATTTAATTAAGCGAAATGAGTAAGAAAAAACCATTTGCCACCCATTCTGTTGCGAAGAAGGCGAAATATGGGTAAATTTTTCTAGTACTTACTACAAAATTAGTGTTAACCTTGTATATACGACTTGACATTCACAATTCTTTCATTAATTGTTATTAAAAACATTGAAATAAGTTTATTATTTGCTATTGTCAATTTTTCTATTAACAATTGACAATATTAACAATTTAACAATCTTAGAATTAAAAAAGCGTATATTTAACAATCAGTCTTTAAATTTTTTTTACATGTCAGTTCTTTTAGTAGTTAATTTAATTTTGTATCTAATGTTTAAATTCCTTAATAGGGACGATGACGATGATGATTATGGTGGCACATTTGAAGCCGAGCTGGCTACAATGGATGATATGGAAGATGCTTTTGGAGACGTATCACAATTTGTTGAAGAGGTATACATAAAATTAAATAATCTATCCTCTCTTTATAATTACATAACAAGAAAGAAACCAGGAGAATTTGTGTAAAATGTTTAATATTCACGGAAAATGAATATTAAAAATGTATATATAATTTTGACTGACTAAAATTTTAATATTTTAGCCAGCTGATGTACCATCAAATAAACCCAAAGCAGTGAGTTAATGTCCAGGGTAGCACTGTTAACACTTTAACGTATGTTTGTGAATATCATTTGCTGAAGATTAGTTTTAAAAGACTTCATTATAATATTTATCAAACACCTAACTGTTTTATTTATACATGTTTTTATGTATACAATAATTCATTATATACTGATGCTATTCATTCATAGCTCATAGTGTTTACAGACTTTAAGTTATATCAGCTGACACAATATGTTTTACCTGCTAGTTGCTTATTCTCTTACTTGTTTTTTGCTTGAATGCTACCCTTTTAAATAAACTCTGTTGCTGTATTTCCTCCATAATTAAAAAGCTCCACATAGAGAGAAACATTAATAGTATTTAATATATATTTTCTCTAGGGTCCTGAACAAGAAAACACATCTGCAAAATGGAGTAGACCTCCCCCACCAACCTTAAATCCAAAAACTGATCCACTGATTTTTCAACAAATAGAGATTGATCATTACACAGGTAAATTAACGCTTAAAAATGCAATTAAAACAGATAGATGTTTAATATTTAATATATATTCTTAATTCTTCTTCAAGGTGCACCATTACCTGGAATGCCAGGCAGCAAAATACCTCCTGTAGCAATCATGAGAATGTATGGTGTTACTGAAGGAGGAAATTCTGTTTGCTGTCATGTTCATGGATTTTGTTCATATTTATATGTCGCAGCACCACATAACTTTACAGAACATCATTGCAGACCATTTAGGGTATACAATTATGACACTCATTTATTAACTCAATTTAGAATTATATACATTATGAGCTTGCATCTACTTATTACTGTTTAGGATGCTTTAGATAAAGCTATATTGAAAGACATGAGATCAAATCCAGATAACATTCAGGAAGCTGTGTTAGCTGTCGAACGAGTGTACAAGCGAAATATGTATGGATATGGGGGAACTATGAAATCATTGTTTCTAAAAATTACCGTGGCACTGCCGAAATTAATAGCACCATGTAAGAGATTACTCGAGAAGGAAATCATATTAGCTGAATTCAATAATCACAGATACAGTGCTTTTGAAAGCAATATTGATTTTGATATTAGGTGTGTATAATGTGCATGTGTTTAGAAAACTAATTCTTGTCGTTAACAAATTGCTTCTACTTTAAGATTCATGGTCGATACATCAGTTGTTGGATGTTCTTGGATAGAATTGCCACCAAAAAGTTGGAAATTACGTGGATATCAGGGACATGATTTACCATTAACTACGAGATGCCAATTGGAAGTAGATGTTGCATGGGATGCTTTCATTGCTCATGCACCAGAAGGAGAATGGTTAAAAGTTGCACCTTTTAGAATACTTAGTTTTGATATTGAATGCGCTGGAAGAAAAGGTGCATTTTTGTATTTCCTTTTTGGATGTTATATAGAATAACTTTATATATTAATATACAATAATTTGATTTATAATTACAGGTATTTTTCCTGAACCAAATCACGATCCTGTTATACAAATTGCAAATATGGTGATTAGACAAGGAGACTCAGAACCATTTTTACGAAATATTTTCACGCTCGACACTTGTGCACCTATCATTGGTAGTCAAGTTTTACAGTTCGCAAAAGAGAGCGAACTATTAGAGGTACGGGTACCCACTGAACTCTTTTCTTTGCATCATTTTAGTCAACATATACGTACCAATTTCTTTCTTTTTTTTTTTGGTTTTGTTTAGAAATGGGCAGACTTCGTGAGACAATTAGATCCTGATATTTTTACAGGATATAACATAAACAATTTCGATTTCCCATATCTAATTAATCGCGCTCAACATCTTAGGGTAAAGAACTTCAATTTCCTCGGTCGAATAAAGAATATAAAGTCTGTGATCAAAACTCAAGTACTTCAAAGCAAACAAATGGGCAAACGAGAAAATAAATCTATTAATTTCGAAGGAAGGGTTCCATTCGACTTATTGTTGGTAAAGACAATTTCTATCTAATATCGTTACAACGAGTGTAACAAGTTGAATAACTGAAATTATGTTTTCATCTAGGTATTAGTTAGAGATTACAAATTAAGGTCCTATACTTTAAACGCCGTGTCTTATCACTTCCTACAAGAGCAGAAGGAGGATGTTCACCACAGTATAATTACGGATTTACAGAATGGTAACGCACAGACACGTCGAAGACTTGCTGTGTATTGCTTGAAAGATGCATATTTACCTCTCAGATTACTAGACAAATTAATGTGTATAATCATTTATATGGAAATGGCTAGAGTTACTGGTGTTTCCATCTTCAGTTTACTAACCCGAGGCCAGCAAATAAAGGTCGTTTCTCAACTTCTGAGAAAGGTGAATGGCAATACTATATTCTATCGTAGTCATTAATATAGATTAGAAAATTGTATCACAGATATGGGATTTCAGACTCGAGAAAAAGACTACTTGATGCCGGTACACCAAGGCCAAGGTAGTGAAGACCAATTTGAGGGTGCAACAGTCATAGAACCAAAACGTGGATACTATGATGATCCTATTGCAACTTTGGATTTCAGTTCTCTATATCCCAGTATTATTATGGCACATAATTTGTGCTATACAACGTTACTAAACCATGAAAAGCAAGCTAAGTACAAAGTCAATGATGATGATATAACACGAACTCCCAGTAACTCAATGTTCGTTAAAGCTAATGTTACAAAAGGTCTACTCCCTGAGATTTTGGAGAATCTTTTAACAGCTAGAAAGACAGCAAAGGCTGAACTGAAAAAAGAGACTGATCCATTGAAGCAAAAGGTTTTGGATGGTAGACAATACGCTTTAAAAGTATCAGCCAATTCTGTGTATGGTTTTACTGGAGCACAAATGGGGAAATTACCATGTCTCGAAATATCCGCTGTAAATCTTTTGTCTATACATCTTTCTTTTATGATGCAATTTTTTTTTATGCTTTACTTAAAATAAATATTTACAGAGTGTGACTGCATATGGGCGTACTATGATAGAACGAACGAAACATGAAGTAGAAGAGCATTATTGTGTTAAAAACGGATATAAAAATGATGCTGTAGTTATATATGGAGATACTGACTCTGTGATGGTTAAATTTGGTGTTAAGACTATTGAGGAAGCTATGGAGCTTGGGAGAGAAGCTGCCGAATACGTGTCTTCGAAATTCCTCAAACCTATAAAACTGGAATTCGAAAAAGTATACTTTCCATATTTGTTAATTAACAAAAAACGATACGCTGGTCTGTATTTCACGCGTCCCGATAAATACGACAAAATGGATTGTAAAGGTCTTGAAACGGTACGAAGGGATAACTGCCCTTTGGTGGCAAACATGATGAACACCTGTTTGCAGAAGTTACTCATTGATAGGTAATTTACTCCTGTATTTACACAATGTATCAGCACTATTAGAATCTTATCTTAAAATGATTTCTTTTAATAGGAACCCCACTGATGCTCTGAATTATGCAAAACAAATTATAAGTGACCTTTTATGTAATCGTATTGATATTTCTCAACTAGTTGTTACGAAAGAATTAACTAAGACTGATTACGCGGCCAAGCAAGCACACGTTGAATTGGCTGCAAAAATGAAAAAACGAGATGCAGGAACCGCGCCAAAACTTGGCGATAGAGTTCCATATGTTTTTACAATGGCAGCGAAGGGAACACCAGCTTATCAAAAAGCGGAAGACCCAATTTACGTGTTGGAAAACAATATTCCCATAGACACAAATTACTATCTGGAAAATCAACTATCTAAACCTTTAGTACGTATTTTCGAGCCCATTCTTGGCGACAAAGCAGAGTCCTACCTATTAAAAGGAGATCATACGCGTACGAAATCTGTAGCAACCTCTAGAGTCGGTGCTCTTTCGGCTTTTACACGTAAAAAAGAGACATGCTTAGGTTGCAAAGCTGTTTTAACACCAGATAGAGAGAAAATGGCTCTTTGTAAATATTGTGAACCAAAGGAAGCGGAATTCTTTCAGGCGGAATTGTATCACGGTAGAAAGTTAGAGGAGAAATTCTGTAGATTATGGACAGAGTGTCAGAGATGTCAGGGAAGTCTTCATCAAGAAGTGCTGTGCACAAGGTTTGTTGTTTATAGTGGTTATAGTTTATAGTTGAATTTTAATCGTAGCAGTGGTTGTTTTATACTATTTCCTTTGATTTTTTCTAGTCGCGATTGTCCAATATTTTATATGCGAAAGAAGGTTCAAATGGAATTGGATACGCAAATGAAACGAGTTGAAAGATTTGGAATACCGGAGTGGTAAAATTAAGGACGACGAACAGTGTTAGGTATGCTTGGTTCAAGTCGTTTCTACTCATTTTTATAATTGTTACTACTTAAAATATAATTGATGCTTAGAATATTTATTATGAAATAGTGTCTATATTTATCTTAAATACATAAATTATCAAATTTCAATACACTGTTTAGTAAATGCATTTAAAGGATGCACTTATTTATACTTATTTGATTATATCAATTGAAACAATTAAAATTAAATAATTCTTATTTAAACAAAAGATAACAAGATACATTTTATTCTTATTGAAAGTTGTTCCCAAATGAATGCCACTTAAAATAGTAATCTCGTTTTTATACGGCAGCATTTTAATTTGTGTAATACTATATAACAAATTTTATAAATGGTACTCGAAATATTGTGCTTCAATTGTGAATCAAGTATTTTTTTGCTTTCTCTCTGCATTCTTTCTTTCATAGAAAAGAACTTTTTTACATTCCAATGTACTACATTATATAAATGAAATTAAACCAGTTACACATATGTACATAATTATTCACACAGTATGTCAAACATTGACACGTTAAACGATTTTCAATTTTCACTGCAATGTGCATGAGTGATAACTTTGTTTGATGTCATAGCAAACATAATATATTTAAATTAACATATGTACTTTACATTGCCAATTATTATCGTGAACATGCACTTTTCTTTTGCAGAGTTCATTAACTGTTTTCAAGATTTCCATATTATACTGCTTTATGTAATATAACAATCATTATTTATCATTACATCATTGAACAATGAAAACTGAATTATGTTAACGATGAAATATCAAATATTGATGCGCAAAAGAATATTTCATCAGAAGATTTTCCATTTTTTATTTCACTTTAAATTACGTAGAAAGATAAAACTTTTAGATTAGTTTTATTCCGTGTTCACATTATGAAAGGTATGATAAATCTTAGAGTAGATTCTTCATGGAAATTGTAAGGCTATTTAAAATATAATAAATAAACAGTAATAATTCACCCAGCTCTGCATGGGTCATTCAAAGTGACAGTCGTGTGACTAGTCTTCTTAGTAAGGCTTGTATAAAAAAATTTCTTAATAATGTTAATCATTTTCTACTTTGCAATGCATTCGACAACCAGTCCATTGCTTGATCAAGGCCTTCACCTTTTGTTGCAGATGTTTTGAAGATTTGAAATGTTCTATTTTTAAGAGCATCTAACCCAAGTGCCTGATGCACCTCTGCAACACTTAAACACCCTGCCATGTCCTGTTTATTTGCCAAGACAACTAGAATGGCACCTTGCAACTCGTCCTCCTGAAATTGTATTAAATTTCTTACATTGTATTCATTATTTTATTGTATTTTATCATTTTATTAGCATAACATTGCGAAGTATACTCTTTTTTCTAAGAAAATAATGTGTAACAGTAAAACTGTGATGACCATATACTGCTATTATTTAATAAAATCTAAGTTAAATTGGTACTCACTCTCAACATGCAAATTAGTTCATCTTTTGATATGCCTATCCTATCTTTATCTGCTGAATCCACGACGTAAATTATTGCATCTGTATTCGAATAATAACACCTCCAATAAGGTCTGTAAAGTTGAAACGTATTATTAAAACTTAGAATAAATTTATTTATTCAAAATGGTTATTATAACATACCGTATACTAGTTTGTCCACCGAGATCCCATACTTGAAATTTTAAATTCTTATATGTAACTTGTTCTACATTAAATCCTATAGTTGGTATTGTTGTAACCACCTCGCCTACCTGCAACCTAATAAAAACAAAATTAAAGAACATTTCCACTTGTTTGCCAATCAAGGTTAACATAAAATTTACGAGTATCAGACATAAAATGAGTGGAATAATTATACAGGCTGATGACACGTAAGAACAAGATGCTAAATTGAGCTTACACAAATGCATTAACACTTTGCCTGCCACATCACCCATATGTAGGTAACAATCTTTACATGATTGTGGATAGCATTAATTTACTCAATTATGAATGATGTTAATAAAGAATTATAACCATAACTATTAGAAAAAGGATAGCATTACAAAATAAATATAAAAATTAATGACAACCACTCTTTTTCAAACTTAAAATCGCAGAACATGTGATAAAATTTGCAGCGAATTTCGCGTGGCACTCAAAGTGTTCAAATGTAAGCTGTCAAGTAATGTAGAGAAGGTTGTCAATGCAGATCAAACCTGTACAAAATCGTGGTTTTCCCGGCTCCGTCCAAGCCAAGAATTAAAATTCTCATTTCCCGACTCCCAAGCAAATTACGAAAGTAACTGAGTAATCCTCCTGGAATAAGGAAAACGTGGTGATTTGTACACAAATGTTGGAAAATTTGACGACAGATCGGTGTCTGTCCAGTATTTGTATTCACTTCTGCGATTTCGGAAGCATAGACGATCGGAAATGCATCACGCAACTCACCCATATCGACACCGTGTTATTTCCAATTCATATAGTACAAATTAAAGTTTATTGTCAAATATACGATAAGCAGAATTCTATTCGAGTAACCGGGGCGCACACCCCTTTAACTCTCCACTGCTCTACACGAATACAGTCCCTTCCAGATCACTTGCTGACTTGTATCGTTATAAGACCCGCCTGAAGTTCGTCACCGTTCCTTTTACGCCTTCGATATACCAACTTAGAACAATAATATCTATGTTGGAAGATTCTTCGACAACCTGTTCCAGAAATATGCGTCTCATCTTTTGCAAAGATTCTTTTCTACCTATCTTTGCACCAACATCTCCACATCCTTTAACGTTTATTTGTAAAATCACGGTTCTGTGTTTACTTTTTACACAATTAAATCCTTCGTTTGATAAGACTGATAAGGTTGAGTGTGAAATGGTTTGTATATAGAATGTTTCAGACATCGCTCATTTACTGCTCATTTACATACTGGTATAACTAAAAACGTAGCCGTTTTTGAGTTATTGGTATAAAAAGAAATTGATTCTTGCGTGAAATGAAATTATTGCTTCGTTTCTCGAAAAATTAGTTATGTCGTTTTAACAAAAGAGTGATATATTACATTTTTTATAGAATAGAGGCGAGATCTTTTCAATTTATTATTCCTTGGGATTTTTTATATAATGTAGTTGGTAGCATTGGTACTTGAAGTTTACATATGTAATTCGTGATAGCATCACTCTCTCATTTTTTTAACAACACATGTAACACTTTACGTGAAGCAACCTGTACATGTTACATTTTATTTGTTACATGCGTATATGCATGTGAATACTTGTGACAATGCATGATCTTAAGAACACTCAAAGATAAAATAATCGATATTCTTGAAACACTTTTCACAGCCTACAGTATCTCTTTCAAGCACTTTGCTTCATTTTACATATTTTATCGGATATTTAAATAGGATGAGTACAAGGGAAAAAATTGAAAAAGGTGCACAAAAATGCCAAAAACACATTTTAACATGTTAAACGCCATGGGCCATAGCGGTCTTCGAAGATTGACACTTTAAATTAGACTACAAACACATTCTGTAATTAATAGATTTTCACACTATACACTTTCAATCAACATTAGTGTCAAGAAAATTGATATAAACTACCAAACGCATCATTAGTGCTGTGGAATTAAAATCTTTGTATTCTTTAAACGTCGAAAAGTTGAGAATACACAGCATTATACATAACTTTAACCTGTAGTTTGATAATTTTATTCTTCTTAATCTCGAAAGCACAAAAGAAAAATGCATAAAAATCCTAACACTGTTATCCTAGAAATCTTTAAAAAATCTTTGTTCAAATTTTTGTACACATAGTGCTAAATAAATTGAATATGTGATCTTTCTAAACCTCCCAAAAAAAGTTACATAAATCGTCGTAAAAGAAATAAATAATTTTTCCCGCTAAATGTTGACATTATTCCCTAAATCGTATCGTTCAGTATATTCAATAACTTCTCAATTGAATATCTTCGATAACTTCGAACTCGGCCACGTCCCACTCCGTCGGTAATACAGTTCGATCGCAGATACCTTGCTCACCGACAGATAGCAGCCTCGTCGTCTTCCGTGCTCGTCCCTCGCGCAACAGGTTCTTTTTTTTCCCTCTGCCCTGGACCGAAAGTGGTTCTGCTGGGATGCTGTGCACAAACGCGGCGCCTGTGTTGCTAGTAATTGACAGCTGCCGAAAAGCGGCGACTCGGTGACGACGCGCGTGCGGGTGCATCAGTCTCGTAACGAACCAGAAAATATCGCCCATGGGGATTTGAAGGAGACAACCTGGGCTCGACCCTCCCTCGCGCGACGCGGCAATCTTCGGTCCCGATGCATCGTGGATTCACGCCAACATCATCATCCGCGGGGCACGGTTTAAAAAAGTTCTCGCGTACGTGTGTTTACAGTTTCGCGAGACATCGCGCGGTGCTTCTCGTGCGCGCTTCTGCGACGCGTTCCACGGTCGCGTGTCCGCCGAGAGCACAGTGCCAATCAAAATGCAAAGGCAACGTAAACGCTGACCGAGCAGAGTGAAGTTTCTGGTTACAGTTTCGTCGAGTGTTTTTCGGCCAGCCGTCATGCCGAGGAGACACATATGTTCGTCCCTACCAACACGCTGAAGGAACCTCGGTGAGTTATCTAAAGATTCCTGACACTGTAGAGACGGATCATGGAGAACTATTCTATCCTTGAGAGAGTGCTCTAGGTCGTCACGTGTTCGCAATACGCAGTCGAAATATGGATATAAAGAAGCTGCAATTTCGTGCTAGGTCTGAGTGTCACGAATATGAAACATTATCTAGATTTCTTACAAAGTATAATGTGAAACAGGTACTGTTGGAAAAATATACTGAATTTCGAGTTAGAAAATCGGTGACAAATAGCATAGAAATGGAGATAGTGAGCTGATTCAATTTAAAGAGCCTAGGCCTCCTTGAACTGGTCCCTTGAGAAAGTTCGCGTACTCCAGATTCTGATAGCCTCTGCGAACCGGTTTTCCCGAAAATCAAAATTTTCACGGTCACGTCTGTTTTCGTTGCCCTCGGGCGGGTATATCAATTTCTCCGTCTCGGCGCACGAATGCTGAGTTAGATTCGTCGGGAGGTCATAACATACTGCGTAAAGCTTTGAGAGAGAACGATTTGGGCCTCGAAAGGATTTACAGCTAACCGGTTACCGCGTAGGTTGCACGCTCGCGCGAGCCCTCCTCTGATAGATCGTGATCCTCCTTCTCGGACTTTCGCCCGTTCAGTGACGTACAACGGGGACATTGATATGGGCCCGCATCGAGTGTCCCCATCTGAGGGTTAACGAACAGCAGGAGACGTCCCGTCGAAAGGGACGGTCGTAAAAAAGGTCACCTCTGACCTTGGAGGACTGGCCAGTTCGAAGCAAATAGCGCAATGACATCTATTTCTAACCTACCGAACTGATCGAACGACTAATATTTTATGCTTGAACCTAATAGTCAGTGTTTAACTTACTAAACTGGTCGAACAACAAATATTTTATACTTTAACCTAATAGTCAGTGCTTTAGCCTACCGAACTAGTCCAACGACAAATATTTTATACTTGAACCTAATAGTCGGCGCTTAACCTATCAGACTGGTCGAACAACAAATATTTTATGCTTTAATCTAATAGTCGGTGCTTAACCTATCAGATTGGTCGAACAAAAAATATTTTATGCTTTAAGCTAATAGTCGGTGTTGCCAGTTTGATGTTTTATACCTTTCTGTAAGGTCTTACATTCGAATCTAGATGATTTTAGTCATGTTTGGAAGTTGGAAGATGCTGTTCAGATGCGAGATGTAAATCTACTGTCGATTCAACGAGATGAGCGGGAAACGAATGCACATCTTCAGCACATGGGCGGGACAAGGAGAGGAACAGTCGACCAAATACGTAGGACAAGGACACGCGATTATATTTAGTGCCTTGTCTCATTGAATCGACTATAAAAGGTCTTAAATGGTAAAATCTTGAAAAATCGCCAGCGACCCTCTTAGACTCTTCGTACAACGAATCCATGAAATATAAATATTTCTTCTTTCGAATCAGCTTGTATAATTTTTTCTATTTCAAAAGAACTTAAGATTGGGACATGGTACCACGTACAGAGATGAAAACCACAAAACAATACTAGTAGCAGCAAAATAATACTCAGCAAAGAACGAGAGATTTAGTTGAAAAGCATGATCTTTTGTTTTACTTAATGTACATTTATCAATGTAGGATCCACATTTTAATAATTAAATTATGCCGCAGAATTACTGATACAAATTCTGTGTTTAGAAAATCGAGAGTTTTTATGTCTTTTCTGGATGAAAAACCAAAAATTCAATTGGCAACACCAGCTATACCTCAAACCCCTTTCCCTTCTTTCTCCATATCCCGCGCGGCGACACTTGCGATGATCTCGCAACAAACTTCTCGATCGATCGCGTCGCTCTCTCGCATTTGGCAATCGATCGACCAATGGAACGCGTCGTGTACGTCCTCCACTTTCCGCAGGACGCCGCGGAAACCCCGATGACCTTTCTAAGAACCAACTCTCCTCATTTGTCATTGCTGCTTGATACCCTCCCCCCTACTCTCCCTCCGTGTCCTATCGATCCACCGAGAAGGACACGGATGCATTCCTTTGCCGCGTATGCACCATACCATCGTCGTAACAGTTTCTTCCCTCGTGATTCCTTTACACGATGTTAGTAAGATGCACGCAGTCTCTAGGGGCCGTAGATCAATGAGATTTATGGGATCGTTATTCGCCCGAAAGGGGTGGGAGATGGTGGACACAGGTCCGTGGAAAGTAAACGATCGACGATTTAATAAGTCGCAGACACGAAGGCATTCGCGAGACAAGTTTATGGTAGCAAGTAGCAAGTATCGTGTTTACGATCGCATTTAGGAAAGTCGATAAATCGAGTCGAAATTGCGTACGTATGTACAAGGGAATTCGGGTACAGAGGAGATGTGAGAGATGATTCTAGCTCTGAAAATTTTTAGTTATGTCTAGAAATATTTAGAACTGAAGATACTGTGATAGATATCGTGTCTCTCTACTATCTAAATCGACAGTGTTTCTATTAACTAATATATGTTCATATGCTCCATTTTACTGAAATCAAAAGCACTATTTTCAACCAACGATCAAACTACGCACCAAAGCACCGGTTCTCGTCCGATCACCGAAGTTAAATGTCGTTGGGCGCGGTTAGTACTTGGATGGGTGACCGCCTGGGAATACCGCGTATCGTTGGCATTATTATTTTTTATTTTTCTCGATATTTTTATACTCGGAATAACCTAGATTCCCGAATATTCTAAACAAAGTGAAACATTTTGAATCGACAAGAGAAGATTGAAAGTCGCTCGCGACAGTCTCCTCTGAAATAGGTTTAAAGCCGCGTTTCTCCTGCGAAGATCGCTCGATGAGGGTTCGAATAAGTAGACCCTCTGGAGGGGGTAGACAGATCGCGGCGTGGGGGTAAAGTGTAGGACAGCGAGGAAGAGGAGCGAGTAGGAGAAAGAAGAGGAGGCGAGCGAGATGACTATACGCGATATAGGTTTCGGTTTGGGCAGCCGCTGGAATGCGGCGGACGCATGGACGTACGCCATGCCACGGCGTGTGTACGTACACTCGAGGTTACTGTGTACCAGGATCCAGCGACGCGTCCAGCACATTCCGTGCCCCAGGCAGAATCGTACTTTTGTTTACGCCCACGTGTGCCTCCCTTCGAACACGAGTTTCCTCCCGGACCGCGTTAAATCACGCGCACCCGCGTGCACCGCCGTATTATTATTTTCATTGTCAACGAGCGCATGCGCCGATCGTTCCCGCGCACGAGATGCCAGCCACTTGCGTGCTACTCGACGCGATTCTGTCGGTCGTTTGTTTCGAATGAGGATATTTCAATTTTTTTGTTCTCGTGCTCGTAAGAGCTTGTCGATTTGATTGAGAATATTGAATTCTGGATTATGGTGATTGCAAAAAATAAGAAAAAGATTGTGTATTAAAAAAAACAATGCCAACGATACGCGGTATTCCCAGGCGGTCACCCATCCAAGTACTAACCGCGCCCAGCGCCATTTAACTTCGGTGATCGGACGAGAACCGGTGCTCTTGTACGCGGTTTGATCGTTGGCTGAAAATGTATGCTTTGTTTTTGAATAAAATCGTACAGATGACTCAGAAATAGTGTTAAAAATATTAGTAATAGTAAAATAATTATATGTAATTAATTATTACTAAAATATTAGTGATATTTAAATACTCGTAAACAATCAGTTCTTAGAAACTCATGGAATCATATCTGTCATAGTTCATAGGACGTTGATCTATAACACAGAGGGCTAACCTCTTAAAGGAAACTGTCACATATGTGTATGGTTAGTTTTTCTTAAAGTTATGCACAATTACAAAAAATGCACTGAAAATTCTTGAAGATAAATATTCTCTAGAAAATCCCATATTGTTTTTTCTCTTTGGTTTCTATATTCAACTTTAAAAAAGCTCCCTCAAGAGGTTAAGGCTCGACGCATGCGCAGTTTGCTATGGTCCAGTCAACCCAGCGCGCGAAATTGAACGAATTTGATTTCGAATAAGTAAATCTTCCGATTCGTAATCGATCCTTCCTTTAAACAAATGACAATTGCTGGACCACTAACAGGAGCTTTAAAACAAGAGCTTAAAAGAAAGAATGTCGGGACAAAGTTAATTCCCCTTAAAAATAGTCGAACAATAAAAATGCACTGGAGTGCCTCGCGTTCGGCGAACGTCGTACGGATGAAAATTCTACGAAAGGGGCAGCGAACATTGGGTGCGTGCTTTCACTTTATAAAGAAACGAGGGCGAGAAGGGGGATACCAGGCTGTTCTTGATATGCGCGCTTAAGGAAGCACTTTGCCTGGCAGCCGGAGTAATTGCATACAAGGGCCTGTCGAAAAGCGAGCAACCAGACTTCCTCTTCTTCGAGGCTCGACGACGAAAACTCCCGAAAAGTAGGACCATCCGAGTTCAATCGATGATAACGCTGAGTTACTGGACCACTGACTTTCTCTACGCTCTCCTCGATTCTCAGATCTGGAAATTTAGTTCAGTAATTTATATTTAATTAACAGATTAGAGACAGTTACTTGGATGCAACATAACTTTTCAAAGCTATCTCTTTAATCAATATTAGAAACTTTATAATTCTTTAACTTTGTAATATAGAGAAAGTGATTAGTAAATCAATTAAAAATGATAGAATTGGATTTTATGTAAAAATCGAAATACAGCTGATCATTAAAATGTCCAATTGCGAACTGAATTTTTAGAATTTGTAGAAAAATAGTCACGTAAGACATTCATGTATTAAATTTAGAGTCTTTGGTACCATCTCCATCAGTTCTTAACCATTTCACTGACAAAAGAATGTAGGCTAACATAATGTTAATCCGCTCGTCACGAATGAAAGCAAAGGTGGCGTGAACGCGTAGAAATTTCGCGAGAAACTTGAAGCGATCGAGAAAATCTTTGAAGGAAAGTAATTACGGGACTTTCTCGGGCTCGAAGGTCATTAACGAGCTACTGGATGATTCTAATTGTAAGAATAATTAGCGCCGCGATAGGATCGTGCTCAGGAGGAAACAATTACTCGTCTATTTATTCGTGGCGGTCTCTGTCGTCGCGGATAGTGTTAATTATCGCTAGAAACGCGTGCAGGGAACGCGTTCATGGAAAAAGTCTTTTGTGTCCCCTCTTTCGCGTCAATTCCAACACCTTCCGTGAAAATTCACGCTAACTTTCCAAGGCTGTTCACTAACAATCCTGTTTCACTTCAAGGTTCAAACTTACTTCAGATTTCCTCTTTGCAAAGCTGGATTAAGATTTTATGAAGCCCAGGGCTGTGCACTGAAGGGAGAAAGGGTTAGACTATACTAAGATATTCTCTACTTCATTAGAAGATTTTATGAGGAATAACAATTTTCAATCCTTTGGCTAAGGTAAAGTTCAAAGGTCCACAGTATATCACATTCGAGACCAGTGTATGTATTTTATCAGGACTGCCCTCAGCGGTCGGCAACAGTCTTTTCAGTACAAAAATGTTTCACATGATTGAAAAGATTCTTTGATCTAATGGATGGGTCATCGGACTCGATCGAAAGTGATATATGACTTTTTCAGAAAATCATTAATAAATCGAAAATTATTTTTTTTAAGTATTTGCAGAATTTTATCTTAGTGTAATATATGAAAAAACGAGGCTTATTAAAAGGTGTGGTCTGGCATTATTGAGGCCCCTCTTAATATAGGCCTGCCCTCATATCTTATCTTTGTTTCTGCGTTCACAATTTAGAACCTTGTATCTAAGGCAAATATCTTTTTGAATTGAAACTTTTACCAGTTGCAATTGCAGCGTTGCGAACCTTATGCAGATTAATAAAAGCGTTCCATTGACCTCGTTCGGGGTCAATTGCTCGCGCTGTTCATTGCGCAACCTGTTAATAACTAAGAAGAAAAATAGTAAATAATGGATTCTTTGTATGGGTCCAGGCGAACAGACCGGTCTATGAACGCTTTCAACAGTGGCACAGTGAGATAAAAGCGGTCTATGCGTAAAATAGACTTTTACTTATTGCTAAATTTGCATATTTTTCTGCTGCACTTGTGCCACTATATCTTTGTCTGAAACGGTAAATTTATGGACCCTTTCGCATTGCATAGTCCTTTCCTGTAAAAATAGTTCAGAGTTAGATACTGTAGGTGGATAAAATCAGTAAAAATAATGGCACCTAACAGGACTAGTTAAAATAAATTACAGTAAAGGATACTGACAGTGATATACTAAATTTTGTTCAAGTTTAGAGACACACAATTGCAACTAATACTAGGAGTACCAAGGCCAATGTCTGACTACTTCTCTCAAAGTACCAAAATTCCACTTTCCTGAAGAAGTCCATAAATCGCAGAAGTAGTGTCTATACATACATTTCTCTACTTTTATTCAATATTAAAGAAGAAATACATACCATGTTCAAAGAATGAAATGTACTTAAAGAACCAGCACACGAGTCGTCTTGTTCCTTCTGGTACTGCTAACTGTTAAAACGGGATCATTGTACGATCCAAGTTGCTTCGATTCTGGCTAACAAAATTAGAGTTGCTCGAGTTGGCAATTATTGCTGAAAGTCTGTCATCTAGGTGATATCGGGGTCTGTGCACAAGCAACTGATCGAAAACCAGTTATCGATTATAGATCACCTCGCGGAACAGAGCGGCTACCAGAGCTGAGGAAGGCGGAAAGTTCGGGTTCGAAATGGGAAAACCAAAGGCGCGCGTGTTACGAGAATTTTTCTGTGGCCATTCAGTCGTGACCACTTGCATCTATTTGCGCAGGGGAACGTTACTCAGCCGTGTATGAAACTCGGACCGTTACCTTCCCATATAGATCATCGTGAGATATTGGTCAATTGTTATTATTTGATATTTGGTATTTATGATCAATGGCTTCCAAGGATACAAGTCCGTCCTGGGTGCTCCATAAGTCACTGTGCATTTTGTAGAGCTAGAGGATTAATATTCATTGCATCTAAATGTGCATAGAAACAGAGTACACAGAGTCCTGTTCGCGAGGCTTTTGCAATTTTAATCCATGCAAGATTTAATGTCGAGGTACTGTTTTAACATATTTGTAAGATTTTCAACTTTTGCCTGATTTTTATTTCTGTGGAACAATATTGTGATTTATTCTTTTATCGGATATTTTATCAGAAACTATTATCGAAACAAATTGGTATACATTAATGGTCCATGACAGAAGCTTTATCTGTCGTTGAAATGATGAATTATTGTGATCTAGGGTTAATGTCTGTACGTTCAGCTCGAAGAATTTACTTTTTGAAATAATTTTGTGATTCAGAGTGAAGGCTGTGTTTAAGAAAGTGTGACAAATGAATTCTATATATGTGATATGAAATTTTGTTTACTTTCTTTATTCTTTGTAAGTACATTACTGAGTAAAATGTATTATAATGAAGAAATACCATGATATTCCTAGAGGCACATGTGAAGCAACAGAATACGAATATATGGAATACAGTTTGTCCATTATACAAGAAAAGGTACACGAAGAATAAATACATAACCGGTTATGTGTCAGACACTTGTTACCGTCATTCAGAGATACTATCAATTCAGAACGGAAGTAAATCAAGCATGACGTTGTAGAATATTTTTTACCCCGTGTCAACTCCTCTAGGCACTGTTTTTCTAGGAACTTCAACGTGTAAAAAGATTCAAGTTACGATCTATGAATCCTCTATCCATATTTCTCAATACTATTGCAATATCGTTCACGAATCTCTCATAGTCAATAGTAATAAAGAATTTGAGTTGGCGTGAAGTTACATAGCTTCAATAAATATTAATATTTTGTAATAAAAATGCCAAGGTATATTTATTGAGATACATATCAATAAATTACCAGAAATAAATATAATCGTATTTGTAATTCTTGCAGAATTAATTCCCAAAGTTTTCACTAGCTTGAGGGAGTCACAGTAGAGAGGCCCCTTAACCCCTTCACCTTTTCCAACGAGTCAGACTCGTGCACTTTTTACACAACTCTTCACTGCCGATTACGCGGCAACGCGTGATGAAAATTTTTCGCAAGTAACCGATCACGCACCATCGCGTAAGGAGTCTGTGTTCGCTTAATGGGAGTTCCTTGGTTGGCAGTTTAGGATAGTTACCCGTTTCAGATCGGCAGCGAAGAATGATAAAATTACGAAAGAAAATTGTAGGTGGGGTTAATGCAGTTCATTCGTTGGAGTCCACATAGAAGCAAACTGCAACCTAAGTGGCATTAAAATTCGCAGGTCTTCCAGTGCGATCGGCGACGGGGGACAGAATGAACGTGGAACGTCCGACGATGGACGGGTGCGGTCAGCAGCCGCTGTTTCTGACCGGCACTTCCGGTTCTGCCAGCATCTCGAGTCCTCAGCAGCAGGCGATCCAAGGCGGCGCGCCCCCGGAACACTATGGCGGCCCGTTGAGCCTGAGCATCTGCATATCCGATTCTGGCCACGAGATACTGCGACCCAAGCCTCGTCGGTGAGCTATTCTTTTATTTCGTCCCCAGCTACCCTCCCGCCATCGATATTCCTCCATCCGTGTAATCGATATCGATCTTAACGAAGATCTGATTAATGGTCGCCGTTCACGATGATCCGCTAGCCCCGATAAGGATCGATTAAAACCCGCCCATGGGGAATCCTCACGGGTGGAACGTTGACTCTCCCCCGATCCAATGAAACTAGATATTACTGTCCCAGCCGAGAGACTATGCTATTACCAACGGTTCTCTGTTACCACGGCTGTTTTGTGTAACGCGATAACGCCTCGTGTAACGATCTTATCGAGCAGGAGTCTGCTGATCGAACCCACGTGTAATTTCGATCGATCGATCGGTGTATCGCTGCTGGGAAAGGTGTTAATAAATATTGGGATGACATTCTCTTGAGGCAGATCGCTGTTTGCCCTTGGAATGAGTTGTTCTCTTGATCGTGAAGGCATGACCTCGGTTGTGTCATCTATCAGTGGAAAGGATGATGTGTTTAGGGGAGTTTGCGATTAGAGGTTTTTAGTAATCCCTTTGCATCTGATCGAGGATGCTAACGCGCCTTGTGCAATCTCATTTTTACTGACGCCGCCTGCAAATCGGGTCTATGCATTTTTTCTTATGCTTTTGTATTTTAAAAATCCAACAGGATTCTTAAATACTTTTCCAAGTTTTTGGAATATTATTCCAAGTTTTTATTGCTGTATTAATGTGTTAATTTTTTTCAAACGAGGCAGAGGAAAATTCGAAAACAAGAGGGTTTGGACTTTAAACGACACAGGTTGCACACGCATGATTAACACATGCGTGTACTGTTGGGAGCTCAGAAGTTGTCAATGAGACAGAACAGAGGCAAGAGGAATAGTCGGTTCGATGTAAGTAGTAGTAATAAGCGTGACCAATTCGGCCAATAAGGGAAATGCATGTGTGTCATCTCCATGTATTTTTCTGCGATATCAATCAGATCCACCGACAACTTCTGAGCTCTCAGCAGTTTGTTCAACTCTGTTTTTGAGTCAAGAAGATCCTTTCAGGACAAAAGGCACAGAAATTTGAAAACTTTGCAGCCCTTTTTGTAAGATAGCTATTTTTAACTGGTATCGGGGCAAAAATCGAGAGGAATACGATACGCAATCGATAATTTTAATGTTACGCATCGACGGGCAATTATTATCGATTATAATTCGGTGTCATACATATTGATAAGAGGCAGCGATCGACCGTGTTTTACATACGAATCACCGAGTGTGCACACGACACGCTCGCGCGCTGGAATACTAATGAGACAGGGATCGTACACCGATTCTCGAAGTTAAATTCCCGACCTAGAAAATCTTAACCACCGTGTCAGTAACATGACCCTGTCTTTTGATCATGGACACGAATTTTCTTTGAAAGTTCTCTGAACAAATTTTAATCTAGATTCAGTGTTGTAAACCTGCTAGTACAGGATGACTTGACTAAATTATTTAGTGTATTTTAAGAAATAAAGGGTTCAACACTAATTATGAGGAGGATTGGTCAATCAACGTCATTTTGAGTCTTTTTTAAAGTACCACAAGAAATGTAACAACTTATAGGTTTTAGAAAATTTGGTACTCCTTTGTACTGAGCTGCCATAAAGCCCTGACTCGTGGATCAAATCCACAGTGACGTCCTCACGTGAATACTATACAGGAAGTTCGATGATAGGTATCAGAAATTTTAGGGGGTGATTCTACATGTCAAAATAAGACAGAAATGATGATAGATGAAATTGCGTTTTAGACATCGTTTCCAAAATATTAATTCTTTATGCGTGAAATATGTCTGACTTGGTATTCATTCTACTGACTTCGCGGTATTTGACCTGGCCAATGCACGCTGGCAGTAGAACGAGTACTAAGTCAGACACATTTCACTCGAATCTTATGATTACACAATTTTGCAAAAATTAATAACTCTGAAACGAAGTCTTAATCGCAATTTTCTCATTCTCGATCTTTATTCTATTTTAACATTTAGAATAACCCCTTAAAATTTGTACCATATATTATCTAATACTCTGTATAGGTTTGTAATATTCTACCTTAGAAATTATAGAAAAATGTGTACCCAAACAGTCTGTGTCAAAAGCGCACTAAAATGTCTTCACTTGCATCAAACGAATACACGACAAAAAGAAAAGATCAAGAATACCCTGCTGGCGTGACTACAACCAAATAACTCTGTACTTCCCGATAATAAATCGCGTCACCGCCAATAATTCAACAGTCAGTTCGCTCCGAATTTTGTATATTACACATTGAGTTTTCATCGAAGTCCAAAATGATCCCTTTCAAAACAGAGCTGCGCAAAATAATAACAATATATGAGGCTTGTGTATCATTTCGAGCTAAATTCATCCTCGAAACGAGCAAACTGATAATGTAGGACCGTGTACGTATACCAGCCCCAGTACGAGCCCGATACGTGTACACAGCAGGGGTGAACGAACCCCGAAATTTGTGGACCTATTACGTGAACTCTTAAATTTTCAGAACGCCTATTTGTATGCCGAGCAGATTCTTCGGATGGCCGTCGGTGGAGCGCGACTGGTGTCGATGGAACTAAATGACGGGGGAGAGGAGGGAAGGGAAGGGGGTGGGAGAGAGGTGTGTCTTACGGATATATGCTCGTTCGACATCGTTAATCGAATCGGCGGTAATTACGTACGTCGTAAATTTTAATGATCCTTAATCGGATCGGCCGTAGTCCGTGGCCCCTTTTAACGGCGATGTTTTGAGATCCCCGGCTAAACATCCTGGTAGGAAAAGGAAGTATGAAAAGAAACACAGGTGAAGACGTTTTCAAGCAATTCGAAAACAAAGGATGGCTGAGCACGCGATGCTCGTGAATATTGGAAAAGTCACCACCTTTTCTTCTTTCCTTCGCCTTTTGTTTTTGCAAAATTGGGATGCAAGAAAGATCGCTGATTACGATCGTTTCGTTTACGACCGGAGAAGAAATTAGTGTAACTTGTGGTCGTAAAACTCTCTGTTGGACTCCGCCAGGGAAAATGAACGCGATACGTGGAATCTTATTTCATTAATCCTAGGATTTACAGAGGTTTTATGTGTTTCTTTCGATTATACGTTGTGTCGACCTAACAATGCTAAGGGGGAACGTCCTTTATTATGATGATTACATATATGAAGAAGGAACATTGAACAGTACTTTTCAAAAAGTGGATTGGTTTACTTCTATTTAGTTAGCGTTGTATACACGCAAAACTTAACATACCTATTTACCAAACTAATAATATAATCAGAGGATTCTATAATTTTATAGATGCACTGAAGACTAAAATTAGAACAGAAAAGCCAAAAAAAGAAACATTTTGTTACATCTCTTACGATTGAACTTTTATAAAGCTTTAAGAATATTTAGAGAAAGTATAGAGTGTTTCAGGGAAGCTGAAATAATAATATTTAGACTACCAACATAGTTTCCAAAATTTCCTATTTCCCTGTAACACCCTCTATTACACATCTAGTACACTTGGAGTAAATATTACAGAAGTTTTAATTGAAGTCCCACTAAAATAATATATCTATAATTACTCTTAAGCAAAACACCGCAGCCTTTCTTCCTAAATTCTCACCATCGCGTTTAACGCGACGCTACCTCGCAAATCAATCCCTTAAACAAACAAACAACTCTATGAATCGCTGGAATTTTACGCGCGTTCCTTTTTACGCAATAAAAACGCTCATTAACATGTCTCTGTGAGGCGCGCGAAAAATCACCGACGGCAACACACGCGAACACGCGGATGGGGAACACGGAAGAGAGCAAAACGAGTGGCGCTGCTAAGGGGAGTTTAAAGGAACTTAAACGGCGAGTTGTATTTCGAATGAGTCAATGACCCTAAAAACATGCCAGTCATCTTTCGCCTATAATCGCGCTGGCGTACGCGCATCGTGGAATGCACGAATGTAATCCCTCGTACGAGAATGATAATCGCGAAGGATAAGAACGCCAAGTGGCGGGTACGATGCTTCCTAAGCTGCCTTTTCAAACAGCGCGCGCGGGATCGTTTATCAAATCGTCGGGAAGGTACATGAATACCAGCAGCGTTGCCATTCAGAAATTTCAATTCAATTTTGAGGCGAACGTCTCATCGCTCTTGCGTGAGCTCGACTTGAAAGTCAATTAGGGGTTATGGAATTATTCACGAGGGGACTTCCGGTTTCCTTGGCACCATCCAAATTATTAGAGTAGTGGGTCCTTTAAAATGAACATTGTGAGGGGAGGATTGCATGGGAATTAGGTATATAGGGTGTTCAAGAAAATGTGGAACTTCTTTGAGAGCAGATATTATAGAAGTTCTAGTTGAAATTCATTAGAGAAAATCATTAACCCTCGCACTATTGGGTGAGCCACCAGTGACTCGGGTATCGTACAAGAGGGATTAATACACTCCACAGCAAAGTTAAACAATCACTAATTTTGACCAGAAATATTGTCGATATTTAAACTGCTGTAACTCTGTAGCTTAGCTCTTTACAATAAACCCAAGTATACGTACTATTATACAATTTATTTCCTCAAAGATGCAGCAATTCAGAGATCGACAATTTCTCAGCCCAAACTTAGTAAACTCTTCAACCTTACCATGAAGCGTATAAGTATCTATTATCATCTAAATAACACATGTAAAAAGACGTACGCAAATTCAGTGGTAAGTTTTTCATTAAATCGACAAAAATGGGAAGTAGAAAACACAGGAGACAATAATTCGTCCTGTATGGAGTTTGCTGGAGACAAATCGCCAGATAGGAAGGCATCAATGAATCACGAAACGGGAGACGTGGCTCGCGCGAGCGGACGAACGAGGAGGATGCGCGAGCGTAAAATATTCCGCGTGTCGACGATGGGGTTATCAAGGGGTTATCGAGAAGAAAGCCCCGTCCCTGTGTAACTCGTTGCCCCAGCCGATTTACGATGACGCGGCCCACGGGGTCCCGTTGAAATGCGCCGCCATGTACGCGCGCCAACATATTTATCTAACAGGGTTACGGTGTACATTACGTAAAACAATTACGTTCAGCGTTAAACCGTACCACGATCGACTGTACACCTTCTACGTCGAACGTTTCCATCCGAGGCGTTGCGGCTGAACACGGCACGCTATAAGTTCTCAACAGGTCTGTTAAAAACGGTAACAATGGAGGGATTGTTCGATACTGCCGTGTTTTTCGCCCATTGTCCATTTTCTGCCGTGAAAGTCCCGCTAAATGCGAACTACAGGCCCTAATGATATTTCCGCGGCTTTCCGTGGAATTCGATGGGGTGCCTCAATCATTAATCATACTGGATTCTTAATGAGAAGTATTTGAGTCTGTCATGCGAGAGAAGATGAATCCACGTGCCATGTGAGAATGCCTCTAGAAGGTTTTACGATTTTTTTTTAAGTGGCGACCTCCTTTTGTGATAGTCGATTGAGCTGGGACCACCTTCGTCCTTCAGTTCTTTTTTTTACATGTGAATCGATTAGTTGAAGAACAGTACAAGTCCAAAAGTAGCCATTTTCAAATAATTTGAAACTGTATCTGGAATTCAGAGCCAGAATGGAAAAGCAAGTCGACTTAAGTGGACAAATATATGGTCTTAATATACTTGATACAGTTTGGCTCTGGGGACCAGATATGTAAAATTCACAGAATTTGTATTTGGGATTTGGATTTAAATGTCTCAAGATGAGGGCTTTGGACCTTACAGTACCTAAATTAAGTAGCTATTTAAGAATTATTGAAGAAATATTCATATGTAATTTTGAAATAATCGGTTCTCCATAGAAATATGATTGTTTTCGAAGGTAGACTCTTGCCGTTAAAGTGGAATTAGAAAAAGCTGTTTCTCTGTCGAGATATTAGCCTTTAACATAGAAGAACGCAGCAATAAATAATACTTTTGGAAAGTATTAAGTGCTGCTAGACAGACGCGATCATTCGAGTACTTTGTACTCATCAATCATTCTGGACCTACCCAGGAGGCTAAAGCCACTCAAGGCTAAAGCCAATCCAGTTCCTCCATTTCACCAAACGCGATACCAAGCAAGCGTATTGCTACTACAATTATCCTTCAACACATCGCGCACGTTTCACCTTTCACGCCAAGTCTTCTGCCTAAAGAAAGTCTGTTGAAGGCGCGACATTTACGTGGTAAAGCTATGCACTTCGTGGTATCGAAGGCCAAACGAGATTATGCAGAGCCAAATAAGCTTCGCTCATACACCCTATTCCTTGCATTTTCAGCAACTGGCCCAGCCACTCTTCACCTAAATCGGTCCCAGAAACAGACCACTCGCTCTAAACTTCTCAATACCTCCTATTAGCCTATACCAAGGAACGCTTTCAAGTTTCGATTATATTACAATTGAGCAGGCGGGGGACGAGCACGCGCGAACTTCGACTCTCACTGTTCACTGCCTGCCTCCCCCTGTTCAATTTCCTTTCATTCAGCAGCGTAATCAGCTCCGAGGCTCAATCGCCGGATACCTTTTCCCCTCGCAGGTGAAACGACAAGAGGAGAGCTGCTCCGAGCAGATGAGCCTTTTTCTTCCGGTGGATCCGGATGAAATAGAAATTCATCCGCTCGCTGGCGAGGAATTTCGCGCGATCGTGCGAATGGAGAGCCAGGAGAGGTGCGTTTAATTAGTCGCGCGCAGAATAAGTCGGAAACAAGAGGGAACGCTGACTGGGAACCGGGTGATCGCGATAATGGAGCGCGCGTGAGAGGATGCTCAGACGTCGATGCTTAGGTAGATCTGCCAGAGATATTTAGGTTAACGTCCTTTCCTCCTTTCCTGCACACCTTTCAGCCACCTTAGCTAGCTTTTACTGGCTCCCGTTAGCGCGCCGCTAGGTCAGGGACGTACTGCGTTTCATCGTTTCTTCTTTTGCTAGGAAATCGCTGGGAAAATGGAGCGTTGTGTTTCTTTGGGAGTAAAGTGGTGTTTGGAGGTGACGAAGAGACTTTGGGAGGATAGGTCTTGGGGTTTGGAATTGTAAAGCTGGGTCTACACTAGCGAACACTTAGAATACAGAGACTTCGACTAAGACTTATATTGATGTTAAATACTTAAAGGAGACAGTAAAAATGCATGATACGGAGTCTATCAAACACTATATCAGTAATTAAGAGTTAAGGATCTTAGGAAACTGGACGATGTTCCAGATGAATATTCTAAGGTATTAAAGTATCTTAGTATATAGTTGAAGAAATAGAGGAAACTTTAACATCATTAAACTTAAAAACATTCAAAAAGTTCACAAATCATTCTGAAATTTACTAGAGAACTTAGTTCTCGAGCCATTCTACTACTTCCTTAAATACCAATTTCAACTTTTATTAGGTCATTCGACGTATAGTATCGTGTTTCATTCCACATTTCATCTGAAAAAGGATAAAAATTTGTTTAAGGAGGATCTACGTCTCGGCAAAAGTGTTCCACTTTTTGCGAAAATCCTCAGCAACTCCCGTATCGAACTAAATGCAGAGGATAGCGATAAAAAGACCGTTCATTCCTCCCTGCTGAAAGGACGCAAAAGCGTGACTCCATAAACGTTAAGAAGGTAAATACGGGCTCGCCACTTAACCGTGAACGAAATTCCCGCCGTTCCAGAACGGATTCCGGAACTGGTTATTAAAATGCCTCCTTATTATCTACAACCGTATTTACAATTAGGAACATGTCCCGTCGCGAATAGCCTCGAATTAACGGCCGCTGATAACCACGCCGTTACAAAACCGTTTTTATGGCATAGCCCCGTGTTTCTCGGGCATTCGTCCGGGAAAATCTCTCGCGAGTCAACATTTACGGGATTTATACGGGTACCATTTAAGGTGCGCCATTTCACGAGCAACGATCGATTCAAAAATCGGGGAAGTCGATTTTTCAAACTGTTCCCACCCGTAATTGTACATTGTTGCAACTTGCAAAGCGCACTCAGCAATCTGATGCATATTTCTACTCGCAAGAACCGGTAACATCGAGGAACAACTATGTGCACTCACTTGGCGCCAGTTTTGCAGACAATTTACAAGGGAGAGAACGTTTTCTAATGTGCTTTAATATTATGGCATCGATAAGGAACTGATGTATGCACTGAAGTAATTCTAGAAAGGAATAGAAATTAGTTAAGATTAGAATGGGAACTGGGTGTTTATTTAATGTGATTTGATAGTGATTGTGAGAGTCTCTTAAGGCGAATGTAGAGTTTTTACTTTGGGTGATTATCGCCGATGATTCATCTGCAGTGAAAAAAGTGAAGGCGAATTTAGAGCTTTCACTTTAGATGAAATTTAGATGGAAACAATATTTACACTTTTCACTGCGAATGAATCATCCATGATGATCATCTAAAGAAAAAAGTCTAAATTCACCTTAAAGTTGAGATTGCAATTGAGTTACTAGAGGGACAGACATATTTGTGTGACTAATTTAATTTAAAAGAATCCTTTGGACTGAGCACTAAGTATCTGGAATTATGTAGTCCTAAAGTTCTTTAACTCTGAGCCATTGAAGCTTAAGGGTAGTTAAAGGGTTGATATCCAAAGACTGAGTGTGAAAATGTATAAATATTGGGACTCCAAAGCGCTGAGATTTTGATAGTCATTTAAACTTCTGAATTTAGTTCTCTCTTCTCATCTCCAGAACCGCAAAACAGGTGTAAAATATTTCTTGCTATTAGAGATTCAAAAACATGCGAAGTAGGTAGGTGATCAGATTCATAGCACAAGTAAGATGCAGAAATACTTTCTTCGATTATTTATACTCATCAATCCATCACTATAAAGACTAAAACGTTTTTCTTTGCATGAAATTGGAAAGTTTCTTTGAAACGCTTTCAGTGTAAGAATTCTCTTCTAGAATATAGGCTACCAAGGTAATAGGATTCGTTAACTGGCCGCTAAATCGCGGAAAGTCAGTACAGGTATCTCAAGAGCATTTTTCCAGTCCTGAAATATTGGAATACCAAAGTCGAGTTTTTGCCAAAGTGGTCAAAGACGTGGACTCAAAGAGGAAAATGTTAAGTGGACTATAACTCCAGTTTATAGAGTGATCCTTTAGTCCAAACTATTTCTAGCTATATTTGCCTTTCGATCACTTTGAAAAGCAATCTCTTCACTTTTATGGGAACATGTGAAGCACATGCCTACAATTATTAACTAAAGTTTTCTAACCATGTAGTTATGGAAGCATTCCTCTCTAAACGTTGCAAAATTTAACAATTTTCGAACATGTTTTTTAAGTCAGTCTACGTCCAATGTTGAGATTCCTTTTTGCAATTTCTGTACCTGAGAGCCAATCTCGCCCAAGTCTTCCTTTATTATTTTTCAGGACAGCAGAAAAAGAAATGCTCCTTTAAGTACATGATTCTATTTGCTTCTCCTTTATCGATGTCTTCCACTTTTAAGTATTTGAAGTATTCCTCTGAATCTCAATAAACAAAGCTTTCTTTCCTAACGTTACATAAGCATGACGCAATTCAGATTTTTGTCACAATTACAATGCATGACGCGTTACAGTGCCAGCAGAGGAAGACACGGTCCGGTAATTAATTTAATATCCTGGGTGGAAGCGCTGTCGCCCTTGACACCGGAGTTTCGCCAGATGAGCACGGACAATGCGCGCCTTGAACTCTTCCTTGCAAAACCTTTCTTGCAAGGGGCGCGTTATGTTATAGATTAAACGCTTCCGTCGATGCCTTTTCATTCTCGGAAGGGATTGCTCCTCTAAATGACGGGGACAAATGTCTGTCTGTTCATTCAGAGGCATTCAGAGAAACGCCCGTTTCTCCTGGGTTAGATAAATTTAACCCGCTCTTAATTAATGCCTCGAACAGATAGGGGAAAGAACGATCTGGGTGTTCGGACAGGAAAGTGATTACTGGAAATTATTAAAAACCAGCCAGTTGCGAAGTGGTGAAGTTGGTGAGTTCTCGAGATATGGGGAATAGAATTTCTGAATCATAGAAGCTTAGTTACTTTAAATCGTATCAATTTGAGAAGATTAGTTAGTCCAGTTGCTTGAGGTACCTGAGGTAATGTAGTTAGTTATGTGATTTAGGTTGTAGAGTTAGTTCAATTGCTTGAATAAGACAAAATAAATAAATGGGTGTTTAGAAGAAGAGTGTATTTTACAAATTTTTCAGAATGAGTTTTTCTGTAAAACAAGAACCAAGTTTTCCTCTACATTTTGTGAAATATAATACACCCTTCTTCTAGACACCCATTCAAATAAAGCAGCTACGATACTTAGCTCGTTGAGTCAGTCGCCTTAATTAAATTGAAGTTAATTAAGTCAACTGGGCTACATGAATCATCTGATATAAGTAAATTAATGGAATTTCCTACTTTATTCACTTTCTTAACTCAGTCAAATTATTCAGCCTTTTACTAGAAAAAGTTGAGCGAAATAAATTATCGAATAAAGACCCAGTGACTTAGAAATTCATCAAGTGTTGCAAGAATACACAATGCGATCGTTTCAGCTGTCAGAGACGTCAGCTAAACTAGTCGAAGCCGAGTAAGATAACTCTATCTCCACGAAGTCAGTGACACATTTCTGCGGTCTCGACCACAGAGAAAGACTTCCAAGTATCGAGAAGTTCTCGAAAACCCACCGTTGCCTCAATTACAGGCCCGACGAATCAAATTCCGCTTAAATTAATTGAGACCCGTGTCCACTATCATCATACCCCACAGCGTTACACAACTCGATGCAAAAGAGCAGCGAGTTCAACCAAAGATTACCGTGTTACTCGAAATGCCTACGATCGAAGTCTGATATTGAACAGAGCCGACCAAACTTGACGTCAACGTTAACGGTTGTTAATCATAATGCTGCGCGCGCTCGCGTGCACGTCGAACATGGTAGTACGCAAAGTGGAGAGAGACAGAGAGGAGGAAAGGAAAAAAAAAAAGGTGGAGACCGGTTTGTCTAGGGAGCAAAATTATCTACAACTTTCACGCGAATTTATCATAAGGCGTGTTTCAATGAAAACCACGCGATTCGTGATCAATTAGCACGATCGTGATATCATTTGTATCGGCGTGGATTTATCGTCGATACGTTTTGCAGTGGAATGGACGTTTTTAATGGCAGCGTTAGAACGGTTCTGGCCTAGTTAATTGTCTGCCTTCCGCATTGTGCGCCCTGCACCTTCGACGTTAATTACGGCTAGAAAACTCATGGGAGTCTTCTTCGCCTTTGTAAAGGAACACTGGAAAACGGTGACACTATGTACGCTTTCTTTCGTTCATTTTTTTCCCTTGTACTTACTGTAGAACACGAACCGTTCAAGTAGATTAGTTAACGTTGATTCTATCTCAGTCGTAGCAGGAACAAGTTGGGTGTCTCTTTAAACTCTGTACGGTTGTTAATTTGTGGTTACTTTAAGGGAAAGGGTTTTATTTCCATTATTCGAGGACTTAAGGAGAAATTCAAAATTTAAGATACTAAAAATTTGAAATTTTTTTTGAGAAGATAGAATATAGTTACAAAGCAACCTTAATTCTAAATACCTCGTACTAACTAGTCGTTCGTCTCCAAAAGAAGACATCGTCATACTCGTCTTAACGAGAACCACAAACCAGCAAAGACTCAATAAAAGTGAGCGTTACACTTGTGGAGCTTTTCTCGTCAGGCTGCCCCAGTTTTCATTTCTATACTAAGAGCACCTGATTAACGTATTCTATGCTACTGAAAAGAAACTCACTCTTCATTTCCCCTATAGTCAATAAAACCAAGACGAAAATTAACCTTCTCTACAACCATAATTTCTACCTATTAGATGATCTCTTAATGATAATTACACTTTCGAGAAAATTAATAATTAGAGATATACTCAATTACTAATGTACAGTGTATTACTATTCGCGTATCCGTTCGCGTACTGTTTTTGAAAATAACAAAAAGTAATAAAAAAGAATACAAATACAAATAATTAGAAAAATCGAGTGACAGTGATAAAAAATTTACAAACTGCGCGCCAACATTATTCACAAACTGTTCACAGATATAGACCCAGCTTAAGATGACATTCCTAGCCAAAACTATGTCACAGAATTTTATTTAACATATTTCACACATTATAATAACCCGAAAGTGTCCAAATACTTCTGCACAGTAGTGTACGCACATCTTCTCCGAAGCTCGCGCCGATAAGCTCTTTCCCAATCGACGAAGCGGTTCACGCCCTTCGATCGCGATAAGACTCGCGGCGAACGGTTTTGCATAGAAAGGGAAGTCTGACGAAAGGATTCGAAAAACGTCGGCGTCCGAGAATCGTCACGGAGCCGTGGTTAGGGCGAGGTGCTCCTCCGCGTGCACGGTCACGCGGAGGAAGTAGGATGGCTGGCGGAAGTTCTCCCCCGAAACACGGCCGCTGGTGGGGTTTTCTAAAGACAGGAGCGCGCGTTCGTTCGCGCTCTCCCGGTTTCCTACCGCTCCAGTGAAAAGAGCATAACAGTTTACCGAGTGGCAGCCGCCACTTAACCGCGGTATGAGGGACAAGAAAACGGCGGCGTGTGTGATACCGCGGATTTAAGTGGAACACGCTGACGTTCCATCGTCGGCCGCTCCTCGGATCCTCCTTCCTGATCGCTGTGAGATTATCCTTTTTATTGGCCGCGATCAGGGGGATCTGGGTGCAACAGTGAAATTAGTCGATCGGTGATCAGTGGTAGAAAGAGTTAAGCCTAAGCTGACTGTGGTCTGTGGTTGATGTATTGTTGCAAACATTTGGTCATGGTATTATAGAGGAATTGCGTGACCTTATAGAATCTTATGGTTCCAAAGATATAGGTATCCAAATATTTAGCGAAATGACGAGAAAGTGTGTTTATATAAAATTGAGTGTATTTGTGTGTTGAATGAAATTGGATTAAAGTTCCCTGGTTCCTGAGGAAGAGGTAGAGTATGTTAGTGGTTATCGATAAGAAACTGGATCCAAGGTTCGTTTCGGGGATCAATTCTGCGCGGACCAGGAGGTGAAAGTCGCGCGAACTCGCCTCCGCGAACGCGTAATTGGTCTCTCCCGCGTTCTATCTTTGGCGGCCGTGCGAATGGGCGAATATTTCGTGTATATTTCTCACGTACGATTAGACGGAGTTTCCATCGTGTAGTCTTGAAAACGAGCTGAGTCCATAACGGGGTTGAGGTATTCCGCGAGCAGGGAACGAAGTTGAGAGTAATCGAAGCAATTAGCAGTTTTAGGGAATGTGAGAATATACCCCTTTTAGTGTCTTTGGTTTAATAACGAGTCCAATAGAAGTTTTAGGTAACAGGAACTATTATACTATATCAAGTATTGTTCCAAGTTATAGATTACATGGTGCAGTGAAATTGTTAATCATTGTTAATTACTGTTAAATAAAAATACTACCTACATAGTTCATCTTCAAATGGTTCAGAATTTATGAATTAAAAACATTTTTTTAAACTCATTTCACTTTTCAAATTCTATCATTTGTGCTTCGCCTTTTCTACTGTGTATACTATTGCACATTAAATGCATTTTGTAACTTTTCATGCATTGAAAATTCTCATGATTGCATATAAATCTGCTGTCTACTTATAATTATCTGCTACCAATATAATTAAATTTATAGTCAATAAAATATAGCATTGATAAAGGATTTTCCTATAACAGTTAGTCTAATTACCCCATCGAACAAGTCAAATTTATGACTCTACCTTGCTACAAAAAACCAAATCATAACCACAAGATATAGCAATCATAAATGACGTAACAACGACCCTCCCGCTTCAAGAAAGCATTAATACCATTTCGACACCTCTAGTAGTTCTAGTCTTAAAATACCACATCACTTCGTGTGGCAAATTATTCACATTACTCACAGAACGACCAAATAAAATTGTTCCACATAAATTCCCGTATCTTTACTCCACTTTCTGTCCCCTTCCCTCTCTTTTCAAAATGACGCCTACACCGAGACCCTAGCCAGCTGGCTCCCAACGAAAAGGAGGTATATTCTCACGCGATAAGGCGTCGAAGCCTCCCCCCGTGGCCCCTTGATAGCGTGTTACGTGCCAGCCGCGCGCAGGGGGGCCCCGAGGAAAAGAAGCAACGAAAGGAAAGTGATACGACGGGGAGCTGTCTCTTCTGTTCGGTCGACGGCGCGGTTTGCGGAGGAAGTGCACGCGTTTCACCTGCCCGATCCCGCGGATCACCGTCGCGACGCGTTTCAGTCGCGTGCCCGCTCTAAAACCGCGAAAACGCGACCGTGCCCGCTAGCTAACTCGCTCGCGAATCTTCTCAACGTCATTTGTGTCCATCCAGGCGAGACGTGTTTGTGGGAAAAGGAAAAAAGTTCAGAAAAAGTTGAAAATGGGAGCGGACGTTCGAAGTGTGGTGATCCACTGATTTATGTGCTTCAAGGCTGACGTTGATTGCATCCTTCGTTCGTTGATGGATCGGTGAAGAATCCTCTGGAAGACAGTCTGAATCGTTCTTTTCTTTTTTTTTTGTGTGGAGGTCCGAGATGGACATCAATCGGCTACCGTAATAAGCGGTATGATAGAGCGTCTCTTTGACGAGGCTTATACTGTGAAAGTATAAGTTCCTTGAACCGATAGAGGCCCTCCATAGGATATCCTCCCACGCCCAAGTCAACCACTGTTAAGCAATACTTCATTCCTCGAGCCAGTGACTCCACCTCCGCTGATTAAACACGTTTCCTGTTTCACTCGACCTCCTGTGACTAATAAAAATCCCCCAAGAAATATGCATCGTCGGCTGATATGCCATTAATCAGCCAAAGATCATGCCTGACCGACTGCAACTGCTTGCTCTGCCGTGAGCTAGGGGACTGCAAGATGGCAACGAACCTGGAGAGTCCTCAGGCCCGTCGCGAGGGTGTGAACTTCATCCTGCGTCGTGGCTTGCCTTTCGCGACCAGGACCCCGTCCAAGGAGTGGCAGGAGGCGGAGGAGCCTGGTTACACTAGCTACGAGGACTTGGAGGCCAAGAGTCGGCAGGAAGTGGAAAGGACAATGACACCAGTGATGCCAAACAGGAAGACTGAGAGAGACATCGCTCATAAGACTGTGATCTACTTTGGCGACTCGAACCAAAGGCAAAGGGAGAATAAACTCTGCTCGAGGGAGGTGTCCTCGCAGTCCTCGGCGAAAGGGGAGTCGAGGGTGGTAGAAACGAAGAGGGAGGACGATCCAGAGGATGAGAAGAGGGTCGAGAAGGGCCAGAACGAGAGGCAACGGTCGACGGTGAGCCTGATGGAGAACGAGGAGGCGAAGGTGACGCACGAAATCGTGGTGAACGTCAGTCCCAGCAGGGAAGACGTGCTGAGGATCGAGGAGGACGAGAGCCAGGTCGAGGATTATTGGTCCTTGCCGGGGGACAACAGCGGGTTCAAGGCGGACTGGAGCTTCGTCCAGCAATGGCGCCTGAGGGGGTAAATCACGCTCGTGTTGTTAACCGTGTCGATGAAAAATGACCGCTGGCGGGGCCCGTGGATTGTTTCACTGGTAGCCACGGTGCCTGCTGCTTCGTGGTTAACGCGCTGAACGTTCAGGCTGTAGGTACTGGCCGATGGGACGATAGTTTGTGGGGATTCTTCAAGATTAACTCCTTGTCACAGGAGCAGCTTTTTTAGCAGGAAGCTATTTTTTTTGAGTAATTGAATCGACAGTTTGGGGAAGGGAATAAAGACTAAAAGTCAATAATTGGGATTCTGCTGTTAATGTGTTAGATCTTTGAAGAATGGTAGAGTTGGAAGTGTCTCCTAGCTTTATACCACCTTGAAAAATTAAAGATACTTGAAGTACAACAATTCCCTGATAATTCAAATACGTCTAACTTTAACAATTTTAAAAGAATAAAATTTCTGTGGAACATAGGTTTGAGATTATTTGAAAATGTTAGTCCTAATTTTTGACTTGTAATATTCTCCAACTCACCGACGTAATTAATGTAACTGTTATGTTTGTTACTGAAATTGTGGGACTTTGAATGTGCTATTCTACTTTGAGAAGTACAACTCCATAATTACTTAAATATCAAGTGACTTGTTAAGTGGAACTGTGGTAGCATTTTTCACATGGTTACCTAGCACTCGGCATATTAATTCAACTAATCCTCGTGATTTAATAATTTCTGTACTCCTGCACAGTCTGAGATATTACTATTTACATATGCCCATAAATCGTCATGAATATCTAATATCGATGTTTCACGCTTTCTAGAGATAATAATCTATTCTTTTGGTCTTATTTATAAGTAGAATTCGAATAAGATTCTTTAATCCTATAATTCAAGGTCTCTGTATATCAAGATTTTAGAATTCTGAGTGTCTGCAATTCTTTGATCCCAACATTAACGATCACGAATTCCATATATAAAAAACTAGAAATCCAAACTCTTGGTAGTATACAAAGGATTAAGATTTTTCACGGAAAACACGTCATTAAACTTTAAACTGTATATGATCCCTCTAACTTGCGCGGTAAACCCTCGTACAGCAATCACCTGCATACTATGCCAGTAACCCACTCATTAAGATTCATATTTGGATCAGAATATCTTCACTGGTTATTAAAACATCGCCACGTAACAAAATAATGAAAAACATTATTCGATAATATCTATCCCTAATTAGTCTACAAAATAGAATATATATTTTTAACAGAAAGAGATTGAATTAAAGAAATCCTCCTCCTAAATACAAAAAAAAGACAAGAATAGAAGAAGATGTGTCCATGTCCAACGTTTGTCCATCCAAATGTGTCCAACGCTTCAAACGTCAATATCTTAAAAATAAGTATATATGACTCAGGCAGTCTTACTTATTAATAATCACTTACAACGCGTTTTAATGAAATCAATTACGCTCAACTTTACCCTCTTGCCCCCACCATAACATGAATCTCAGGTTCAGAAGAAACTTAATCCTCCCAATTAATTACACACCCAAACGCATGTCATCATCATTGAACAAACACACCCAATAGTTTTCTGGAAAGCGATACTCCTCGTTTCGGATTTATTCCCAACTCAGGGTCTCTGGTGTTCGTTTCCCGAAAGAATTCGAGGCTCGCGAACGTCCCGTGCCTCAGAATCCCTTCTATATAAAAGAGAAGAAGGGGATCAAGATCTACGAAGCACACGTGGATCACGATCACCTCCTGCCCGCCTCTACCGATACATTTATCGATCACGTGAATCTCATTACTTTCGTACACCTACCGTTGTTAATTTGCACGCTGTTCGCATGCAATCCCCCTGTTGTTACGTAACGTGGGCACGGGGCTCTCGAAATTAAAGGATACGCGAGAAACCAGCGCTGGCCAGCGATTTTTCGCAGCGATACCACCGCGAACCGTATTCTCGTTGCATGGAAAGCCCGTTTTAACGGAATCGATGAGATAGCTATCCACCTTGGACCTATCTTTTAATTGTAAGTAGAGCGTGTGTTGCTTCGGCCAGAGACTTCTTTGGAGAAACCTGTATCCAGGAAGTACTGTATTCTTGTTTTAAGAGTGTGGTTTAAAGGGAAATTTGCTGGAAATAAATTAGAGCGCATGGAATTCGGAAATTTTTGAAAATAGATTCATTTCTGCTTGAAGCAGAGGCGAGTTAAAATTTTGTGTGGTCTGGGCTTGGGCAACAATTGATGACTATCTTAATATAGGAAACAGGAGGTACTAGAATATCCCCAGTTTTTGAGAGGATTTTCTAAAGGATAGTTGTTTTCACCCTTTGCTCAGAGTAAACTGACTTTTGTAAAAATTGTCTTCAATTAAATGTGTCTTTTGAAGAAAAATATTAATTTTTTTCTTTAGGCTGCTTTAGAGCTATAGTCATCTCCTTGGTCCTGACTTAAAGTAGGATAATAGGATCTCCCTGATGACCAGGGAGACTTACTTAACTCATCAACTAAGTCCTACATATGTACAGGAAAGGGTGACTCGTTGTGAAAGTCTAATAATTAGCCTCGTACAAAAGGAGTAAATGTAACATTATGTCACGTGTGGCATTTATTCCGAGTAAAACGAGTTGAATTGCCTTTAATTAGTTTTTAAATATACGTATTAATACACAGGGGGACGTATCTAGGTTGAGAAATAACCCAATTAACAGGTTCACGGCTAATGCTTGGTATGACCTTACTATTTCTCTGCCTAAACTATTTTAAACTTCGTAATAAAGTACTTCCTCTATGCGCCTATTTATTGGTGTAAAGAGTAGTACTATTCTCTTAGAATTGAGCACGATAATCTTCTAAGTAATTTATTTATGACAATTTTGAATAACTGATGAAACTCTGTTCATCATTGCTGAATCGTGTTCAGCCCATTTCTCAATAATTGCTTCTTCCAGTTCACAGAGATAAAACATTCTTTCGATCCTCAAAAAGCCAAGAATGTAAATGTTTTTCTCCCTATCACGATGTAGCATCAGCGCGTGAATCATGAAATGTTTTCCATTCGAATTATTTATACCCCGTATTTATCTCTTCACATCTTCGGGAAGGGATTAAATTTTTTCCTACGCCAGAGAATATAACTTTCCTCAAAACCGTCAGCTCCAAGGATACACGCATAAGCGAGGCTTGGGAAACTGATTCCTAATACGAGCTTGCTTTCTCGAGCAACCACTGTCAAAAGAGAATCGAAAGAGAGTTGGTAGAGTTATTTTATGAACAATTAGTGGGAAATTTTGCTGTCTGGGTGTTAAATATTCAGCAGATCACCTGAGATGCGTTTTAACAAGTATTTTTCATATTTTATTCTGCAGACCGACTGGTGGCAACGGACGAGACCTCTACTGTCCCCCTTATTCTAAGGACTTTGCGGAGAGTTCTCCAAAGAACGGTGTCCACAATATGGTCCACATGGTACCAGAAAGGGACACGGACAGCGTGGCTCCAACGCCTACGCCTCAGCATCCTCATCACTCTCAGCATCATCATCTCAGTTTGCACGAAATTCGCGCCCTTCAGGTACCTATCGCTATTACTCAGTCTCATAATTGCTCTTCAGTTATATTAATACCATAGATTATAATAACAGTAAAGTATAAAATTGGATCAATAAGCTGCCAGAATGCAGAAATTACAAAATTAAAAGAATTTGGATATTCTTGTTCTTGTTCTATAGATTCTGCCTTAATCTGAATTAAGGGTAAGAATCTGAGAGTGTCGATTACTGTGTCCCCCTCTTTTTATTTTCACATATAACAAGATATAGCACTATTAAACTCCAATTTAAAATATATTTCCTGTTTAATAGTGTTAAATCTCTGTATGTGTGAAAATAAAAGGGAGGCAGAGTAATTGGTCAGCACACGGTAATTGGTACTCTTACCCATCTTACTCTAGATAGTAATAGCTAACTAATAAATTTTTTTTAAATCACAATCTTCTCTCTAATCCTCCCACCCTCCTTCCATAATTTAATACTACGATAACATCGTCTTAAAACTGCAAATTCCATGATCCACCGACAATAACTATCATTTTGAACCCAACTATGATCTCTTGCCATGTTAGAAGCCTCCATCATACGCGAGAGGCCTCCATCATTCGTCAGAACTTAAGCACAGTAATAGCCTCAGAGTGGCACGCTACTAAGGATCTACTACTTTTACAGAGGCGGCCAGAATGCACAGGTAACAGCTCGTCAGATGAGAATCGATCGTCGGGGCACGCGAGCATGTCGGACACAGGTGGTCACACGAGTAGCAGCTCGCCGCCGCATCGTCACCACAGGGCGCACAGTCCCCAACAGCTGAACTCTGTGCCCGAGGACGATCGTCTCTCCGCCTCAGTCACACAGAGAAATGGCAGGAGTAGATCTGGACAGAACCGCAACAGGCACAGAGCTACACCTGCAAAGGTGTCCTTTTCAGAATCTCCTTTCCACCAGAAATTTGTCTCTTAGCATAATACTCAGCAATTGGGAAAATCTCTTGATACATTGTTTACCAATTGTGAAGATGTTTCCCTTTTTGCTGCAACCATAAGTAGAAAATTTAATGTCAAGGTTGAAAAATGTTAGAAGAAATTATTGTATAAAGAATCTTTCACTCTGATAATAAATCAATAAGTAATAACAACTAGACTGCGGATGCTTATGCAAATTCGTATTTTCATGCCTTGGAATATCACAAAGTGTATTTATCTTTGAATAATTTCTATAGTTTCCCATATTGTATGGATTCAGTACTCCTCTGCACATTGAAATTTCCTTTATGACATAAAGATCGCCAGTCTACTTCTTATGTAAAGTTGTTAATGTGTTATATAGTGAATTTAGAACCCCCTAGCGCGTTCATTCAACAATTTTACCGTAGTTGCAGGTCCCATGGTCAGGATCCGGCTTAGAAGACATTAAACTGGCGATTCAACAGCTCACGATGCGTTCTCACAAGTCATCCTCCACTTATTCCTCCTTGAGCGGCTCTGAGAGCTCGGAGCCGGCTGTAAGGAGGCTGATGCGACACTCCAGCCTGGAAACCATTAACACCAATGTGACCAGCGCCGACGAGTTCGTCTGGGTGGACTCCCACAACCGATTGGTGGAGCTGCAACAACTACCTTGGACTCATCACGACGTTCTTCGCGTGTTGCAAAACGGTCGTACCAGAGAGCACATGGAACAGGTCTCAATGGAGACAATACCTCGCCTGTCTTACCTGCTGCAACGTGCCCTAGTCAGAATCGGTCGCGAAACGCAGAGACTGGCTAAGCCTGTTGGTCTTTGTAGCAAGCAGGAAGTTTACAGCGCGTTCAAGATTGTCCTGTGCCCAGCCTTGGCTGATTCTTGCACCAAGGTACGCAGAATGGATACGTAAATCCTGTTGAAGTAATAAAATTGGCTTCTATGTCTTATTTCTATGTATGGTTTTGAATTGTGTATGGCTGGCATGTAGAGGGACTAATCTGAAAGGTAACAATACGCAGACTAACAATTTAGTGAATGGTATACGACACTTATGGTATTTAATATTATTTAGTATGTATCTTATTTTTAGTATTTACTAAGTTTGTCCTTTCACAGGCTTGCATGCGAGCTGCTGCAATGTTTGCTGTATCCGGGGACCAGCTGAAGCAATCGAAGGCATCTCGATCAGGACTGCAGCTACCAGTTGGACGGTTTCTTCGTTGGATGTCTGACGTTAGACTGGGAAGAATGGTACACGAATACGCGGCCATATATCTAACCGCGGGTATCGAGAACCTCCTAGAAGAAATACTATTGCAATGCATACCAACTGACCCGCATACTACTCTAACAGCAACGATGCTGGAGCATGCCATTGCAAATAGCGGCGATTTATGGGGCCTTCTTCAGCCATATGCCCATCTTAATGCTGGTCGAACTGCATCAGGTAGGATTCTCCTATAGCACGCAGTAGTATACACTTAAGTTCCAATAGTGTCTAGGAATTTAGTGTCCAAGAAAAAACTCGAATAGGTTTCAATTAGTTTGTGTCGCGCTGATCTTCAAGATACTGAATAGTTGAATCATTAGAGCCTAGCTGTAGCAACTGTATTGGAATTGAAGCGTGTATTAATACTGTATTAAGAATGATAGATCTAAGTCCCCTGAAAATCATTGCCCCTGATGCTTTTCAGAGTACATCTCGTGGGACATGGATAGTACTTAAACATAGCCCTGATTAAGACATAATTTCAGTACGTCTAATTACTCACTCTATGATTGATATATTCCATAATGTTTTTAGGTGCTCTCGCGATGCCTCGCTGGGCCAGCGTAAGTTCCTTGAATTCATCTTCATCATCTCGTAGTGGAAGAGACGCAGCTGGATCTGCGTTAGAACCGTCTCTCTTAACCACCTGCGTGGGATCAATGTCAGAATTAATAGACTTGATCTCGAAAGTAGCTCAAGCAGGACGTGCTCCTGTACCGCTGACTACTAAGGCACTGAACGCCTTATTTTATTACATGAGATGTTCTCAGGTTCGTCTGTTTAATTGTTGTTTTTTGTAGTTACCTGCGCCATTCTATTTCCCTTCGTAATTTAATAAGGTTAATGTTTCTATAGTTAGAACATGGAGAACGTGGTTCCGGGATCCAGGAACTCGCATACGAGCGAGCATACGTCGTGCTTCCCCCATTGGTCGAGTGGTTACGTGTCGCGACCGCTCATGCAGAACACAGACATGGCCTCGTTGTAGATCAGGACGATATCAATCAGGCTGCCAGGCTGTTATTACCTGGCGTGGACTGTCCTGTCAGACCGATATGGTAAAATGCATCAATAATTCTCAAGTAAAGAACTGCCTTAGAAATTGATCGAAACGCTATCTGGTCAGGTATCTACACAATTTCAAAGGGTGGTAGATTTTCTAGAAAATCCTAAGTATGTTTGTTCTTCATTGAGTAAGATAGCGATACTTTACAGGGAATAGCGAAGCCTCACAGTAGTTTATTGAAATAAATATCTTTGGCTGTGAGGTAATAGGCCTTGAGAACACTTGTTACAGTCGAAACTCGTTATCTCGATTCTCGAAGGAACAGCTAAAATCTTTAAGTTGTAGAGACTTCGCTTTATTAAAGTTTTCGAATAAGAGGATTCATAAACGAAAATTCGACATACACCCTCGATCAAAAGTAAGAATCAACTGTACATTTTAGATACTGATTCACTTCACGAAATCAGTTTCAAGAACTAACGGAGATAGCGATGGTCAATCTCAAAGGCAAAATCCCACCCAATTTCTAAGATATTGCTCTATGTACATCTCTATGATCTTCCTTGAAACATTGTTGAACAAAAATTCCACATTTTCTACAGTTTCGAAGAGGTCGTCGTGTGTTCAAAACGTATCGACGATTCCGAATACGTGCGCCTTCTCACCATGGACATGGCATTCAGAATGCTGACCAGTGGACGCGCGGACCTAATCGCGCAAGCTATGCCCCTTTTACCATCCACGAAGATCAACACGGTGAACGACAATGGCTTCACAGCGTTGATGATAGCATGCATAAACGGCGATGAAACAGCGGTACTAGCTCTACTGGATGCTGGAGCAGATTTGAACATCGAAAGTCCAGCTCCAGCTACTGGCCAGTCAGGAAACACACCCTCCAAAATCCCTTTAGCGCCGGCTGCAGCGAACGTTAGGAGTCCGATCACTCAATCCTCAATGATATCACCAGGAAAGAACATACAGTCGCCGAATTCATCTTCTAGCTCGCCAAGTATTTCGAGCAATGTTTCCAGTAATATCTGCTGCAATCAAATTGGGTTCAACGCTGAGACCCAGCATTGGACAGCGTTAACTTATACTGCATTGTTAGGCCATTGTAACATTGCCAGAATATTGTTAGAAAGAGGAGCGGCAGTGGAGGGTGGTGCTAAGCTCAGTGAAGACAAGTGTACAGTGACACCTTTGCAAGCAGCCACGGCATGTGGAAATAATGAAATGGTGGCATTGCTTTTGGCTCATGGCGCTCAACCATTTTTGTCGACTTTGATCAAGGACTCGTTTTCTTATTCTGGCTCGGCTCAACGTGGCTGTTACAGGCAAGTAAAAAATTGATTGGCTTGTATTTTTGTTTAATCAGTAACCCAGAGAATATTACAGTTTCTGTAAAACACATAATTAATGTAACTATTTTCTGTAGCGCAATATCAGTAGCAACAGCCCATGGACAAAGAAGTTGTCTTCATCAGTTGCTATCTCATCCATTAAACTTCTCTGCAAAACGAGGGGAAAAAGAGGTATTATCCCTAGAGGAGATTCTAGCCGAAGGTAGCGCGGGTACTAGTCCACAGCAACAAACTGTAGATGGAAGAGGAAACCGGAGGGAGGGTAAAGAGCCAGTATTCAACAAGGTACAAACAAAAGCTTTGCAGGAAGCAATGTATCACAGTGCTGAAAGCAACCATTTAGGTAAGATACATAGGTCTTCAGAATGTTTTGAAGAACATAAAGTGTTCTATATTCTAAATAAAAAGTTCTATTTGCATATGAATTTCTTTTCTAGACATCACAATGGAACTGCGTGGACTAAAGGTGGGTTGGACCTTACATTGCTGGATGCACAGTCTTGCCACAGCTCATGAAATGAGACTAGATTCAGTAATAGATCAGCTACTTCAAGACTTTCTACAAGTATGTCCAGACGACTATTCAACACAATTCGTACAAGAATGTCTTCCACTGTTATTTAATATCTTTAGGTATAGTAAGGTAAGTTACAACCCAATTGATTAAACAATGTATCATAATTAAGAGCGTTCTTTAATTTACTGTTCTGTTTAGAAGGAAGGCACGACACTTCTTCTTGCTGATATCTTCTGTACATGTTTCGGATGGGAGCCAATAAAACCAATCAGAGATACTACACTTTCTAGTGGATCTAGAATCGATCCCAAATTTGTAAATAATCCAGAATTAAGCGATGTGCAATTTAGAGTTGAGGGCAGAGTCTTTTACGGCCATAAGATTGTTTTGGTGACATCGTCTCCAAGATTTAGGAATATGTTAAGTTCGAAACTATGCGAGGGGAATCCTCCCATTGTACAGATTAATGATATTCGGTACCACATTTTCCAGGTATACCAATGCTTAGTTTAATATCAGTATTCTTGTAAATAAACTAAAGCATCCTATGAATTGTTTTCTCCCATAATTATTAACTTTCAGATGGTAATGGAATTTTTGTATCATGGCGGATGTGCCACGTTAGAAGTAAATCAAAGTGATGTCTTGGAACTGATGGCTGCTGCTAATTTTTTCCAATTAGATGGATTACTTAGGTATTGCGAAGCCCAATGTTCTTCGATGGTCGATCTCGACAACATCGTATCCATGTATATTCATGCAAAGGTATACTATTACATGTTTGCATAAGATATTCTTGTTACTCATTGTGAGAAATGTAATTGTAATATTTGCATAGGTCTACAATGCAACCCAGCTTCTAGAATATTGTCAAGGATTTCTGCTGCAAAATATGGTCGCTTTGCTGACTTACGACGATTCGGTGAAACGTTTGCTGTTCGCGAAAAAACTGCCGAATCATGATGTTCTAGCGGGCCTCCTTCTCACTTTACAAGCAAGAATAAAAGCCAGGCGATCTCAGCAACAAAATAAGTTAAAGACTTAGAAACATACGCAAGTAGTATTATCAATTATTATTTCAGTTTTTGATTTTATTAAATGTAATTATCAATACGTTTACATGCGTTTTAAATAACGTCATTTAGAAAGAAGAAAGATACGTAAATCGATTAAGACTGAACGTTTAATGATTTATCCTTAAGTCATAAATCGCGCCAGATTACTCAAATCTCATACGCTGTTTTTATTATTAATCGTAATAATAAAAGTTTAAAAAATAAGCTTCTATACGTACGAAATATGCATTTTTTTGTTCTTGTATAGCATTCTTTTTAAGTATATCTCATAAACTAGAAAGTATAGTATATAAATGTATATTACATACTGTTCAAATTATACAAGTTCATATATATTGTTATTGTAAATGAATTTCGTGCGCACATACTAATTAAAAAGTTGAAATATTCGCCATAAATTTTTAAATAATTGTGTAAATACAACATTTTATATTGTCGTATGCAGCACGATCTGCATTTCTTGCATAACAAAACTATTAATATATACATAAAAAGTGAACATACATTTTGTATATATAATACAGGCCAAGCAGACTATGGACAATGCAAATAAGAGACATATAAAACACGTGAAATGTTTTTGTGTTATGATAATATGAACATAATTTGTATATCACGATTGCAATAAATTATAAATATTGTGATACTAAAGAATACACACGACATCTGTTTCGCCTCTCGAAACTTAATAAAACTGTTTATATTTTTCATCATACATTTCTGCATTCTAATTACTAGATTATAAGTTTTTATATCACAATTATACTCTATTTGTAATAATTCATGATAAATGTGAAAACATGAACACAAAAGATCATGCAAAAAGCAAAATATTATATACACTGTTCAATAATTGCCCCAGTCTTACAATTAGTATACAATGTACTGCTGTTTTTATTTTTTTTCCATCAAATAAATTAGGCCTATGGTTTCATAATAAAATGTTTACAAACAGTATGATGTATTACAAAAAAAAAAAATGAGGATAAAACAATTCAATGTTTAACATTGTAATATACAGTTCGTCATTGTTACAACAAAACTGTTATCATTAATGTCTGCGTAAGTTAACGATGTAACAATGTTAGTATTATATATGTATCATGTGATTTATTTAGAATGTCAATGGTTAGTTGTATATACAATATTCAAGTTATAACCTTAATGATAATGTAATCACTGGACTTTTAGATTTTGGAATGCCTAATAATCATATAAGAGTCAAATCGATCCTTAGAAAATGGCTGTCTCAATCTCATAGCTATATCTGGCCTATGTTTTTGTTTTTAATAATTGCAGATTTCAGTAGACGCATAAGCAAATCACGATACACCACATAATTCTATTAAATGGTAATTATAGAAATAATATTCACATTCTTATAATTCATTACACTTTAAAGATTAAAATTGTTCATTTCTGTAATTTCGTATGCGGTCAATACATATTCTTACGTCCAAAAATTTTGTATAACTCTATTAAAAATGGCAATAGTATTCTAACAAATAAGATGATAGGTCTTTTAAAAAATTATTATAGGCATCACTTGCAGTATCACATAAACAGCAAAATTCATTACATATATTTCCTTAGTAACTATACGAGTGTAGAAACAAGAAAGTATAGATTTAGATATACAAAATATAAATTCTTCAATTACTTAAAGGAAAGATCACATTTTCAAGTTACAAATTTAATAGGAGAAAACAGGTATCATATTTGAAAGACCTCGAAGAGAAAATTAGTATGTAGCAAATTTAGATTTAAATTAACGCTTATACACAAATTTAAATATTTATGAAAAAATGATAAAAATGAAGAAAATGAATATTAATAATCAAAAATGATATTATATATAGTTCTCATAAGCAAAGAATCAGTTTTATTGATTTAACAATAAAAACTAATTTTTTTACTGTTGAATGATAACATGCGAAGAATTGAACATATTCAATTTATCGAATGTATACCACAATTTTTAGTTATTGCTTTGTATTACACGTATTATTTTCCCTAAGGATTGAGCGAAACATATCATACATAATATTGTCCTGAGTAACAGAAACACATATAATAGAAAATTATTATTAAGAGTATAGCAAGTACTTATTTTATCCAATTATGAAAATTCAAACAAAATATAGGGACATTTGATATATCCTAATCACTTGACACTAGTTAATCTAGTGTTACATTTCTTTACAATTAGTAAGTTGAAATCATTGTTCTGCTATGACAAATATGAAAAATGTTATTAAGTACAAAATATAGTCGATCAGTAAAGTATAAATCTTTAACATGCATTTTTAACAAACAATATATGTTGCCATAAAATTTGAAGTTATAAAGTAACATTAACAAGTTTCGTTTAAACTTCATTATCATCTTTTCAAACACCTGTTTCCATTTACAGTGCTATACAATTTATTGAGAAAATAATATATAATACAATTAAAATGATTCATTAAATTTTCCCCGCGAAATATTGACTTGCAGGTATAACGAAAGTGACAATGATTACTATATGCTATTTCAGATTATGCTAATCATTTCTTAAAACGAAAATAAAAATTCATTTTTGCCACTATTATATAAGCCTGCTAAAGCGAATAATTGCAGGTATTAATATACCATTGTTATATTTTATTTTAATCTGAATTGAATAGTTCAGATTTTCTAAAAGCGAAACTAAGAAATAGATACGTAAATGAGAACAGTATAAAACGTTACCGAGAGATTAAAAATAAACAAAAAACATTCGGTTTGCAACATTGATCAATTTATAACCGAATACAAAATAAGTCTATCCTCTCCCCGTATCGAATGACCAATATACAAACTGGCAAAATTATATACTTCTTGATTATTATTTCTACAAATCGACATAAAGTATAGATCGAGACAGCCCTTTTCGTTTGCTTGCGATGTCTACAGCGATTAGGAGCGCTAACTTAATTTAGTGACTAGAATGATAATTAATATAACAACGACTATAATCGCAAGGAACAACAAGATATAAACTTTTCGCCGATATTTACTTTGGTAATTACTCCCCTTAATTAATTCTTGTGCTCCCAGCTCGACATTTCCGTGTATATTTTCTATGTGGTTATCTATTGTATCTACAATATAAAGGAATTATATGTATTCATAGCGCTTCCCAAACATTTCTATGGAAAAGAAAAATCATTACTTACTGATTGCGTCGCCTTGAGTGTGGACTAATGCAGCAAGCTCACGCATTATTTGATTCACATCCAAAATATCGCCCTCGATACGTTTTATCCTATCCTCTCTCTCTAATAGCAACCCTTGTTGAAATTCCAGATTCCTAGACATGTCATAAAAATACAATTATTTGCAGACTACTTTTACGACCTCTGCATAATACCGAACTGAACTTATATTAATATGCATTGAAACAACTTACCCTATCTTCAAGTGCATTTTATAGCTTCTCTATATTAATAATATATGATGCAACTATTTAATATTTTTCATTGAAATTTTAAATTCAAACTATTTCTATATTCACAAACTATACTTGTTTTACAAAAATTACAAAAAAAATCTATTGAATTCAGATTTTTTTTAACACGATTAATAACATCAGCCACTTTTGAATCTATAACTTGTGTGTGAATTGTGAGAATTGGTTGATCTGTTTTCGCTACTTATATATGTGTGAATACAAACATACATATATGCATTTTTCAAGAAAGAGAAAATTAACATTCAAACCTTTGCGTTGCCTTTTGCTCCTCCTCCTGAACTTGAAGTAAGTGCTGTTGTTCCTCATCATCTGCATCCATAGGATTTTCTATACTAGGTGTAAGCAAAATATGCCTCTTCATTTTCTCTGCAATTGACTGTAAAATCCATTCATAGTGAAATTATTATGAGCAGTCAGTTGTTTCTTTTTAAGGAGACAAAACGTATGGAAAGTCAGGACCTCAGAGTGCAAAGGGCTAATCCAAAATATTACATACCTTCTGCATGTCTGAGTATCTTTGCACAGCATCTTTAAAATCAGTAGTGAGTTTTTCAATTTGTAATTTCTGTTCTTTATCTCCTTTCCTCATAAGCACTGTCAGTCTTGCTATATCTTTGCTGGTTTGAGTTACTACTTGATTTGTGCTTAGTTGCGTCACGTGCCTAATAAAAAAGCACAAATACACAGATACATATCCACAAAATTTGCTATAATTTACTATTTAATTCACTTACACCTTATCCCTTAGACCCTGATTATCTTTATTGGTTCCAATATTCTTGTATGCACGATCGAGTGTCCTCCAACTTGTATTAATTGTGTATATGTTAGTTGTAATATTCTCGCTGAGACTATAAAGTTCAGTAGGGCTAAATCCCACATCAGGTACATCTGTCCGTTGATCCGTGGACCCATATGTTTGAGAACTGTGAGCCATTCTAAAAATAACATAGGTTTCATTAAAATTCATCACAGATACAAAGAATTACAAAAGCTTCAAGACGTTCAATAGGTATGCCAAAACCTTTACGATTCTGGTTGACATTCCTAAAGGTGAAACATTTCAAATCACAACTTTGATTTATGCAAACATTATTATATCTATAAATAGAAATAGACCAAATTAAAATTTCATAATTTCAAAATGAACAGAAGTTAAACCAACCAAAGTCCTACCTAGAAATATTTTGAAAATTTAAAAATGACTATTTTACAACAAATTACACATTTATTCAAACTATGCAATCCTTATTTGACCTATTTTTTTAGTTGCAATATTATTGTTAATCACAACAGAGATTTAAAAACCTTTTTACTCTATTTGTTATGTATAAAAATGCCCAATAACATAATGAAACAAGCTTATAAGACGAATACCTTTTTGTTATCGTACTTATTTAAACCTTTATTCGTGTATTTCTTTTGGAGGAATTTTAAAATAGACAGCAGTAAAAAAGGAGACGCTTATGCCACTTCTTCCTACTCTATGCGTATATATTTAAGTGTATTTTAGTGAATGTGCGTATGATTAATCATATTTGCTTTTTTATCTTTCGTGTCAATAACGATAATGTTAATAAATGCTGGCTTTCGTAAGGTTCCACCTTTTGTAAATACTCGAAATAATATATCCAAAAAGAATGATAAAAACGATACTCAAATTGAAAAAACGACTACACCGTCAAGAAGACAATGCTGCTGCAAATCGCGATTTTAGAAATGCATTGAAACTATTCTACGCGCGATTATATGCAACCCGATTCAGCATTCGGATCTAATGGTGTACAAAGAATACACGTACTCGGTGGGAACAATTAAATTAACGAAGAACAGGCTCCCTCGATGTAAATAAAACCACGAAGAGTTGTGCAACAAACCTTTTTCTCATAAGTGTCCTTACTAAATAAGAATTACTTTATTAATTCACATTTAAAAATCAAGAGAACTATTTTTGTGTCGAATCTTAGAAACTGACAGTTGCCTAAACGATCTAATCCACCGCCCATGTGACAATAGACCCTTTGTATTCAAGCCCGCCTGTGCGACAGATCCCTACATTACCGATTTCCAATTATTTTTAAACTTTCAATTCACCACTTTTCGAAACAAGCGTTCCAAACAATTCCTAATAAAAGTATATACACCTTTAAACGTCATAATTTTAGAGAACATTTTACGTACACTTTAACTTTAAACGTTTCGAACGCAGTTGGAATCAGTACAATTTTAATATATAGTCTACTGTGTCTGCGCTAACGTCGATACCACTGGAGTCAGAACAATCTTTTAAAATCCCATTACGCCTTACTAGGAAGCAAGTAAACGAAAAGTAATTTATAAACCCAGTTCACAATTTTTCATTTCTAATTCATCATTGAAACAGACTTTCAAAACAGCCAACTATCCAACAAAAAATAATCGTCTCATCAACTCCTCTAAATCTGTCTGCAACACCGTCTCCCATCTCCCTACCGCTAGAATCAAGAATAAACCCCTAAAAAAATCTATTTGAACCCTCTTTCCCTGACTGGTATAAATAACAGGAAGGAAAAATAGGAGCACGTTTTTTTGAGCAATCGGTTGCAATTGTCGACTAGCTCGCTTCCCCTCCGACCAGAGGTTAGTCGTGTGGCGGACGCTGGCTTGACAACACGTACGGCACGGAAGTTCCCGAGCACGACCGACAGATTGCGAAAGCCTTCAGAAACAACAACCGTCGGCCGTAAGTAAACGCTATTGTGATATCTCATCGTTTTAATCGCTAAAATAACCCGTTCCCAACCGCGTGCCTGCCGCGATACGTGAACTCGACGTTCGATTACCACGTCCCGTGGATTTTGCCCCGCGAAAAGTTCCGCGGGATCGCCGAAAATCGGGTAGAATTTTCTCGAGGGTTGCCTCGGTCCCAGAGTCAATGCTGCACGTACATCGGCCGTGCGTCATGTCGGCTCTGAACGCATCTTCCGCTCCTCGATCGCTCCTCGCGTTTCGCCAGTCGCGTTCGGAGTTCTAACCACGATCTTTTCGATCGAGCACCGATCGCCACGATACGTACGCGGAAAACGGACAGAGAGAGAGAGGGAAAAAAAGGAAAATCGACAGGCGACGAGTGGTAATCGAAGCGTCGTGTTCACGGGCACCTACGCAACTCCCACTTTTGACATTTTAATATCGGCCTGGAATTTTGAAGTAGGTTGATTCCCCTACGGCTTCTTGCATGCCCTAGCTTTGCTGTAAGGTTGAGAATTTTTTCGAGAGTAACGCCTTGTCTAACAGCCTACGGTTAGACGTTACACGGTCACCCTTCGCGTGACTTGCTTTCGTCGAATTTCGAGGAATTCTGAGTTTAGAACGTGCCCTTCTTCGAATTTTAATCGTGGCTTGCTTTCGACGAAGTGGGAACAACGTTGGTTCGGTCGAAATGTCGCTATGCACGCTGCTTGCGTCAAACGTTCCTTTGTCGCTTCTCGGAGAATCGTGTGTTCTTTGTGCTGGGCTCTGGAGGCTCGTTCTTTGAGGCTTCTGGCTTAGGCTTGGAATCTGATCTTCGTTTTGAGGCGCTTTTTGAGAGATTTGAGCGTAGGTTTTGGTGGCTTGAGGTATGTAGATTCATTAGGAATACCAAGGAGAGTTTAATCCCTTGTAAACATACGTATGCACTGAGCGCACACATACGCACGCATTCATCGATCAACGTGCACGCACGACACGCATAGGCGTAGCGAAGCCAAGCCGTGTTCTGTCATGTTTTTGACGTTTCAACATTTTCGTGGGCCTGGATTCGATTATGGGAAATTGAAAACGTAATTCTTTCGTTAGCGATAGGTTACCTCATAAATAATGCTTCAGAAAATCATTTTGTTCCTAAAAAAGTGCGTACTGTTATTTCAGTGAAAGCTCTGTCGAATATTACGATTCGCCACCATTTTCTATCTGTCAGATAATTTTGGACACTCTTTTTCGAAGGTTTCTTCATTTTTTTAGTTAAATTGAAAAACTAGAAGCAGTACTTATGAAACCACTTAGTAAATTCTTCGATCTTCTGTGTGTTTTTTTTTCACATAAATTTCAGTAGTTCTCTTTTCTCTTATAAACTTAAATTTACACAGTTTTCACGAGTTTCTGAATCTCAATGAAGCTCAACATTCTCGAATCGTTTGAAGTTCGAATTTCCGCTTAGCTCAACGAAAAGTGAAAAGTGTTTAGCGTTTCTCATAGGCGTGTTATTTCTGTAAAGCGAATTTATTTATTCAAGAGATCTAGAGGTGCGTCTACGTCGAAATCTACGTGGATTCGTGTTTTAGAAACAAACATCATATGATGGGAACAGTCAGCGGGGAGAAGGAAAATGGCGTGCACTCGGTGCATCGCTAACGAGGTTTCAACATTTCGAAGCTACACGCTTAACTAATTAGGAACTGAACAGAAAAATAATTCGATTTTGCCATTGGATTATTTGCATAGAAAAGAACAAAAAATTTCTCAAAGAATATATTCAGTTTTTTAGCTATCATGATCTTTATTCCGTAAACATTGTTGTTCAAGCTATTCTCGAAGATAGAGACTTTTTGAGATACGGAAAGTATTTAAAAAATCTGTTATTATAGTTTCTATATAGAATGTTTAAAGAAGTCATAGGAATTTTTCTAATTTTTTTGCACACTTTTATTCGCAGAGAATCATGTCGAAAATCGATGATCCTTTACGTGTTAATTCGGAATGAGAAGGAATATTAGGCTGGTTTTCGTAATGGCGTACCAATAATTCCCCAGTAGTTCTAATGATTCTAACCTCGAAACTTTGAATACCTCGACCTCAGAATATAGAATATATAGAGAACACCTTTTGTTTTTACTGAAGCAAATTTATGTACGACCTATTCTACGGAGATGTTGCATCATTTTTGCTACAGAAAACACTTACGTTATAATTTATATTCAAATTTAATTTAAACCAGTTTTCGAACTATTTGATCAATCACAAATTGCCTCCAAAAATAATAAATATAAACAGATGTTCTCTCTATATACAGAGTGCCCTAGATTCAGCGCTACAAGTGAGAAATTAGTGAGTCTACATGAAAAAGTAAATTAAAAAAAAGAAGAATTAAATTTTTTATATCGAACTACGTTTTCGAACAAATTGGCTTCGAATTTCAATTGGATATAAGTCTGCAAAAATACAGTTTTGGATGTTCGAAGGATACACAGGATAAAAGGAACACTCTCAACCTAACCTCTACTGTAAACTACAAACATTCCCCTCTCCTCGTTTATCCCTCAGACCCCTAAAACTGTACTTCGCTACTCTCATCCTCGACTTAAATTCAAAATCAACTTTCTCAAAGAACGAAGCACGATATCGAAAAGCTATTCTACATTTTCGACTTATTTTTTCACGTGGAATCGTTAATTTGAAGCTTGCGCCACCTTTTCTGGGGCACCCAGTATATTCTTTATTCTAAGGCCTCGACCATAGAATGCTCGTCGGCGGCGAAGCGCATTCGGTGTGCGCCTTTAAACGCTCCGCCTGTCCATATGACTGTTCCTACGTCGGGCGCGTGTGACGGCCGTATGCGGCCTCTTTGTTACAGAACAGACTTAAACGCTTATCGTGGCTATGAATAGACGTGTACTGATTTCCTTTCAGCTGTCCACTGTGTCGGGGGCTAGTTTGCACCTTGCTTACCGTCACTGTGACCCGTTCAAACAGTCGCTTCCTACGAACTCGAATCAATTACGTACGTATTTCCCTACGCAAGCACATCGAGCTGATAGAGTCGTACCATTAAATTTAGTTCGATATCTCGGTCGTCGAACGGAAAACATTCAGGTCGTGAGAAATTCAACGACGATCTTACGTTTTGGGAAGAAATATTTTCACAGATGTTTTCTCATTCTTATCTGTCATGCTTTTCCTCGATTGTGATGTATTGAATATTCTGGACGCCAAAGTAGGAGCATGTTAACTTACACTTTTCAAATAGAATATATTGTACAGATTATATTATTGGTTTGATAAAGTAATTTCTTGGTTTGTAAACGACGCAGAAAACGTGTAAAGTGTCAGTTTTTAAATGTCGTGAATTTAGTATGATTCTGTTAGTGTTATTGGATTATTGATAGATATTTCTGTTCGCTTACTGCAGTGGAAAAATTTGCACGCGAGTCAAAGACCACTAGCTTTCCACGTTTCCCCGTAATCTTCGCTAATCTTGCGCGTTATCGGCCTTCAGAGTTGGCAGCCTTGTTCTAACTTGTAGAGCCGTCATGACGCGTCAGTGACGTGTCACAAGGAAACGGAGCAATGGAATGTGTTTGATGTATCGCTCGAAAAAGGATAGTGACTGCTTTACGTCATTTCGTTGCTATCTCTTTGTTCCCCGGATTCGCGTCTGTATCTTTTAGAATTCTTCTCGACAAAGCGACTTAAGATGCTTAAAAAAAAAAAAGAAAATATTGAAAGCCCAAGTGTTTGATTTAGCTAGAATATCTTCTGCCTCTTTTCCTTCTTTTCCTTTGTGTGGCGATAGTTGACACATTTCTACAAAGATAATGCAAAATTGTCTAGACTGCTAGAGATATTTACTTATCAGTGATTCAAATAGAAAATTAACTTTCTTTTGTAATAGTACTAAAATTAGCGAGGTTAACTTTACGCCTACTTTTAAACGGTGCGTTAAAGCTTTTGAAAATGTTTGTGAAAAGTGATAAATCGAGTAACTCCACGAAACAGAAATATTCATATTTATTTTAAATATTTAAATGTAAAAAGTCAGGTATTTTGGCACTAAAATTGTAAACAATTCAAAAAGCGGAGTTAATCACTTTGACCTACAAACAGCTCGATTCTATCATTTGACTGCTTATTTTATTTAAATAATATCCATCTATCCTGTAAATGGCCTCGTGCCTATTAATATAGGGGTTCTCAACTTTGTGATTGAGAACCCCCGAGGTCGATACATTATTAAAGGTCGATGAACAATTTATTTTTGTCACATCTATATTGAGTAGGCCTGTATATACTTTTTAAAGGCACTGAAACAAGGAAGACTGGAAAGTTGGTCCTTTAATAACGTACATCGACCGAAAATAACTTCTGAATTTCATTTTTGTACTTCATAATTTTTCCTGAGGCTTGTCATACATATTTCTTGTTTGCTGCAGCATGTTGCACGCATTCGGTCATTAGAAAGTAGATCAACCATAATTATTTATAAAATGGTATACTCCTGATGGTTTCGTGCTAGTTTTGAAGTAATAAGTTCATAGAACTTCTGATTACATGATATGGACTATGCTAGCAATACCTTTGCTAGGTAAAAAAAATGACAAAATTACTATAACTGTTTTCATGGAATCCCTAGCGTCCGGTGTCATGATCCTAGAATTCCACGGTTCTTTAATCTGAATCACGAAACGCGTTATCGCGAGACATGCACGACGACAGATTTTTATCTGCAAGTCATTAGCTGGATAATTAATTACTGCAGAAATTACTCAGTCGTTGTGAGCAAATTTATGAACTTTCTCAAGAGTGGGAAACTTCAATTTCTACCGTTAAGTCACAACTGAAGTCGTAAACAAATTTTCAGTTTTGATTTCTTCGTTGCATCTAATAAAGATGCAGTATATAAAGTCAACGGAGTATAGTGGAATATTATTTCCAGTTTCAGATTAAGATCACTTCGGTTTGAGTACCTAATATAAATTTAATAAAATAATTCCAAAAGAAATTTTACAATTTCTCGTTTAAACAACAATATAATATATTTCCCTAAGATTATAAGGTCTTTTTTGCCTTTGATTTGTTCTTCTCTAAGTTTCGAAAATTGTCGCTTAATGTACTTTAATTTTGGGGTTAGGTTTTTCGATCGTTATTTTGGTAATTCGACTGATCGAACAGTTGCTTTTAGGCGACCTTCGTTTGTCTGTCGCACGTTGAAGGTAACGTAAATTTAAAAGGAAACGAGATCGTGTACCGGTTTAATGCACTGAAGGAGCGTTTTCAATGTCGCGAGGCGTGTTCGACAGCCGACGACCTTCGTCGTGCAACCTTAAAGTAACGCCACTCCGAGACGCACTGTGCGTTTGTTAGCTCTTTACTCTCATATATTTTCGCTTCCGCTTTGATCATTGGGGGCGGCCTCGTGTCCCAAAAACTTTCCAATCGATCGAGTCATCGAAATCTCATCGCACAGAGAACACTCGATATCTTTTGAAACGAGCGGAAACAATTTCGCTCGCCTCTTTTCTCGTTCCTCTGCTATTTACGCGTATTTGTATCTATATTTTGCATCGCGTTGCTGTTACCTAGAATTTATAATCTTCTTCAAAGACTTCTTTATCCTAACCTAGTAAAGAAATTCTTCATTTCTGAGAATGAACGAAGTACTGTGCGCCTGCGTAAATGTACATGTAACTCATAAAAAAATGTTTACTTTAGGTTTTTCTTTTTCAAATCACATTATTTTATTATCGAAATATTCAAGTTCGAAGTTTTGAATCTTAATTCCGTATTATAGACTTGCATGCTTATTACTATTACTTTTTTAAAGGGACAAACTCCTTTTATCTAATCTGCATATACCAAGAATAGAAATTGCATCTTATAGTCAATTAAGCCAGAAACTCAGTTGTTTGAAAATATGATACGTTGTTTTGCCTCATAGTCACAGAGTATACTTGCAATTACATTTGTCTGAACTCTTTATCTTATGTTTAACAACTGAAACAAAATTCTACTTCAACTCAAACCGTGATTTATATGGAACCGACTTTTTAGTGACATATCCTCGAGAAAAATTTATCTTCCCTACTGTGTTCCTCTTTACGTTTCTATAGTCGGAAACATTCCAGTTTTCCTAGTGAGCGATTCTAAGTACACGGAACGTTGAGTAGAGGCAGTCAAAGACGACCTTAGTCGAAGCACGGACGAAGATGTCCGACCTCGCCCGATCAGGCTGACGATAGAGGCCGAGATTGGTCGAGGTGAGACGACGAAAGGTTCATTGACCGTCTGACCATGAGCCGCGCCCCACATACGCTCCTCTTTACGTTCGGCGTCCACGGCTTTTGGTTGTTTTGCTCGTAACCGATACCTCAAGATCAAAGCCGTTTTCCTGGAGAAGGTCCTCGTCCTGCCCCACGTTGAAGACCTTCACCTGTGAGCGCACTAAGGCCGCGCACGTTTAATCAGTGCCCCTCTTTAGCACCAAACTTGCAGTTGTTTTAAGATTGAAAAGCTCCACTGTTGCCTCTTGTTTTCATTATTATGCGACACGTGGAACAATTTTCATAATAGAGTTACTTTCTTTGCTGCAATGTTTTTAGTTCAAATGATTACCAAGACGTCTCTTTTTTATGTGATTCTTGGAATTAAGGGAACGTGTACTTATTAAGCTGTGTCTTCACTGAAGCAACAATGAGGAACTTTTTGATGCTGTTTCATGTGTGCTGGAAAAGTTGTTGCTGAATGTTTCTTCAGGGTTCTTGGCATTTCTGTTGCCAGCAAGAAATGTTGCTTTGGAATCTAAATAGTATTTTGATTTATGTCGCTTGAGTGTGAGTAAAATGTTTCTAGAAGTGGGTATTCGTTGGAAATATTTTAGAAGATGCAGCAACAATAGGTGACAAGATGTTCCTCGTTGTTACTGCAGTGGAGATGTAGTTTAATGCTGTACATGTGTAATCAGTGCCTCTTCTGTCTACAAATATTAAACTTGCAGTGATTTTAAAATTCAGAATAATGCTACATGTGGAACAATTTTCATCGTAAAGTAATTTTCTGTGTGATTCTTGGTATTTAAGAAATGTGTACTTGTTATATGTTTAAATAATATAATGAATGTTTAAAGTACTGCCTGCTGTTGTCGTTACAGTGATACATTATTGTGGTTTTGTTGACTGTGAAAATGAATGTTGATTGTTGTTTATTCTGCATGATGTGGTGTGAGAAATATTTGTAAATACTTCTTAAATATTGTTATGTCGAAACATGATTCAGTACATCACCATTTTATTTGTTTGTAAGAGATTGTATACAATTTATTTATCATTAAGAATAAATCAAAATTTTGTGATTTGCATGAGTTTTTTTAATGTATTTTATATTTAATTATGAATTATATTAAAATAAGAAACTCCTTGCTTCACGAAGCTCTTACTGCCCCAATTAGAACTAAGTGATTCATAAACTAGAAACATCCTTTTCTACTGTATAAATCCTTATTTGTAGCAGAACGTATCGTCTAAAAGATTTTTATAAGTTACATATTCCCTATTGATACCAGTTAGGGAAAGAAAACAGGCAATAGATATTGTATGACAGATTAGCATTGTAACATTAATCTTCCTAAAAAATTTAGTCAGATGTTCATTTAAAAGTGGTCATTAATTCATCATATTTTTATATTAGGTGCACAGGCTGCATATTAATAGTCAAACATGGAAGGAGTAGCATGTGTATAAGCAAATAATGAGACTAGTTGGCTCGCATTTTGATTGTAATCTTCTTTTTGTTGCAGCTTCCTAAAGGAAGATCTGTGTGCTGTGATTTATCACTCAGGGGGCCGAAACACGCGCAACAACGGACAACCCCACAGGACCGGGGGGTGCTTCTCGTGTCTCGGGAGGAAGGTCAGGGTTTAGAAAGTTACCTTGACTATAAACGGTCACATACACGAGCTGCTTCTTTTTACACCCAAAACAATCTTCCTCCGTGTTGCGGCTTTATTTGTAACACTGAAATTAAAAAGCATTCGATGCCTTCCAGGGACGATATTCGCTCCCTATCCACTGAGCAACGCTGGATCCCTCCTTCAACTGTTAGACGCGATGCACTCACCCCAGAAAGCAGAAATGATCTCATCTTTAGAAAGGTGCGGGGTATTCTTAACAAGCTTACGCCGGAAAAGTTCGCAAAGCTGAGCACCGATCTGCTCAACGTTGAGCTCAATTCTGATGTGATTCTTAAAGGTGTCATTTTCTTGGTGAGTAAAGAACTGATGTCTAATCAATCAATGTTCATTTCCTTAATAGAACGTAGCATATAAGAAAGCCGTGTTCTTTTCCAGATCTTTGAAAAAGCACTCGATGAACCCAAGTACAGTTCTATGTACGCACAGCTGTGCAAACGGCTGTCTGACGAAGCTGCAAACTTTGAACCTCGAAAAGCTCTCATCGAAACTCAAAAAGGCCAAAGCACATTCACACTACTCCTCCTTAACAAGTGTAAAGATGAATTTGAAAATCGTTCGAAGGCAAGCGAGGCGTTCGAGAATCAGGATGAACTCGGTCCAGAGGAAGAGGAACGCCGACAGGTGGCTAAACGCAAAATGCTTGGTAATATCAAATTCATCGGAGAACTGGGCAAGCTGGGAATCGTGTCGGAACCGATCTTGCATCGTTGCATCCAGCAATTATTGGAAAAGAAAAGGCGAGGGGGATCCAGGGGGGACACCGCGGAGGATATCGAGTGCCTCTGCCAGATCATGCGTACCTGCGGTCGTATCCTTGACTCGGATAAAGGTCGCGGACTCATGGATCAATATTTCAAACGTATGAACTCCTTGGCAGAGAGCAGCGATCTTCCTCTACGTATCAAGTTTATGCTGCGTGATGTCATTGAGTTACGCCGTGATGGCTGGGTACCACGCAAAGCAACTAGCATCGAAGGTCCGATGCCCATCAATCAAATCCGCAGTGACAACGATGAGTCTTCGAGGGGAAATGGCTTCCATAGACGTGAGGATCGCCTCGGAGCTGAGTTTTTAAGAAAGATGGGACGTGGCGGATTAGACATGGACATGATGGGAAGTATTCCATTGACTTCCCCCTCGTTTGGCATGCCATCTCCATTCAGCCCAAATGGATTCTCAGGAACATCCGGGGTTGGTTATGGCCGCCACAATCAACGTAACCAGCCGGGTTACTATCAGAACCAAAATCGTCACCAGAACAACTATCAAGGGAAACATAATCAACAGCAACATAACTCACCGCAAAACTTTAACAACAGTACGTATGCATTTTCAATCAAATTTTGTTCCAACTTATATCTTCTGTTTCAAAGAACTGTACATACAGCTCTGAATAGAACTTAGAACCTATTGAAAAGTCCCATGATTGTTTCTATCCTTGATTTCCACAGTCTGTTGATGAATATCTCTTTGAAAACTTTGGGATGCATTTTCAAAGATGTATACAAAGTCAGTAAATTATGCATAAAGTAATTTCATTAATGTGTTTCAATTCATTACAGATAGCAATAAAGAACAATTACGCTTTAATAAGAACAAAATGCTGATTGGACATCCAGAAGAAGTGTCACTAAGACCAGCAGCTAATTCTATGATGTTTAAACAAACTAACATCAATCCCAACCTACCTCTCAATAGTGGTACGTATTTCATTCATAAAAATATATTTTTTTTTTTTTTTCTAAATCTTAGTCCCTGTCTTCTGATATTTGGTTGGACAAATGTAGAAAGAATATGGATCGACCAAATCAATTATTTATACGATATAAATGAATTATATTTAGTATAAGCGATAACACGTGTAGTAAAGACACGCTCTGACTATTAAAATGAAACAGATCTGTTCCCAGGACGAGCATCAGAATTACCTCTTTTGCGTACTAGTACATTGAAACCCAGCTCGCCACTATTGCATAAGGAATTGCCGCCAGCGATCGTGATAAAACAAGGTCCTGTCGATAAACGGGAGAAAGCCAGAGACAGAAAGGACAAAGGAACTTCCAGGGAAGAGATACTAAAGAAGGTGAACGCTTTGATGGACGATCTTATCTCGCACACGAACATACAGGATGCAGTAACAGCTTTCCAAGATCTGAAGATACCAGAGAGATTTCTACGTCACGCAGTTTATACGTTATATTCAAATACGTTAGACCGTGGTGATTCCGAACGTGAACTCGCAGCCAAGCTTGTAGTTGAACTGGAGAAAGCCGATGTAATCACTGTACAGCAGATACATGAGGGGTGGAAAGAACTAGTGTCCAATATACCGGAAAAAGAGAGTACTGTGCCTTGTGTAGCTTCTCACGTTGCCTTCTTAACAGCTAAGGCTATCGTGGACAATTTAATCCAGTTAACCGATCTCGTCACCGTGACCGAGAACGGCCAACACCATCCATTGTTTTTACTCACTCTACAACAATTGCATAAGAGCCAAGGCAAAGCAAGACTCACCCAAATCTTCAACGAAAGCAAAGTGAACCTTATCAGCCAACTGCCAGAGGCGGATAAGACGAAAGAGAGACTGGCGGAGATATTAGAGGACAGAGAATTGACCTTCCTGTATCCACTTCTAAAGATCCAGGGAGATATATGGCGTCAATTAGAATATGACCCGAACCCGAATACTCTTTACAAATGGATCAAAGAAAAGCTGGAACCCTCGCATCATTCTGATTCAGAGTTCATTAATGCTTTGATGAATGTTCTTCTGAAATACATTACACAGGTTAGTTAAATATACTTTGAATAAAATGTGTTTAAATTTATTTATGTGTCTCCTTTTTATGAGTACCTATACATAGATATTCGTAATAATGCTGAAATTTAGCTTACAAATTCTAAATGTATAATGTGGTAGTTAATTTTTCATTGCACAAGTCTCTGTTTTAACGCATTATTCACCGAATATGTTCTAAGGTTGCAGCATAACGTGACATTAAAACATGAATCTTTTGGTATAAGACGAAATACATAAGTATCTCTATTTTCAATAATCAATAGTTGTATATTTGTGAAAAACAGGAAACAATACTAGCACCTGGCGTTGATCCATCAAACGTAAGCAAAGCAGTGATAGACAAGGAGAAAGCGTTGCTGGAAAAATATGCACGCTTGATGCGTTCACTCTTTGCTGATACAGAGTCTCAAGTGACAGCTCTCCATGCGCTTCAAGCATTTTGGTTCTCGCACAATTTCCCAAAAGGAATGCTGTTGCGATGGTTCAATGGGCTTTATCGATTGGAAGTGATCGAAGAAGATGCCTATTTCAAATGGAAAGAGTGCGTTACGGACGCTTATCCGGGCAAAGGCAAGGCATTATTCGAGGTAAATAAAATTTACATACGCTAAAATACAACTTCAACTGGATAATAGTGTTCATGAATTTTTACATGCATAGTTTTGAAATTGCTTATATGTTGATCTGCATTCTAGATAATTTGATACGTTTTTAGTATACTGTGAATGCTTATGCAGATGCACATTTTTATTAGCACAACTAAAAAAAAAAACGAAACTTAGAGATTTGTTTTACTCTCTAAGTATTCAGGTACTCTACTTTGAATCATTCATCCTATATTGTTTTGCGAATTATATGTATTCTGCACCTTCTTTGCACGCTTGGATTTCCCTTAAAGCATAAACATTTGCAGTCTATATACCTGATCAATTCCAATTCGAAGAGCTCATAACAAAAACAGCCCTTGTTAAATTCTACAATTTTCATTTTAATAAGAATATATTTCCAGTCTCTTAGTATTTCCACTCTCCTAGAAAAAGACAAAAATTATCAAGAGTCATTTTTGTTACGAGCTGTCCAGTTGATGTACTAGTTGGATATAGTTGAAGTTTAATATATATTGTATAGAATGCAATGATTAAATAGAAATAGGTGATTAATCCATAACGATTGAATGGGTGTAGGTCAACGGTTGGTTAACGTGGTTAGATAACGCGTCTACGGAAGAAGAGAGCGATGATCATAACGATGATGAAGACAACAACAAAAACTACAGAATGCAAAAGCTCTGAGAAGGGATACAGTTTTCAGGCTAAACTACTCTACCTATAATTTGGAATAGGGTTTTACTATCTATATAATTACTGAACCGGGCGGTTTCAGTTTTACTACTAATTGAGTTGTCTCTCCATCCAAATGCCAGAAACAACATCTTGTTAGTCTGTCAAGCCCTCGGTGTAAACAAGAGAGGACTTTACAATCACGTCCAACGATGAACGGTTTAAAGTTGGCCAGCCCTCGAGTGGTTTGCAACAGACTTTATAAAGCAAGAAGTTTTAGAATGTTTTTAGATAATTGAATATCGAATATGATTTATAATCATATTGGGCCAGCAGACATATATATATATACATATATCAAACTATATTTCGCCGCTGTATTGAACACATCGGTGCAGAGAAACAAACAAGGAAAAAAATTAGTCTGGTGATTTGTGTTGTCAAAGTTTTTGTCTAGTATTGTGCATGTGTCACGTTTTGTAAGTCTTTTTGTCTCGCGGCACCAGTGAGTCGCTTGTTATCTCTGTGTACCAGCTTTTACATTTATTATGAGGAATTATTATTAATTATTATTATAAACTATTATTATTATTACTATTATATAATTGAATCGCAAACAGTCGAAAAAGAAATACATCTTCCTAGAGAAAAACTTTTAAAAAAAAAGAGAGAGAAAAATCGATCGAGAAAACAGGACTGACTCAGTAGTATATAGCGCGAAGAAAAGCATATGACTAATTGATTGATTGATTCTCTATATCAATGCTGAAAATGAAATTGTGTAGAATACACACACACACACATACACACACTGAGTCGAAATTTACGCGCCAATCAATCGAAATACCATTTCTGTCGACATTTCCCCTAATTCCCTCCCATCCTCCCGTGTGTACCTATTTGCTGCTCCATTAATTCTACTAAAGTACTAATCGATTGCCGTTGATTAACAACCAGCAGCCAACATCACAAACGTTCACTTAAACGTAAGATTTCACAGAAATTTAGTGACACAACTTAAAAAAAAAGCTGAATCGTATTTAAAGAAAAAAAGAATAAACATACCTTGGTGTAATTTATTACAGATGGCCCCCTGGTTGTTTTGTCGATGACCACACATACTCAATCACCTTTACCTTCATCTCCTGCCTGTAGTCTCATAATAATTAATTAGAATTCTCGACGCAACGACACACATTACGATCTGTTGTTAAGTGCGCAAACTTTCAGACCGACACGAGATGATGCTATAAGTTCGCCTAAAAAAAAAAAGACGAAAATGAAGTTAGAAAAAAGAAAGTTAGTGCAATATCGCAGCTTTCGTGATCGGTGAGGAAGACCAGATGAGAATTATAATCATCCGTTTTTATGTATATTTTTCACTTTTCCATAGCTTTCAATCGATATATTTCGTGTTAAGCTTGTACGTATCACGTATATACACATAAACAGACCGAATATGTAAACGTAAGAGAAATTTGGATACCATTTTTCATTGTTTTGTGGATAATCTTTCAGAATGATGTATATATTATTACTATTATTATAATTATTATTATTAATATTATTATTATTATTATCGCTACATCACTGTCTAATATTTGTTGCCGGACTGAAGTGTTGAATGAAATTAGACTGCATTTTCCATTTAATAGGTGGTTTGCAATCGGAGTCGTCAGTCCAAAAAAAAAAAGAATATTTGCGCTCCCCGTTAATCATCATTAGATCTTAATTCTTTTTTCTTTCGAATACACATTTACTGTATATACGCATCGTTCACGGAATTAACGATGAGAAAAAAAAATATCGAAAAAGATGAGCAAAAAAATGTTCTCGCCATTAACGACGATGTATTGATACTCGAATCATGTGTATTCGATATATATTCATATCTGTTCGTTTTATCATACTCTCGAAGGTAATGACCTGATCCCCCGCTGCGGAGAATTTAATAATTATTAATTTGAAAGTAATATTCTTTGTACGTGAAACATACATTTATAGCGACATTAGTGTAACATTTAAATGGGTATTTGTGGTATACTTACGTGTTTTGCTCGTTGCCTTTTTATTATATATATACACATACATTAAAAAGGGAAAAATGAAAAAAAAAATGAGTACGTACGTACATGTAAACGAGAATTTAGCCACACCACGGTATTTAGTGAAGACGAGAGTACGTTGATCGATCGATATATTCCAATCCTTTTTTTTTCGTCCGCAATTGTCATATATGCGATATTGTACTTTAACTTTATTAATTTATTTTCCCCCCGCATATTAATTATAAATTTAATTAAAAAAGAAAGAAAACAGAAGAAGAAAAGAATGAAACGGAAAACGAGACACGAATCATGTATAATATCGTCAGTATTATTTCTCACGTAAACGGACTACATTATAATCGTTTTTAATTGATCATAGACATTAAACTGATAAAAATATCTTTTATCTTTATCAATAAAATTTGTTCCTAGGATTATCATCTTTATGGTACTTTGTGTCTGTCATTGCTTTTTCTTTTTCTTTCGCTCGCTTTTTAATATTTACGTTCGCTTATTCACCTTCTAGGACATTAGTCACACCTTCCTTTTTAAACAATTACGATTTTTACTTAACGTCATTTTTTTAAAATTTCAATTATATGCAATAACACAAATTTAATAAATGCATACCATGTGATATGTATCCTTTCACTTGCATGAGTTCAGTTTATCAATGTAAATTTCACTTGTTCCATTTTATATTCGCCATCTGCGTATACAGGGTGATTCAATGAAACTGCCGTTTGAAGTAATTTAATAGTATAGGAGAAATTTGACATTTGTTAAGCTTAACGTGTCTCGTCAAATGTAAATTTCTATTTTGTCTTGTATATAATATTTCCAAAAATGTTAGATGTTCTTAGAACTCGTAATAAAAACTTAATATCACATTATTTATTGTTTACGTGGCTTCAATTAAATGGCTGATACAGAATCGAAACATTTAAGATTATCTTAATGTATTTTGAAAACTAGAAAAACGTAGAAGATAAGACTACTTAAGCGATAAAGAATTTGAGAAGTGATAGCACTTGTAGACCTGTATATGCAAGTAGTTTTCTTGTAAAATCAATTTTTGAACGAGTCACCCGGTACATGCATAATCACTGACACCCACTGTTTCGTCAGCTTAAATTCATTGATGTCGATTGTGTGTACACAGCGTAAATTAAAAGATATATGTTGAGCAAAGCATTATTCGAATAAACTTCCATCAAAGCAATTATTTCAATACAGATTTGTTCGAATAAATTTATTTCTTATTTCCAAGCGTAACGGGCTTACTGAGAAGCAACAATCATTTATTCGAATAAATTTACTTGAAGGTTATGAGTAACGTGGGTACTATACAATTGAAACGATAAATGATTCTTTAATGGAAGAAAGACAATAGTCAACTAATCGTTTTAACGTGCATTTGCCAGTACTAATTAATAGAACTTTTTTTCGTAAACCATAATTAGAACCTCATTGACTATGAAACAATAAAAGAAGATGGCAAATTTCGTTGAGTTAAATGCTTTCATTAAAGCTTTAGTCTCGTTTGTTATTCCAAATATTATTTTTCGTCGATCGAAAGAAATTTTTCCTGAAAGATTACATGTGTGAACTACGATGCATTGTTAAATCTCGCGTCGACGACTGATTGTATGTAACTCGAGTAGTGTGTGTGGAAAAAAAACGAGAGCACGTGTAGTTCTTAGCTGAAGCTTTCGTTTCTTAATCCATCTTATTGGAGACGATTTACAATCAAAGAATCCTCATCCATCATCGAGCCAATCGGCCAGCCAGTTAGAGTAACATTTTTACCAAGCCGCGACAACAGGAGCATGTAACGAACGTTTATCACTCTGCGTCGAGATAAAACATATATTCAGTGGCGTATTCAACGATACATTTTGAGTTATGCACGCGTTACAGCATAAGCCATATCTTTTCAGAAATTCCATATAATGGAATTTGACGAATATTTTCAATGGAAAAAGGAAACAATATAATTATAATATATCATTTACATACCATTTAATCGGTAATTTATATCTGCGATGATTGTAAAACAAAAATGATCTAAGTCACATGTTTTTGTTTTCGAAGACATTGACGTCTAAAGTTTTCAACTTCGGTGATGTGTTATGAACTTGTGTCTTCTTGGGCCCTTATTTTTGAGCGAAGAAGTTCCTTTCGAATTGTTTGAAAATGTGACAGATCATTTTGCCTTAGTCACAGATATATAAATCACGCGACACGTAATCACCGCGAATGATTATGGTAATCAGTTCACGGAAAATGAACAACCTCGTGTTTCTGGTACTCACCTTTCTTTTTTGTGATTGTTCGTAACGACCATTGTACAGAAGAGCGAACAAAATAGTTATTACATCGAAAATATGAAAAAATAATTGCTGAAATTAGTGACTGAACAAAAAGCATACTTTGTACCAAAAGTATTTTACATTCGTACTTTGTGGTCCAAAATATAATCGATGAAGCGTGATGATGCGCAAGAATTACTGGACATAGAAAGAAATTCAACAAAAACAGACGAAAGTGACGTACCATTATCATATGTGTTTGGCTCTAATAAACAATGTTTATTTGGTATACGTTTAGAGCCTTTTTTAAAAACACAACTGCGTACATATGAACAAATTATAGTTAACTATAATAATTCTAAATACGCGACGTATTTCAGCGATTCTCTCTCTCTCTCTCTCTCTCTTTCACCTTTTTCGTTCACTCACTCATTCAAGCGCTCACACACATACACACACACACACATACCACACACACACTCTCTCTCTCTTTCTCTGCTATGAACATCTGTTCCTATTTTGCTATATATAATATAACACTTACATTGATAGATGTAATACAATTACCAACTGCCATTAGTATTTATCTAAGTAAAGCGAAATACATACTGCTCTTGTGTCCGTAAAAAGTTGCGTTGAGTACGTGAAACTTGGTTATTTTTTTCCCCTTAAATCTTACCTTTTTGTCTTTCTTTTCACGACTTACTGATCCCTTTATAACAGACTTTCACCGTAAAAAGTGAAAAAAGAAAAAAAGACAGACACAAACGGATCTCGTTTCTTGTGCGAATCCCCGTCTGTCGTACGATGAGGACACAGATAATCCAGTTTAAAATAAAACTGGTCGTTAATGTATACAGTATGCGTAGTCTAATTTACTTATCAGCGTTTTCCAAACCGCGACTCGTCTCGACGACACATGGATACGTGCGTCGATAAAATGAGATAATAGAGATATGTTTTTGTCTCTTTAAACGCCATGCACAGATAGTAAAATCGTAAAACTGAGTCTACACTATGTAACAAATGTCTTTCTAATTTTGTTGTACGACATATTTCTACGGCTTGTTACTAGTTAGATATATTTTCGTATTGTAACATATTCTTTCAATCAATTAACATTATATTAGAAATAATGGTATGAAACACGTTGGGAATATGATTATTGTTACTCTTTAGATGAATTGGGAACGTGTTAGATGATGATATTCATTCACTTTCTCTGATGATTCACACAGTGAAGGACAACTTTCTTTTGTCCACCACTGTATAACTTTGTCATAGAAAAATATTATTCGACTTAGTGTTATATAACATTCTTTTTCCTCTTGTCTAAACAAATTCCTTAATTTTGCTATGTAACTTATGTTATATAGTGTAGGCACAGTTTAACGTTCGCCAGCATTCCTCTCCAACTGGATTCCTAGTTTGGCAAACGCTGCTACATAATTGTACACAAACAATAGAATTACTATACGACTTTGTTTTTTTAATAATTTCTGCGTTGTATCTATATAAAGGAAACAAGCTGACCAGCAGTCGAACATATTAACTAATTTTCTATAACCTTGTGATTTATATAACTGAACACGTTTATCGCTGAAATACAAGTTGTAATATAAAATAAACTAATCACAGACCATCTCGATATATATGTATTTCCTCAATTATTTACAAACTCCGCTGGATCGAGAATTCAAATGATATTATGTGTTTTCTATTTTGTCAGCGAGACACGCGCACGCCCTTACGAAATCTCGAGTGAAACTTTGGTTGCCCGTAGTCGCACAGTGATGATAATGTATCTTTGAAGTTGAAATAAGGACGTGTATGATTTGCTCTCGAGGACGACCTGAATTTATCTGTCCATATACCGTCTATGTAACTGTTGGTTACGTAACAAGCGTGCATTTTCGTTATGTGTACCCTTTAACAGCGAGACTTTTTCGTTCAATTTTCACTGCTCGTCGAATGGATTACGTAAATGGTACTTGTGTACTCGCGAACGAGTGGGACAAGTAGCCTGTAATGGAACAGATGGTACGATGAATAACCTCGTGTTTCGTTGGATTAAATTAAGACATTCGATAAATCAACAGGGGTACGACTCTTCTCGTATTCTATTTCTCATTCTACTATATCTCTGTACACACAATTCTCTTGTCTTCCAACAACAGGATGGTAGGTGGTTGCCAGTGATTGCACATAGAAAGCATGTTATATGGTTCCTCGAAATTCAATGGCAGTGATAAAAAATGGATCGTCAATGTCATGCTTGTTAATTACATTAACTGTTCTCGGTACGTGTCTGTATTTATGTCTGTATTTCGGTGTTATGCACATACAGCTAGGTAAATTTCGACGATAAAAGTGAGTACTGATACTTGTTTGTCCAAATTAAATTTTTATTAAACACGGTTTCTTTTCTGTAACATCGAGGACGAATTATAACATAAATAATTATTATTATTATTGATCAGTATCACTTTTTGCGCTCAACAATGAGTCTATTTTTAGTAACACTGGAAGATAGTACATGGGGGGCGGCGGCGGCGGCGACGACAACGGTCTCTTCCATCATCTGCCAGTGCTCCTCTTTTTTTCCTCTTGGCTTTCATTCACTCCCTTTCTCACTCACACTTCCAGGCATGCAAATAGTCTCCTCTCGCTCGCCTTCTTTGATCGCATTCCGGCACACACACCCTTCTGTGTTTATACTTTCTCTCAGCTACACAAGGTTTAGGTATACAATAACACCCTGACCTAATCTAGCCTAAAGTTTTAATTGTACGATGTAAAGCATGGCGGGTGATTATACATTACACGCGTTCAGATTATGATTAGATAGCAGATGTTCAATCATCGTTACTTGAGACAGGACGTAAGGAAGGGGGGGAAGAAAGGCTAACTTGGCATATAGTGTATTCTTCGTGTGCTCTTGCATTTTTCGAATGTGTGTAAAGTGAAGATCGTTCGCTCCCTTTCTCTCTTTCTCTCATTACACAAAGCCACCATCCACCGCTCCCCGGCTCGCTTTTGCGTTTTTTTTCCGCTCGTTTTACGCTAGTTACGAGAGTTTTCGTTTCAGAGGTTTTCGATTTTTCTTCCATTTCCGTTTTCTTTATCGTCGTTGTTAGAAATTTAAAAGAGTAATTCGATCTGTTCGATTTTCCACGATGCAATTGATGTAGATGTATATAGGTGCATTTTCAAGCGAGGACTATCAACAAATGGAAATTATATTCAAAATTAAACTGGCTCCTATTGCTTCTAGTCTTCCTTTCTTTTTTTAAAATCTTGAATCAGAAAAATGTACTGTTGCGAACTAAAAAAGTTATCTGTAACATTTTTTAGCATGTGTGTTTCTCTCCCGGAAATGCGCCTACACGTTGAGCTTTGTTGTTGTTGTTTTAGATAGAAAATACTGCGCAGTCGATAAAATCTGGCAAGCGGGCGCGACGAATTCCTTTTGTCCTCGATCGTGACTGTAAAAATTCTAGAGACAGATTATGCGACAGGATTTACTGTCAGCTCCCATGACAATGAAACCCTGGGGACAATTTCGTTTACTAATATTTTCTAACTGCCTCATGCATCATTTAAAAACGCCGTCACGCAGAACGTAAACCATTGAATGCACAATTTTAGTGGTTCCTTTTCTAAAAGGATTTTTTTTCCTCCATGCAAGCGCCCGCTCGCCTGCACTGAACAAACTTATTATGGAATGTACAAATTATTTTTTTAACCATTATTTTATCTCGTAACCCCTTTTCTTAGGTAGTCATACGTCTGCTGGTATGCGTATGGATTCTGTTTTCTTGTTGCTTTACATACTTGCCACTTCGTTGATATATATGTGTATATATATATCTGTAACCAGAGGTGAAGTAAGTATGTTCAGCTCGAAAGGGAGCATCACCGCTGGCCTTTGCGGCCTCCCAGAAATAATTCGTAAATCATATTCTGTTGCTCACTGTAAGTGCGAATTCTTCATACGCCCAGCAGCCTCTGAATTGACTTAATACTATCATGTATCTGTCCATTGTCTACTCACATTCATTTCTTTGTTTTGTTTTTCTCTCTCGCGCGCTCTCTCTTGAAAATTTCATGCCACATACTATTCTTTGTGTCTTATAGCTTCGATTGTACAATACCTGTTCGCTTTTGTCCCTTTTTTTTTTTAATTAAGATATAAGTTTGTACAATCATAGCGCATATTATGCTGTTTTCTACACGCTGTTCGCGTGCTTTTTCTCATCCTCTTCCTATTTGGATAATTATAGTTTTTCCTTAGACTTTCGGTCGTAGAGACATTCATCTGCAATCTGTATACTACCGCTTCAGTGGCATTTAATACATAATTGTGCTAAGTATTCCTTTTATCGATAACATTTTTTTGTTCCTTTATACACTCAGTAGAGCCGATTATCTTAGTCAATAATTCAATGTCAAACTACGCTACAAACGATTACTATACAGTGAAAGAGAAATGTTCGGCATGGGATATCGGGGTCTTTTTTTTCCTCAGTGTAACCTCCCTGTCGCCTGTTTGCCATATTTTTGGTATTCTTCTGTACACGCACATCCTTTTCCTGCAAGACTGAATTATTTTCTCTCGATTCAAATATATTCGGCCGACTAATGGGTTTCAGCACTCTCGTTACTTCGCTTGTAGTATTTTTTTTTTTCTCGATAGTTTCGTCATCCATGTAATGAATATGTACCTTAAATGCTTTGGACTCTAATATATCAACTTCAATACAGTATTACAGAAGGATGCTTAGATGAGTTGATGTGAGTATGCATGGAAAAAATGTGTTTAAGTAAAATGTCGAAACAAGTCGTAACATATAATAGTCGGGGAGCGCTGTTGGTTGCAGGCGACGAGTCTTGCATTCCTGCTGCTAAAAGTTTTTTATTTGGTGTACAAGTAGATGGCAACGATGAGACCGTAGAGACCCAATACTTCGGCGAAGATTAGAATCAAGATCATACCGACAAAGAGGCGAGGTTGTTGAGCGGTACCTCTTACACCTGCATCACCGACAATACCAATGGCAAATCCAGCAGCTAGACCAGAAAAACCTACGGCTAAGCCAGCACCCAGATGAACAAAACCCCTAGTAAAAAGAGCAAACAAAACATTGCTGTTAACTATGGGACGAAGGTAACAGTGAATTATGTAAAAATACGTTAATGTTAAACAAAGCCAAAAGAGATTAGACCCTGTTAAGCCCCAATCTAATTAAGTAGAATTTAAGTAAATAAGCACATCTAAGGCTTTTACAGCAAGTACAATCTATATCAATCTATTCAAATATCTTTTAAACCCTTAAGCGACCAGCCCGTGACAATCACGGGCTGATCTGACGCGCGCACATTGACCAACCTGCAACAGTCATGGACTGAGCTCATAAGTAATGCCCATTTACATCCTGTTTTGACTTGTTGTATCTTAGAATGATATATCTAACAAATTTATGAGGAAAAAAGTAGACATTTTTTGGTCGGATTTTTTCAAATTCGCGGGATACTTAAAGGGTTAATTGCGTAATGAATACATAAACTCAAGACAAAAATTATTTTAAAGATTTTCTTTGATATTAGGTAACCAAGAAAGTTCTGTTGCTTTTGATTGTCCTGAGTTTCATAAATATAAAATTTGTAACTTTAAAAGCCACAGAACTTTCTTATTTACCAGATAGATAGTGAAATCTTCTGCATGTATGATCCATTGTACACAAATACAATAATACATACAATGCTAAAGTAAAAAAACTGTTAAAGTAAATTATTTTCAACTTAAGTTAGTATATTTAAGAAAGTGATAACATACTTATAGAGGGAGTATTTTGGGGCTTCTTCTAAACCACCAGCAATAAGAACAGCTACTACAAGACCATAAATGGCAATGATACCCGCCATGACAACAGGAATGATAGATTTCATGATAAGTTCTGGCCTCATTACAGACATTGCTGCAATTCCTGTACCCGATTTTGCTGTGCCATATGCTGCTCCCAGAGCTGTAAATAAAACAAGCATTGTATTCGTCATTTTTTTGAATGAAAAGATCAATATACAATATCTTTTATCATCTCTATGACTTAAAATTTATGAATCTCAATACAAGCTGAATTCTGATTTACTGCTACTTGTAATCTATGAACTTTACCCATAAAAAATAAATTACAAAAATATTTTTGAAAGATAATATTATATGAAGAAAAAAAACAGGTAGTCTATAATGTGTTCACTATTATAAGCTGACAAAAGCATTATGTACAAAAAATAAGATAAGATAATAGTATTATACTTTATCAATGCTATCAAATGTTAATACTCAATTTGTTCCAAATTAATATTCACACAGAATATTGTATTTATTATGTTGATAAACATGTATTAAGAGACAATTTACAACATGATACTGCAATCTACATTATCCATTTGATTATATGTATTATTATATATTTAGATAAAATATATATTACTAAGTTGGGAATTACTAAGTCTAGTTTATGATGTGGAGCTAAGTTTATATTTTATTTTATTTTCTCTTCTGAATTCTATGTTACACTCATAATTTTAGACAATGACAAGCATAAGAGAATAATTCTGCTGTTTGGTGAATCATGTTAGGTTTTATTTTCTCCTGTATGTAGTACTTGACTTGATTAAATTTACACTGTTGCTGTCAGAAGATCGTAAAATCGGAAGTCATTCGAAGCCAAGAAGCATGTACTAAATAAAATAAATAATACTCAAAAGCAACACTGACTCATACTGTGTTTTCAATTTTCCCGCCCCACGATGAAACATTCAACAGATTCTCGCGATTCGCCCGAAATATTAGTGGAACCTCAAGAGCTATCGATCCAGTTTAATATCGATCCTAACGGCGACAAGAGGTCACGAGGCCGATTTCATCTCAAGCATTCAACTCTTCTACCCATTTTCATCCATATTCTATACAAAATTAGACAATTCTCCACGAAAAACGAAAGAAATCCCCATTCCCATTGCGACAACCCATTCCGCCCAGACTGGAAACCGTAGTCACATGATTCTCACGTTGGCAGTCACATGATAATCATGTAAGTCCCATCCCGTAAGTAGGGGGCGTGGCACAACTGCATATGATCGTGTCTCATGCCTCTGAATTGACTTTTTCCTCGTGAAAATTTTAACAACAAACACCTCCAACTATCGAAAGAGTCAAGAACGAAAATTCATTCGAATAGTTCCCAACGAGAGAACTCTTAGCTAAAACATTGTAGAGCATTAGTCAGGGATTTCTGGGCACCCAAGAATCTATTGCATTTGGACTAGGATCAAGATCGCTCTTATATTCCAAACTTTTCGCGTGGGTTTCGTGGGTCAATCTTCCTCGTGGGCCGCCATCCATTCAAGACTGGCGCACACGGGAAAAGGGAGATTCGTATTGATTTCCGTGATAGTGACCCGACGCTTCGAAACTCGAAATATACGCGTCCCCGAGTTCCTGAATTTCCATCAGACACGATTTCCGAGAATTCGGGGATCGATCGCGTTAGTCAGAGATCAATACCACCGATATCGTTTGTCCAGCGGAATCTTCCACGATTCCCCGTAAATCCTGGCGACCTTCGCCGCCGATACGGGCGGATTTTCATTGAAAAGCATTGAACGAGGTCAGCAATTACGAAATAACCGTCGGGCCAGACCGAACGCCGCGGAACGTGCGTTTCTCTCGTAATGTAAAATTAAGCTCGGTTGGGTTGGACCGCGTTTACGGAACATTACGAAATCCCAGATCTACGTGCCTAGAAAAATGGCGCTTCAAAATTGAATCCGTATCCTTGACATCTTCGGTGGAGCATTAGAACGCGTCCCTGCTTCTTACCGCGCCGACATATATCATACAAGCTGACACGAGCCTGACAACGATACCAGTAAAAAAAATACTTCGCTTGATTAGCGAGATTCTTCGAGTAGTTTGTTACCATTGATCGTTCTATCGTTGCTTATCGATAACAGGTCGAACGAATAAGCACGGGACGTGCGAAAGAATATACCGAATGCACGAAGCCTTCGTCGTGAAATCACAAGACGAACACTTCGCTCGGTTATCGAGCTTTTACTCTGTTTCTCTATACTTCAAGTCGCTCGTATAGCGAAGAAAATGGCGTGCTCGTCGACTCGAGGTTGCCGATTTTACGATTCATTTCTGACGGTCTCGTTGTCATTGATTGGTCCAGCCTATTTTTCATCCCCCGAACCACTGGGACTGTCGTCCTCCAGGATCTTATACCGAGAATCGAACAACTGAAACTCACCAGAAAATATGATGGCCGAGGCGGCGCCCATCACACCAAAGAAGGGCGAGTAAATTGGATTTTCCTCCGCAAGTGCGCTCATTTTGTCTTTCGTTAAGTGCACACCGTCGCTCGAATTGATCACGAGTATTTACAGGTTGTCGAAACGCGACGACGGTCCGGGATCAGGAGCGATCTTCACTCACGCTCACTTCGCTAAACTAGTGCCACTGTCAAATATGGCCTACCGTACAGTGGTGCGGGTCATGTGACGAGTGACGAACGAGAGAAGAAGAGACCTGCCCGAGCTGCTCACGGGGATATGTCTGTTCGCTTCCGATTGGCTCGGCTCTAGGGGCTACAGCGTCGAAAGCGAATCACGTGTCGCGTCTCATCTTTTATGTCTGACGTCAGCCGCTCTATAGGCTCCCGGAGTGATCACTGCGCATCCGCCACGCGCATACTCGAGCACTCTCAAGCGCGTGACATACACGTTTTCTATGCTTTTTCAGGTTTTACGGGATCCTTTTGGGTCCTGAACGCTGTTATAAAGTGGAGAATATTTATAGGAAAAATGTGATCGACACCTGAATGCATTTTACAGGACGTCGGATCAGATTTTGAGGTTACTTTGCTTCAACGCATGCGAGCACGTGAGGACACGCGAGCACTGGATTTGAAAGGAAGGGAATCGAGGACTCTTGATTGAAGAAATTGACTAAAATTAAGACTATCTTTTGTATAACTGTTTAGATTAAAATTGTATGCTTTTTTCTGAGGTTTTTGGAAATAAAATTTTGAAATTGTATGCGTTGCAATAATAAATATTTATCAGAAGAGTTTAGTGTGTTAATATCCTGTTTCGCAATCAGCTTTACCTTCTGCATTCTGATACAAGAATTTTCATTTTTTTACATATTCAGTTCAATGCAAAAATTTCTTTTATTTGGAAATTTAATAGATTTATAGTCACTCTACGTGGGTTAATAGAATCTTTGTATTGCTTCTAATATTAATATTTGGAGTGAATATCTCTTGAAGCAAATTAATACTTGAATTAATGATAAACTTGTTATGCAGTTTTCGATAATTTGAGCCAACACCTTATTCGAAACACGTGACCGGATATGCGATCGAACGGAAGTTGAGTGTAGCGGCTATAGCATGCTTGATTTAAATGTCATGTTAAACGTGCTCGATGAAATCGGAGTATAGTAACAAAAAAAATTGAAAACATATACATTAAAAAACCATGAGGTTTGCGTATAAGGTAAACAGATTACTCTCAATGCAGAATATTTGAAATAAATAGTTTGAATGGGTGACACCAATAAAAATACCACCGATGTAATGTTTCTAACCTAATTTATGGTATATTATTTGTATTTTACATGTATATTATTTGTATTTTGGTATATTATTTGTACTTTATTATTATTATCGAAGTTATGACGAAAATAGTGTAAGATAGTGTACATTTTTACACTATGTCATTATTAATGTGTATGCAATTTCTTTTACAGTTCAGTAATCTCCTTGGCACAGTTTATCGCAAGGGAGATTTAGTATTTTCTCCAGATGGATCGATTGTCATTAGTCCTGTGGGAAATCGGATAACCATGTATGACTTAAAAAAGTAAGTCTGTTAGTACATTCATAAAACTATGCTACATAGTGTTACATTCCAAATAAGTAATAAGAGGTACTATCTATCAAATGAAATAGTATATAAATATTGCTTTCAGTAATAAGTCAAATACACTACCCGTGGATAGCAAATACAACTATACCTGTATTGATTTATCACCCAATGGTGTTTTACTAATTGCAGTCAATGAAGGTAAAATTTGTTTTTATACTTCATGTAAAAGTAGTCTCCTTCTTTTTATTATCACATTGAAAATTCTTTACAGAGGGTGAACTTCATGTAATCAGTCTGATTAGTAAAATGGTAATACATAGGTATAGATTTAAAGGACATGTCAAACGTATTAAATTTTCCCCTGATGGAAAACATTTTGCAGCATGTAAAGAAAACAATGGTATGTTTTTATTGGTGTTCTACAATTGGAGTTTATGTATATTGGCAGTGTAAGATGATGGTAACAATTTTTTCAGTATTTATCTTTAGTGCACCTGGCTTACAATCAGGAGAATATAATCCATTTGTTATGGAGCGTGTGTTTCATGGAGCCATGGATGATGTTACATTTATTAATTGGTCTTATGATTCAAAATTGATTGCAGTTGCGTCTAAAGATATGACAACAAAAGTATACAGTTTAGAAAAATATGCGAATTTTAGGTATATTAACCTTGGTAGCCATTCAGATGTGATTGTAGCATGTTTCTTTGAAAAGAAAAATTATGATCTGATTACAATTAGTAGGTAAGTATACTTTGGAATATAAGCTATGAGAAAGTATATTCTATTTAATGATTTCACATCTATTGTATAGAAATGGTCAGCTTTGTGTTTGGGAATGTACAATTGATCCAGAAGACTTAGTACTATGGCAACCTCCTACTAAAAAGAACAAACAGCAAGACAGTGATAATGAAGATGACATTGATATTGAGAAAGCTATAGAAAAAACAGATAAACAAATTAAAGCTTACGAACGTAGCTTGAAGAAATCACGTAATTTCTTTTTTACAGCCTTATCTAAAAGAACATATTTAAAAAAAAAGTGTATAATGCAAAATATAATTTATATTTCAGATAGTTCAATTGAAGATCATAATAAGGATATTGAAGAAATTGAAGAGGAGTCCAAAAAATTACGTTACAAAAAATTGTGTCGTCATTACTTAGCCAACGAAGTTCAAAAGCAGCAAAAAGATAAAGTCACTCTTACTGCAGCTGCATATCATCCAGAGAGCTGCATCCTAATAACAGGATTTAGCAATGGTTCGTTTTATTTATATGAAATGCCTGAAGTTAATACGATTCACTCCCTTAGGTAAACTATTCATTTAATTACGTAATATTGAATCTCTATTATATGTAAAATACTTGTTCATAATTGATATTTGTGATACGTTTCTAGCATATCAAACCAATGTATTTCGGCTATCGCAATTAATTCGACTGGAGACTGGATAGCCTTAGGGTGTTCCTCAGCTGGACAGTTACTAGTATGGGAGTGGCAAAGTGAAACTTATGCTATGAAACAGCAAGGTCATAGTAACAATATGAACTGTCTGGCATACAATCCAGACGGCCAATATATCGTGACTGGAGGCGACGATGGGAAAGTTAAATTATGGAATACGATCAATGGATTTTGTTCTGTTACATTTCATGAGCATATGTCTACCGTGACAGGAGTTTTATTCAGTCACAACAGAAAATTTGTTGTTTCCGCTTCGCTCGATGGAACTGTTAGGGCGTACGACTTAGCAAGGTACAGGAATTTTCGAACTCTTACTTCACCGCGACCAGTACAGTTTTCCTGTGTTGCGTTAGATTCAAGCGACGAGTTTCTTGCAGCAGGGGGTCAAGATTTCTTTGAAATTTATTTGTGGAGCGTTAAATTGGGCAAACTTTTGGAGGTATACATATTCAAATAAATATTCTGACATTTCTCGATATTAAAAGTTGAATACTACATAAATACAATTTTATACTTTAGGTATTAAGTGGACACGAAGGTCCAGTTGTCAGTTTAGCGTTCAATCCAAATGCAACGAGCACAGAAATGGTGTCTGTCTCGTGGGATAAGACTCTAAAAATATGGAATGCGATCGAAAATGGTTCAGCGCATGAAACTATACAATTAACTGCAGATGGTTTATTCGTTACTTATAAACCAAACGGTGAAGAAGTAGCAGTGGCTACTTTGGATGGTCAAATTTCGTTTTTCCACTGTAAAACAGTAACACAGATTGGCAGTATCGAAGGAAGAACTGATTTAGGCAGCGGAAGATCCGATACTGATTTGATTACCGCTAAAAAGAGCCTGCAGGGCAAGTAAGTGCTTACATAAGTGTCGAATAAACACGATACCTATGCATAGACTTCAAATATTAATTGAGTATAATTTTTTTAGGGCTTTTAATACTTTATGTTATTCAGCCGATGGGACAAGTATATTAGCTGGTGGCCAGTCCAAAAATATATGCATTTATAATGTTCAGGAATATATGCTCGTTAAAAAGTTCGTTGTGACGCAAAATAGGTCATTGGATGCAGTTGATGTAAGTGTACTTACACTTTAATCTATTATTTCTTTATTCTGACTTATAGAGATATTAGTATTTAATAAAAATTTATATATAGGATGTTATAAGCAGGCGAAACTTATCGGAATTTGGAAATTTGTCGTTAGTAGAAGAACGTGAAGAGAATGAAGGAGGAAATGTAACACTACGATTACCAGGTGTTAAAAGTGGAGACATGGCAAGTAGGAAGATAAAACCAGAAGTTAGAGTATATAACTTACAATTCTCTCCTACAGGTAAAATTAATTGTATAATACGTCATGAAAAATTTGTAAAGAAGTCATCTGTATATTTTCTATTTTTGTATATAGGACAAGCGTGGGCTGCAGCTACAACAGAAGGTTTGTTAATATATTCATTGGACGTGGGCCTGACGTTTGATCCATTCCAGTTGGAATTGGGAATCACACCAGATACTGTGAAAAAGACTCTCAAAGAAAAGGAATACGGAAAAGGTTTTAATTGTTCATATATAAAATTTGTTCTTTCTAATGTTAATTATCACATTAAAAAGGACTCTCATTTGAAAGAAACGAACACATGCTAAATGGTATTAAATATTTTCAGCGTTAATGATGGCTTTGAGATTGAATGAAAAAATACTAATAAGATGTGTTGTGGAAAATATCCCACGCTCAGATGGTAAGTTAACAACTTATTATCACATTAATAATTATTTAAATAAATATTAAATTATTCTATGCGTGTAAACTAATTGTATGTATACTATTTCAGTTGAATTAACAGTGACAGATTTGCCTGATATCTACGTAGAAAAAGTATTGAAATTTATAGCGCTGGAATTGGAATCGACTAAACATATACACTTTTATCTTTTTTGGATAGAAATTATATTGACTAAACATGGATCGAGAATCAATTCTGCACTTCAAATGCCAATATTACTGATGTTGCAAAAGAACATGCAAAAGAAATACGACGATCTGAGCAAAATGTAAATGATGCTTTTATGTAATAATTATGTAATGATAAGAATTAACATTTAATCATTTTTCTTTATCATTCCAGATGCGATTTTAATCAATACACGATGAGCTACTTAATGAAAGTGGGAGAAATTAAAAGCAAAAAATCAACTTCTGACCAGCCAGCAAGAGAAAGTGACGAAGAATCTGATCGATTGTCTATCACAAATATGGATATTGATTAGTAGGATACGGATAACGTCTAAAAAAGTCTGTCGCCCTTCGACAGATATATGTATAAATATGCACATGTACAAATTAGATACATAAGTTGTTTCTAATACGCGTAAGTTTTTAATAAATCTATTAACAATTCTCTAAGACTGTCTGTTTTATTCAATATTTGATCACATATATAAAGCAGTAAATTTTTGCAATTTTTTGGACTGTAAAGATTTTCTTCCTTATAATTTTGTTTATAACAGCAACATACTATACCCGCGAAATACTTTTTTACAATATATGATAGAATAATAGTATATACAAGAAATGTCTTAATAATTTCCTTCTTTTCGTTTAAATTTACTCTACAGTCTCATGTTGCTTTTTTTAAAAGTAGTATTGGCCAATATAAAACCATAAACAGCAAAAATAATATAGGAAAACCTATTCTGCTGTAAGTATCAATCTTTTGAGATTGCGTTTTGTACACCCGCATCATCAGGTACTCAGGATCAAGCCACGCAGTTTGTAAAAGGTGTTTACTACCAGCTCTCTTATTTTGTACTTTTGGCATGAACGTTGCATCGTCGTCCCATATACTCTGGCCTTTATCGATGGAAAACATTTTCTAAAAACAACATAGTATTTCAATTCTTTTGCGTCATCAGTTTATCTGAACGTTCCACTATGAAAGATCGATTGAAAGAATACTATTTTGATCTCCATAGAGTTGTTTCAAGCAGCACAAGTTACGTCACTCATTCTGTTAATTAAATAAACTAATTCTTCAGTCCGCGTGCGTAACACTAATAAAACAGCTATTATACAAACTGTTGAATAGTGCCGTGACATTTCTAATGTCTGTAGATCGTATTCCAGTTGATATCGCAAATCAAGTACTTTGACTACCACAAATTCACCAAGGGCAGCGAACACGAACATCATACAACCTGCCATCCAAACATCTAGTGCCTAGGGATACAAAAAAAATCGTAGCTGTATCAAATACATGTACAATAGAGTAGAAATTTCTGCTGAAGTGAGTGCTGCATGCTTTTCCAACACGTTTCCTTAATTTCTAATTGTACTCAAGCGACGCATGCTTCCGTTTAAATCGCAGATAAGCAGTCTACGCTGTTCCACTGATTAAGCACTGTGTACGTAACAAACAAGATATCAGATCACTACTTGAGTGACGTCGCCTTTTATCTAACTTGCACAGCGAGGATATCTGTATTTGATACACGATCCCACGTTAACACGCTTAGCCGTTTATACTTGCTAGTATCTGCCAAGCAATTAGCTTCGGCCGCAAGCATGCGTGAACTCCAATGTAAAGGTCACGTTAGGAAAACGTACTTTCACGTACGCGACAGGAGGAATGTCGCTTTTGAGACCCGTGAACATCGTCACTAGAGTGAGCATACTAGTAATTAAGAGGGCCATTCGACCAGGAATCGCATCCAGGCCCAGCCAGAAGCTGAACCAAGAGAGCATCACCACCAAGGTCGAGGGGGCGAATGTCTGTATCAAATGGTGACCAATTTGCCTCTCGAACCGGAAATAGACCACCAAACGTGAAAAATTCCCTGTGAATAGAGTTCCAAAATTATGAAAAGAGTTTAGAGAACCTTCTGTATTAAAACGAAGATCATACCGCTTTTCTCGAGCGTATAGTCGACAGTTTCTTCAGCAACCATAGGTTTCCCGATGTCGTACTGCAAGAGCTTCAGTTCTGGGTTCACTGTCACTCCTCCCGTTCCCCACCTCAGACGTAGCTTCTGTTTGTGATAGGAAACTATCGCGAGTAACGCAGGTTTTCAAATTAATGTAGAGACTCCATTGAATTTTGTATTAATGGCATAGAGACATGCATGTTTCCTTGATGTAGCTTTATAGCTATGAGCAACTGATTGATTTTGTGCTGACTATAACGACAATGATTGAAGCTTATTACTAGACTGCAGATGTCTATGCCAATTCCCATTTGTATACACAAAACAAGAGAAACGGAACCTTATTAGGGACTCGTTTCAATTATAAAGTGTGTCTTTCAATAATTTCTACAGTTTCCCATATTACATGGATTCTGTACTTTTTTGCACATTGAAATTTTTCATAAATGTATAGAGATTTCTACTTATTACCAGTTTTAAAAAATAGATTCCTTTTTAATACTTACAGCTTTCTATGTAGATAGGACATATCTGAATGTCCATTGGGTAGAGCTGGAATTCCATTTGACAGGCGATGATGGCATGCATTCTAGCCGAATACTTGACGGTTTTGTTCCTGTATAGGGTGACTGAGGAAAATTTGTGATTCAGCGCCGCGATTTCTGAAAATACAGAGTATATCATAACAGATGACAGAGAAGACATTTTCAGATTTAAGGTCTAGTTGATTAATAACGCAGTTTGTACTTAGTTCTCAAGTATTTATCATCTTTACTCACCAGAAACTTTCGCGTTCAAGAAGTAAAGGTCAGGTTGCCAGAGGCTGTCGAAGAACTCTGGAGGAAGGGTCACATAGTCGTCACCCTCTTCGAAGATATCCTCTGGCATGTCTAATCGAGTTTCTATCCAGCTCTGACCGACGAACATGTCCACTCTGTTCAGACATGCAATAATGTTATTTTGACTGATTTCATAAAAAGCAATTAGTTAATATTTAAGAAATATTTCAATATGCTTTACATTGTTAATTGTACTTTCATTTATATATTTCTTATATATTTGTATATTCTTCATTTATATGGGTATATTCTGAAGCTAATGAATCACTGTATATTTGTAAAATATATTGTTTTTGTTTTATTTCATCAGTCGAACTCACCGAAAGTCCATGTCTTCCACGTTTATCGAATTAATGTCGGCCACGAAGATATCGAAATCTACTATTACTGGCATTCCTTGTTTTGACGGGGGCCTCATCTCTGCTTCAACATTTCTTTGCATATTAATTGTCAGCTTATAAAGTGATCAGATCGAAGAGGTGATTGAAACGGAGAAAAAGTAGATTTACGACGATTTAACTGTTGGTTTATAGACTATTAATGATAACGTAATTTCTGTTTAAGTGCTTATCATTTGTCGCCTTTTATTGTTTCTGCTACTGGTTTTTAGTTCTGCATCTATTCGATCTTTATGTTTTAGAAAGTTGTGATATTTTCTGTTTCTAATAATAAGTTTGTTTAATTATCGCATTCGTTTTTTATAATACATATATGTTTTCGAGCGAAAAATGAAAAATGATAAAGCAAAAATTCTACAAAATTCGTAACTTTCCAACTTTCCATAATTAACTCTCTCTTTGAATCATTTGATGTAATATTCCCGTCTTGTTAATTTTTAATAAAAAGTACTATGTATTTTAATTTTGAAAGTAATCACTTGCTACTAAAAGTCCCTCCCTGTGTGAAGATTCTTTGAAAAACACAAATAAAAACGGAGAAGAAAAATTCTGTGTAATTAGCTTCTATTAATAAGTACTTAATACTCTACTAACTATCCTCACTTACTCATTCGACCTGTGTTGTCGAATTAACTTTCTCTGTCCTCATAGCTTCATTTAAGTCTCATTACTGCTAATGTTTCATCTTTTTGTTAACAAATTACATTTCATCAGCAGATCTATGTTGCAAGAGCTTTATGACTTTAACGAAAGTCGTAAAAGCGGAGTTACATGTTAATTAGTTCTCTACCTGCAGCGATAAAATTATTGATTAACCGACTTCAATCTCGTGTACGATCTCGACGAACCGCTATCACAATTATACAAATACATAGCTGAAATCAGGGCCACTTCAGGCACAAGCTGTGGCCTCATTCTCTATGGGGATACGTTTTAAAATTTTCCTTACAAACGATATAAAAAACGAACTAGTGTAGGAAAATTCTGTAGAATATACAGGGTGTTCGAGACAGGTGTCAGAAATTTTAAGAAGTGTTTTTACGTGCTAGAATAAAATTGCTAGATACTAACTATAGAAACTAAAATGCGCGAGGAATATCTGACTTGGGACTTATTCTACTGACCTCGGTGTGTCTGACTTAACTACTGTATACAGGTAGTAGAATAAGTTCTAAGTCAGACACAGACACATTTCTCGAAAAACCATTTTTGCAATGATTAGTAATTAATAATTATCCCATTAGCAATGCGTTGAATATAATATACACGTTTTTTCGTATAAATTTCGAAAGAAGAGTAATTGAAATCGGAGGAAACAAATAAAATGCATACCTTTCACGTAGTGTTCTGGCAGGACTATCCTCGACTTCAGCGTGGAATTCTTCGCGTCATCGAATGGCGAACTGCGGAAGCAGATAAATTTGACCTTAATCAGACTTTCACGTTGTTACACAAATTCTTTCTTCACAGTTTCTTTCATTCTCGCAACAGAACGCGAGAAAAAGTTTGCAAAACCGAGAATTCGCTATTAATTGTAGGAAGCAGAGACGTTTACCTCGCACTAGAACGCACTTCCGGGATAAGATTCAGCCATGAGTAACAGAGAACCACCAGGGAAGCGTTCCTCATCATAAGATTTCGACAACTGCCGATGCATTTTCTGCAGGCGTCGTATCGCCAACTGAAGCTATGCAATTAATCTATTAGCTAGCAGTTACACGCAATCTACTTCAATTGCAAATATTCGCCGAATACCTCGCCTATTCCTGTTGCTTTTCTGTTGTTGCGTAACAATTTGGTAGTGGAAGATGCCTTAGGACTAGCTGTAGGTTTACTTCAATTTTTCATGAGCTCTCCATGTGCCATTTCATTTTGTCATCTTTTCTTCTTCTTTTGTATCGCTTTTGCATTTTGCCATTTGTGTAGACACTATAACATAATTTGTGAAGTGAGTTTTGTAGATATTGAGGATATTGATACTAGAACGTTTCGTTCGTCAATTGAGTAGTATTGTTAGGATAAACTACCAAGACATCTATGTGAGGTCACGTGTCCAAAGTCGAAACCTTCTACTTAACTCAGCAAAAATGAATTCTTGGCTCGACGAAACTCATTAAATTGCAATTTAAACAGGATACGTCAGAAACTGTACTTGGAAGGATAATTTCAAATATTAGTACGCATTAAAAAGGAATAAGTAACAGAAGAAAGATTTGTTAGTTCATACTATTTGCTGTTTGCTATTTCTAAACATATTATTCAAACAGCTATCTATCCTGTGTTATACATTCAAAATCAATATCTTCCAATGTAGTATACTCTTTACTCCATCCTATACTAAATTCAATATATCCAAGTATTTTTCACAGAAAGATTCACAGAAGTAGATTTATAGGCTCTTGTCAGAGCCTATGACCCACGTGTGGGTAACTTGGATGACATTTTCTTTAAATTCTTGCTAAATTTCTGATTAACAAGTATCTGGACCTTATTGATAATTGCACATTCTCTTCACTCTTCCATTTGATATTTCTACTAATTCATTGACACTTCTATCGACTTCCTGAATCTAGGATTGAAATATTCTTTTGATGCACCACGTCTATATTAATAAATAAAAATTCCTCTAAACAACAAATAAGACTACTCTATCACGCAAAGATTCCTAAATAAGATAAATACACCTCGCACCCAGTCTCAACTTCGCCCATCACTGACTGAATGGAACAATGTGTCTGAAGAGAAAGAGTGAATAAAACGAGACTTCATCTTCCATTTCCTACTAGCCAGAAAAACAGACTCTGAATTGAGCCAGACTCAACAGGGAGTCCGAGATTCCTCTCCAGCCAGACTCTGTTCTCTCTTATTCTCCTCTCTCCAGGACGTGACCCTTATGAAGCGACAACGGTACCAGCATCCACATGCACCACGATTAGACATCGCTGCCTGGTCTAAAAGTCGACCTCGATCCAGCGACCTCGATGAGTCCTCCTCATCCTCCACTTTTCCTTCGTTTCTTCGAATGACTATCGTCATCGTTCGATCATAATCCTGCTGACAGTATTTTCTCAGTGGGGAGCAAGGAACACGTGGGTGGAGACACTCCTGGCGATAATACATGGAATAAAAGCTGTTTAGAATGTCTCGTTCGATGCTACCAGGGAACACCATGTGTGACTTTCGATTGGACTCGTGTAAGCCTTTCGATCTGTGTAGTCATGCATGACGAGCCAAGCACGATTCTCCATGCTCTTCAGATTGTTTGATGTAGGAGGATACTGTCTAAAGTGTTAGGTACGCTTCGCGATGGATTGAGAGACTGATAGATCAATGATGTGTATTAGTCAATGGTTATTGAAAAGTAATTGATAGAAACTTGTGTGGTAACTGTTTACTGAAGGTAACGTCTGAAATCTGAGTTCATTGAGTTTGTATTATCTATTGGAGGCATTGTTAGAACTTGTGTCTCTTGTTTTATTGGGCTTGGTATGGAATTGAATCGGTGAAGTGGAGAATAGTACAAGTCCAAAATTAATTATTTCCAAATAATCTCAAAACTATGGGTGGATACTAAAACTGACTAGAGTCAGAGGTAAGTCCATTTGTGTTTGCGTGATTTAGATACTTTGACTCTAGGATATCCAAATATGTTTCAAGATTATTCCAAAATGGCTAATTTTGGACTTGCACTCTTCTTCAACTCACCGATTCAATTAGACTGCAGATGTTCATACATTTTTAGGGGAAATTAGAATACACGATACCTAATTCTACGAGGAAACAGAGTGACCTAGAAATTTATGAAAGTGTCAACGCAGCACAAGTAGAGATCATCGATCATTTCTGTGTACATTGAAGAGACAGAAGCGCATTCATTTATGTGGAACCTTTCTTCCTGAAAGACAACGCGCTGAGTCATTCGCTATGAAATTGTTAGTTTTCTGCACCAGCTTCACAATCGTAGAATTACTGTTCTTCCTTTTAGTTTTACAACCGCACCCTACACTTTACGTCGTGATTTCTCACCCAACCACTTTATTACTTGTTAGTGCGATACGCTACATGATTTCTCAAGTGTCAACGCTTCGTTCGTGCGTGCTGTAAATAATTCTGAGCAAAAAATAACAAGCCACTGTTTAACACTTTAGTTTATCCACGAAGATTTTCCTGATAAAAGCCCTACGCTATGTTATAGGGGGTTCAAGATTTTCACAGATACTGTATAGGCTGCTACGACGTCATACATCTACATTTTTATTTGTAACTCCTGTAAAAAATTTGCACATCTATTTAAAAATTATATTAGTAATTGAAGGCAAATATCGGTGATATATGATTTCTTTTTTGATCGATTTGGGTTTGTGACGATTGTAAAAAATATTAAAAAAGTAATTTTTATAATGGCAACGATACGCGGTATTCCCAGGCGGTCACCCATCCAAGTACTAACCGCGCTTAACGCTATTTAACTTCGGTGATCAGACGAGAACCGGTGCTTTGGTGCGTAATTTGATCGTTGCCTAAATATATATGTTTCATTTTTCGAGAAACTGGTACAGATGACTCGAAAATTATTACTACTCATCGATTTAAGTAATCGTCAGCGATCAGCTTAGCTAAAGTAATTCACTATTTTCCCAGGTTAAATTGACCAACTACAAGGTATGCTACCTATAACTTCTTCAGTTGATACATTTCTATGTCCCTATGAGATTGTTTAAATTTTCGCGGACTTTTCTGCACATCGCTTTACATTGTCATTGGTTAATTCTGATTTTGCAAATCATACATGTACTCTGTTAGACCTTTTTTAGCAGTAAAATCGCCTCTTTTGATATTTCTTCGGAACAGTCTTCAATATCACGCGAGACATATCACCTATCAGTGATACTTAGCATCCAATAGCAAATTCAAGGAGTGTTTCGAACAACTGATACGTAGGCGTACGAGTAAATGGCAACAAGCTTCAAGCGCTAAAAAGCCACAGTGTTGCCTAGAAAGTCACTTCCATATGGATATTTAGCTACCTTCTGTCCCATTTAACCATCTCTCGCGGCGAACATAAAAGGAGACTGCTTAAACATCTACGCGCCTCTTTTTTCATGGAAATAACGTCGTTGATAGTCGACGCTTTTGTAACGCCCCTAGAAACCGGAAGTCTTATTGGTTTGTCGGTGAACGCGGAGAAATCAGTCCCTCTGCAAGAACGTCCTTGCGGCGCGCTGATCGCCCGACAGGATTGTCTCGAAGGCGTTTTGCAGGCTGTCGTTATTAATCAGAGAGCGGCTGATTCGTTTTTCAAACTCGAGCACGCGGTTTTCTACGATATCGAAAGCGATTGGATGTTATTTCGCCAATAAGGAAAAGTGTTCAGGGGTTGTGTAAGATTCGACTTCTTCGAGGGCAAGAAACGCGAGTGATCTCAGTTTTCTTGGAAAACTGTGGCTGACGCTTGTAGTCCTTTTTTCCTTTCGTGAAAGTTTCTAGTATATGTTACATGTTTCATTCATCTCTCTCTGAGGTATCTGCTGTCACTTGACGCTCACTGATTGAAGAGTTCATAACAAAAATAGCTCTTGTCAAATTCTATGATCCTTAATAAGGACATATTCTAGTGGTCAGAAACAAGATTCGTAACATAAGAGAACTTATTCTAAGTAAGCACGCAATTATTACGATGAATACTTTGTTAGAAGGAACATTAATCAATTGGACGATAATTAAAGATGCTACAGTACTATTTTTATTCTTCTAGTAAAAGATACTCGCAGTTGATTGATTTTAGTAGAATGAGTGACAATATCTTATTTTTGAAATTGAGTTCTGTAGTCTACTGTGAGCGTCTGATCAGGACAGTCTTACTGTCCTGAATAGTACAGTACTTAAAGAGAATTTCTCATTATTTAGCTTTATAAATACTAGTAACAAGTTATTTATCACCATATCAATAACTGAACACAGAATATAGTTATGTATTATCTAAGTAATTAACATTTGTACAGTTTTTGTCATTTTGCAATTTTCGTTATTTCAGCCACTCGTGAATTTTATTAACATTTTTCTCGGTTAAAATTAATTTTGATGAATTGTGAAGATGCTTGTAAACAATGATTCTCATAAATTCTCAAAGAGAATATCATACGTGATAGAATTGATAAATTTCAATTAGTCAAGCTCGTCTGAGCAGAAGCTTCGTTTCTGAAAGAACCAACTTTGATATTCAATCCGATTCGGTTGGAAAAGCGAAGGATCTTATTATTCGTCTTCAGCATGCTTGTACACGATATATATACACGTGCTACATAGGCTTAGGTCGAGAAAGCGTAACGCAATCCTTAATTTTTGCTTAGACCAAAGCGCTGCTTCTACTGTTACATGTAAATCTGTATTCGAATCAACGACGCGCGAACTCTCGCTAATAGACAGACTTTCTGTCCTTCGGGACGCTTTGAGTATCTTCTCTCTTGATTGGCAACGACTCTCAATCCATTCCCTCGAAGAATCACTACCACATATAGTCACAATCTCTTTAAAACTTTACGAAAGACAAAAAAAGGTCCTATCAGTTTGCCCAGTCTGTCTAGAAGAACCATTTCTTCTCTTCCTGGTTGTGTTGTAATAGTTATTTCCATTACCACCAATTTTCGTCTGATTTTTGTCCTGACAGACGTGCATCTTGTCCTCTGGTTTCTTAAGAAACATAAAACGCAATCTTCAGACTCCTGTACTCGGCAATTATTGTAGAAATCATGTCGAGCTAAAGTGTGACAGCCAGAATGGCTGACAAAAGTGGAGGACGACTATAAGGAAGTAAAGATTAACATTCTCCTCGCGAATGGGTATCATAAATCCAACGCGAGCCATAAACTTGTATTGTCGGAACGTGCGGTTCACAAACGCCTGAGATCTTGACGAAATTGAAAATAAGTTTGGTGTGTCTGCTGCGAGACACCAATCTATAAACTGCAATTGGGAAATCATACAACATGTAACATAGTTCTAAGAGCAACTGACTTTTATGGATTTTTCTAGAGGAAGCTAAGGAAGCTGACACTATCAGAACACTATCGATTTGAAAAACCCTCATTTTTAAGTGAAAAAATTCTTTCAGTGCTCTTCCTGTTTTGTCTCACAGCTATAGAAATATCTACAGTTCATCAATAAAGGAGGGAATTTTGAAATTTAAGGTCAACGAACTAAAAGCACGTGGGCGCTGATTTGCTCATCAACAGGCATTCGAAACTTGCATTCCCAAAGTAGAAAAGCCTAGAAATAAAACAGGGGAAATGTACATGTTTATTGAATACCCAATGTTTTTTTCATCATCCCCTACCACTCCCTGTTCGATTGACCTATAATCCTGAATCGCTAAATTACTTACATTTAAAACAAGAGAGGGACAATCGATGGCCTTTAAACATAGAAAAGAAAATTCCTACATTATAACTATATCCTTAGAAGCCCACAACATATCCCTCCCTATTCCTTCAAATATACAAACCTACATGTTTCCATCAGGAACACTAATTTTAAAAAACAAATAGAAAAGAAATTTCCAACCAGTTCTCGAATTATTTATAACAGCCATTTCCTCCCCCTGAAAACATTCAGCAAAATTAAAAGAAATAACGAGCAAGTTAATACCGAAAGCCCATTTCACTGACTCCAAAGTACGAATTTCCCTCTCAAAATAATCGGCACCGTCGATAAACCCCGAAAATCGTCTGTTTGATCAAATCCCATGCGGCGTAAGCTCCTCTTAAGGGTCGTATTGATTTCTATGATGGCGGCCAGCCGGCGCCTGCACCCTCTGCGCTCGAGGAACAGGAAAGAGCAGCGCTCAGCGGTGTTTTCCTCGAAATAACGGCGATGAAACGGGCACGGTGCTGGCGGGCGAGTGAAAAGTAGCCAATTACCAGCGGTATCGGTTCCACGGTGGCATTGGCCATTGGGATTCGGGACGATTAATCGGCGGCGATTGTACGCGAAACCGTGAAGCTGCCCTCGGTCACGAGATGCGCCTGCCTCTGAGGTCCTTCACGTAGACGGTCACTGTCAAACTTCTCTGCGATGTCTTCCGCTGGACTATAAAAGCGACGGTGAGTACTCGATCATGCTCAATTAATTGTCACTCAAGGGTTGCTTGTTCGTTTTTTAACAGAGGCACTGTTCTATGACCCATATGCAGGTCAGGACGATTTGAAGGACTATTTCTGACGATATTTTCTGTTGAGGAGGATTATTGTTGAATTTCTGATTAAACAGAGTGTGGATCTTCTTAGATCTATTAGGCATATTGTTTTTTCTATTTCTTGTTTCACTTTTTTTATGATTTTGTGGAGGTTTTATGGATATTCTGAGTGTTGGAACAGTAGGTTTTTAATGATAGTTCTCTCGTGAGAATTGAATGGAAGAGTTAAAAAGAGTGAATCTGGGAAGCTCGTGAGTGCTTCAGAGGCGATTTAAAATTGAGATTAGCTAGGCTCGAGGAAGGCTAAAATTAGAAGCTATTCGTGAAATGCGTGGGTGTGGGGTTAGGTGAGTGGAAGGGTTCGAGAGACAGGTACGCATGGCGTCAAAGGATACTTGCCCAGGTAACACCGGAAGTCTGCATATTGATGCTGCATTTTTTCATAATGATTTTAATTTATTCGAGATTGTGAAAGCAGAAAAGCAGTTTTTCCAGTTTTTTTTTGTTATCGTCACCGAAAGACAATTTGAGAGTTTCACTATTTTATTTCCCTTTCGTTTCTTCTTGTAGTTCTTCAGGCATTATCACTGTAAAGGTTTAAACTTTCTCTGATGAGTCTGTTATACGCCCCGAGGTCGATGTACAGTTGAACCCTCGATTAATCGGCTGAAGATTAAATTTAAAGATAAAATATTTTCTAGATATGCAATTGTTTTTAATTTGTACACTGTTGCAGTGTTTCCTCGATATAAGCTCACTGCTTACTGTCGAATTTAGGATGTGCCACACGTTTTCGAAGTCGGCTCATTTTTATAGTATTCTACTTTCATGAAAATTCAAAAACAAGAATGGTCTGGGTCGTAAACGACTCAGGTTGCAGACTTAAAATCATCAAATTTTATATGAAGCTTACTATTATTACCAAATGATAAAAGAAAGACTTTCATAGCCCAAAATCCTCCAGAGCTGAAAGAGTTAAGATTCCACTGTATTTTGGGAATCGACCTAACGAGTTGCATGGTTGAAATCGCGACAAATCAATAATGGTATTGCTGAAAGGGATACGATAAGCGAATTTACTTAACTGGTAAGACGTAGAACGCTGACCTTTGCATTTTCTACGTTCTGCAGTTTCAAGTGTCGAATGTTTGCTATGCTGTAAAAATACGTCTTACCTTCCGGGACGATCTTTGGCAAAGAATTTAGTTTTTTAGTGGACAAAGTCACGTAACCAAGGAGATTTGCTCGATAAACAGTTTCCTGTTTTTCTTAAGCAGGTGTCATATTGTGCAAAACGTGAGAACTACGTTTACTTAATAATTAAAAATCTGTGACTATTTTCTAGGAACTAACTACAGATGTAAATCACATTTATCAAGTAATCAGATTATTGACTCCTTTATATTTCATAACTTTGAATCTCGTTTTACCGATGCAGATAAATAAATCTAATTGGAGTGGTTTTAATCTATTTATGATTTCTGTGGATCAGAGAAGTGAAGATATTCCGTGTAAACCACTCATTAAGTTGAGTAAAAACTTTGATTAATTACCCTCGATAAGTTACATTTTCACTTTGATGGCAGGAAAAACTTGTAAATGATCTCCTTTCATTTCAAAAGGCAATTTATACCTTTTGACTGCACAATTTTTCGCTCTTGTAAAAATTTGCGGTCTGGCCTGAACATTCACTTTCTACTTACTGCCTCACAACACTTTTACTATTTTCTACTTACAATCTAGTAGAATGTGCCTTCAACACTTTCACGTTAAAAAGTTGTGACGCAATGAGACACATGAACTGTAATGTTGACTAGTACCAATAACATTTATTTATTTCGTGGTATTATACTACTAATTTTGTCCATGTAGGCAAAGGAACTCTTATAATATTAGTGAAATTAATCACATTGCAAATTAAATTATAGGAAATGTCACACATCCCTTCTAGTTTTCATTTTTAAGTACAATAGGACCATTATAGTCACTTAATTGTTGGCTTTATGGATTAATCAATATAGTTTCTGAAAAACTCATTTAGAGAACATGTAGAACAACAGTATGCAATAAAACCTTGTAGTCATGTTAGTAAAGTAGAATAATCACTCTATATCAAATTAATCACCCTAACACTTCAAAGGTTAGCGCATCTAGATGCTTCAAGGGAATTGCAAATATTTGCAGAGGACGCAGTTTTTCCCTGCAAAGTAACTTTCAGTGTCAAACCATTCCAGGGAACGTTCCGGTCTAGAGGCTATTCAAACTAATTACCTTTACGATTAGACGGGACGAAGGATCTCTCTCATACTCGTCCCAACTGATTTCACTTTCGCTGTTCCTGTAATCATACAGGGAATGCAAATTGCAGGTCCATCTGCATTAAGGTGAAATCAGGCACGAAAAAGCACGACGATCGATCGATAATAGTCGATCGATTACAGAACAGGTTACAATAACGAGGGGGACTCTAAGATAGTAATTAATTTTTAATTCCTAATTACTACCAGATTCAAAAGTGTAGAAAGCTTAATTAGGGGAGTACATATGCATTTATCTCGACTCGCCGAGTCGTGAGATGCTAGCGATGATAAGCTGAATTGTATCACGAAAGATTAGCACACAGAAACTTGTTATTAAAAATTTCCAGGGAAATCGGTTCAATTGAAACATGAGACGTGAAGAGATTTAAACGCATAGGAGAGTCAACGCTTATACCGACTTTTAAAAAAATTATGTTACACTATTTATTATCTAAACATATTTTCTAAAAAATTCTATGCACGTTTTGTCACTCTTTGATCACCATAAATAGGAAGTAAAATTGTTTAGTGCAGATATTCCACGATTCTTCGAAAACTTAATTTTCACAGTAAGTGAAGAGGAGCATTTGCTTCGCTTATCAACTTTATTACCTGTTAATTATCAGCTCCTTTGCTTTCATTATCAGGAATTGTTGTCTCATTTTATCTTAGTCTCATTTTCTACAATAAGACTCCAGTTTAAAAAATGGCTTGCGTTTTAATTGTCGCTATTAATTCATTAAGTGCCATCTTTTCAGCCCGAATTATTTTTTAATTCCCTAGATTTTTAGCTGCTCTCAATTGCAATAAAAAAGTATCTCTATTTACTAATTTTCAGAGTACTGTTAATTTTCATTTCTTCTTAAAAGTTCTTGTTAGGTAGTTTGCAATCACCTTGGGGCATGTTTCTATGTAGATATTGCGATTTTTTATGTTTACTCGATAGATAGTAGAAAATTTGCAAGAAGGATCGACGTTTAGATGAATTAAAACCTGCTTTGCCAGTGAAACCAGCTGCTTTCGTGTAGCATGTGTCGGCCGAGCAATTTGCCTGAATCGTTTTTCCTTCAATTAAACGTGTGATACACGACGATCGGAGGAGGCTGGCTTGCACTTTCTTCTCTATGCGCGAGAGGATCCGCCGCGTGATCACCTCGCTTTCGAGGTCAATGTCTAGGTCCGCTGGCAGAGCCAGCAAGAAATCCACGAGAATTCGAGCGTTCTGCATGGTCGGCAACTTTCCTTGCTCCTGTCGCTAAATTATATCAACATCCACGTCGATAGATCCAGAAAGGGATTGACGTCTCGTGCAAAAGGGAATCGACGTGAAAGGAGTTTTTATGGGAGGGTGAGTTGACTGCGAGATGTTGAGTAGAATAGAAAGTTGATAATTAGAGGGTTTTTTGAGGAGCTGGACATTGTTTGTTTCTTTGGATGTTATTCGAAATAGATTAATGAAAGATAATTACCGAGATGAAATGTCTTGTTTGACTGGAAGCAATTTCAGATACATGTGTGATACTTTATTTGGTGAAAGAAATGATTACTATTAAATTATTTCTTTCATTCTAATTTGAGGAATGTGAGGTCTTCGTAGCTATAATTTTCATTTGTGTAAGTGTAGCTTGAGATAATTTTAGATTATTCGGAATTCTCCGATTTTCTCTAATTTTAATAGGAAATAAGATGAATTATCTTCTCTGTGTAATTTTAAAAAAATAGATACTTTATTTCTTTGTATTTCTTTCACTTCTACTATTTTTTATTTCCCATTTGAAATAATTTGTACTCTCCTGTGGCAAGATTTATGATGGAATCAGAGGCTTGAGAAAGTGAACGGTGATTGATGATTTCGCTCACAAAAAGTGACAAAATCAGCATAAAACTGCAGTGAAGGAGTCATAATTTTACGTCTTTCCATGGAAATCGTGCGCAAACGACGCTTCACTATGGTCACAATAGTGATTCTCAAGAAAATAACCACGGAGCGCGACGTCTGACTGGAGATGGGTTTCAACTACTAACGATCATCCTACGATCACCCGATCCTATTAAATTTCGCTCTCTACGTGCAACTGAAAGTGATACATACACGTCTCGAGACGTTTCGTTTCAACGAAAACTGGTTGATCTAGCATCGACTGGTCATTAAACGAAAGAAAAACTTGAAGGAATTGGGTCAAATCGTACAGCAGTTTTAGATGACGCTCAGACAGTATCGAATATTGAAAAGGTGAAGGGTGAGCGTTCTTTCCAAGCCACTTTCACCCCTTCTACCTTCCAACCTATTGTTACTCCTCAACGTCATGCTATTTTTCAAACTCTTGACCCCCTGAGACTGTCTACCATTTGCTAAAACTGTTTCCAGAGGCATCAAAGTGAAACAGACTTCGCTCTATCTTAATATACGAATAAAGTGACGCCGAAAATAAATTTAAATGTCTTAAAAAATAGAAATTTTTTGTTATGAATTTTACTGAATTGACTCTTAACCCACAGAAGTCTGGGAAGCACTGATCTACAAATTTCTGCAGAACACAGAAGTCCCATTAATCCTCGAGACACTCAACAAAAATTCACCTTTATCTCTGATAACTTGTATCATATAATCCACCCTACACGTTCTCACTAACATTTCTTTATATAAAAAAAATCCTCTGAGAATGTTTATCAGCCCCACATTTTTATTAGCAGTCTGCAACGAAACTCAGTATCAATGGAATCCGAATTTAACTCCATCGATGCATTCTAGCTAGCAGCATGGAGCCATCGGTTTCTACTCGACACGATCGCACATTTCAGCGCCTTTCCACCGCGTAATTTGCCTTTCTTCCTGATATCATCGCCCGATAAACCGTACAATCGGTCCCATTGAACTGTGGAGCCGCGATTACTATCAGAATACTCAGACATGGGTTTATCGTCTCGTGTTTTCACAATTTGACGCTCAACGCCGATTAGACGATAACGTTAACGATTCGACAAATACTCGTGATTACGATAGACACGGGGGCCAGACTCGCCGATGCAGGAGAAAGGGAGTGCAACCACTCTCTATCTGACTACTTTTCCCTTCGTTTCAGACGGGTCTTCGTGGAACGCCCGCCTCGACTATCGCAGAAGAGTAATGCTCGAAAGCAGTTTCACTCGTTCGATTAAGATCTAGTAATGAAACGAGACAAATTTTAAAACACTGATTAGAAGACTTTTTGTTCTATGTTGAACAAATATGGGGCGACAGATGTGAAGATTTCTTGTGATTGGAAAGAAATTTTCTGAAGGTAGTTAATAGGATTTTTATTGGGAATCCAAATACTACCCATTATCAGAAAGTTTAGAATTTTTTTCTGTTTTTTAACAGAATGGTTGCAATCGACATTTGAGAGACTTAAATTTCTCGCCTCTTAATCTCTCAGTTTTTTCAGAAATCAAAATTTTATTTTTAAACCTCGTTTCGCAGCGAGCATAAGAAGTTATAGATCTTTTATCAGTAACAACCATTTAACACTAGTTTGTTATCTTCATCTACCGAGAATCGCGCTACTAATTCAGTGTTACATGCTTGCTCACCAAGTCCAAGTGACTATCGACAGCTACTGAATCATTCATTGATAGATATCATTTATTGTGACTACACACGAGACTGTAAGCGTACATTTGTATGACTTAAACTCCTGGCTCTCACACTGGGCAACGTGAAAGATGAAATTTACAAATCGTAAATCACTACTTCTAATTCTCTAACAAACTTACGTAGTAATTCCCATAATATTATCTTCACCTCGTATCTGAAGAGAAGTTATTACTCTCAACCAAAAAGAAACCCCACTTAATGAGGTTAGAGTTTCTGAGAATCACAAAGAAGGACGATGTTATTAAGAGATAATAACAGGATCCTTACTTCCTCCTCTAGACTCTTGTCTATTCCCCAAGAAACCCTATATGTATAGTAATTCCCCTAATTTATTCTTAACCTCGTACCTAGAGAAAGGAAGCTATACTCTCGATCGAGAAGAGATACTTGGGTGTGGGACTGAAGCTTCCAAGATTTCCAAATGGGGTAGGATTTTTAAGCGACGATAGCGAGAAGAATGGGTGACGATTTTCAAACAGTAAAGCTATTTACGCTTAACAACCTGATCGATTCTCAGAATGCTCGTAACGTTCGGCAAATGTTTGGCGAACATGGTAAATATTGTTTCATAGATTCACTCTGCTCGACCAACATTCCGCAACATACGTTTCCGCGATACGTGATGGCAGACTTGAAGTGTGCCAACCACTGTTCAATATCAAGACGACGACGATGACATCGTTTTATGGGTGTCTATACGATTTCACCGTTGGCTAAAGATAAAGATCGATTCTAATTTACCAAATGGGAATTCTCATGGGAACCTAATACGACGCTCCAACTTTCGTTTCTAATTTCGAACGAGCTAGCCAGGATAAGTAGCTTTATGCTTGTTAATAATGTCTATGTAAACAGTAATTAGCGCTACAGTTACTAACACAGTTAAGCTAAATGGTTTGTAATTTTATACGAAAGCTATTTGATTGTATAACAAATGACCAATCAGCTATATTATCTCCTCTTTTTAAAGAAAAAGAACCTTTTTTTAAAAAGTATTTGTGCAAGTTAGTTTCTAATCATTTTTGTGAGCTACCAAGCTACAAAAGAATAATCGATATTTATGGGGAATATTTATTTTGACCAGTTTTTCGTAAAATAAGAATAATTAGTTCCATGACTCCTAAATCGATTACACATCGATTCTCGTGTGACATTTCGTCAGCGGATTCCCTTACGATTTGTAAAACGCTGATGTGAGCGATGGAGCTGTATTTGCAAGAGAAGGTGGTAAAGAGGTCTGCTCTGGATTCGTGAAAATTGCTAACCGCAGCTTACATTCTATAGCAAGTTTTACAACGACCTGGAAATTGATATCCAAACTGTAATGAATCTTCTTATTATATTTAAGTAAACAAAACTAATTTACTGTCTCGAAATAGGGAATAAGAAATCAAATAATTTTTACAAAAAATGTACTGAAAAAAGTACGAAAAAAAGTACTCTTAATAAAGATATTTTTTGTAAAAGAAATAAATTTGATGAATCTCAAATTAACCACTGATATACTGCCGCTGACACTGCGTTTTTCTGCTGTTAATTGCCACACAGGAAACAATAATTGTCACACGAGTCGCATTACTGTCATAACTGGCACCTGCTTCACAGTTTCGTGAGGTGCGTGTGGGAGAAAAGAAGCAAATCCGGATGAAAGTTAGCCCCAGGCGAACTCGAGGTCTATTGATCTCCTTTCATTTGCAAGAATATTTCTCAAACGTCCCCTATTGCCTATTTATTCTTATACTGGCAGTAGCCAATGGAACAGCAACGGTAGAATAGAACTCTGCTGATCAACCATTCCACTTGCTGGCGAGTCCTCTTTCTCTTAAACGAAACTTCATTGATCAAACCCTTACTTAACCTAACTTGATTTATAGCAGAACTTCCATTATTAGAGAAGGAACGTGATAGAAAGTTGTATGAGTCGACACTGAACAATAAAGGTAGTCAAGAAATAGCACTGGAGAAATGAAGTCTTTGAGTGAAGAGTTAACATCATGGAACGGAAACGTTGACTTCGTTCCTCTAGAAGTGGTTCAGAGAACTAACCTTTTTATGTGCAATAAATTCTTTTGTCAGAAGGAAAAGCGAAGGACCCCTACACTTCTTTATACAGAAGGTGGTATTACTTTTTTATTATTTAAATAGCTCTGATGAAACTGATTAAGACTTACTCCAACCATTTCTTTTCCTCTTAACAGTTCTTCGTCTTAACCCCAAAAGAATTTCTTCCAGATGAAAATATCAACCTCCCTGGACCACTTAATTAAAAAAAAAATGAAATCTATGTCTGTACTGGCTTCTGAGAAAACAGTTTGCAAAGCCTCATTTCGACGACGTAGTGTAATACAAAACCAATACAGTCACTCCTTTCCTACCTCCCCACATTTCACCCCCAATCAGCGTCTAGCATGAAAGACTCACGGGAAATCGTTAAAATCTGCTGAAAGCAGCCAGCCACAGTCTCCATTGATCGTCGTCAGTGGGTGACCGAGATTGGGCCGATCCAAAAAGCGTAAGAACGAGGCGTTTCAAAGGGCAACGAAGAGAAAAAAGTGCAGAATCGAGCGTAAGCACGCTGTGCAGACGAAAGTAATCGAGCACGCTTTCTCCGTCCTCGGCCGGATTCCATCCTTTTTTCCTTCTCCCACCAGGAACAGGTTCGCCAGGGTGCAAGGAGGAAAGGGCGACGCATGGTTAGCCGATCATGAACACCGAACGATGGCCTCGCCCGAAACATCCGGACCCAGTTGGCCCACTAAGTGATCGAAACAGGTTTTCCTTCACTTCCGTCTGCGGAGGCTGGCTGAAACAGGCACGTGTCCTCCCTGGGAATCCGTGATGAACTTTAACGAGACCTCTCGGTCAGGGTTTACGACACGCGCCTTGACAATGAGGACTTTATTATGTTACGTGTTTGATGAAAATAGGTGGTAGATAACTTGAGCCGTTTTATGGAGGCAACATGAGACTGCTAATTTGGGGAAGTGGTGTGTGGATTTTTGACACGTTTGTATTACACAGGGTGTTCAAAAACTGGTGGTACAAGCGGAGAACCAGTGATTTTAGTTTAAAGAAATAATTTGAAAATGTAGAATAAAGTTTTTTAATTTCGTACCTAGTTTTCGAGAAAATTGGATTTGAATCGTGATCAATTTTTTCGAAAAGACAGCACGATATCGACAAATTTTATTCTATATTTTCGTCTTATTTTTTCGTGTAAAACCACCCCGTTGTTCCTTGCATTACCAGTTCTGGGACACCCTGTATGTATACAGGATATGACAAGTTATAACATGCAAACACTCTTAGAAGCTATTAAGACACCGTCCCAAAATGTGCACAATTTATGGTAATTATAAACTCGAAAAAGAAATTTATGGCTGTACGAAATTGATGATAAAAATGTTCTTCATTGTAAGTTTTCATACTAAACCCGACTTTTACCATTTTAATTGATGATGATTAACCGTGAAAGCATAGAGATAAGGAAGAGGTAAAAGGAGCCACTTTTACAATATGAGAGACTAATTTCCTGCGTAAGGTATTACCCCGTTACTTATTCCGTGATGTAGCAGGTCCAGTTTATGCTTCAACTACCTATACCGTTGCATGATAAAAATCATATAGAATACCACAATCCAAAAAAATCCGAGCTAATATGGACGTTCTGAATCACGTGTTCCAAAGAAAAAATTGTTTCATACTATAGCTACCGATACCTTTAAATGCCACAAGACCAAATAGGAAGTATTTGCTAGTAGTTTAGTAAAAACTTCATAACGCTATCACGATTTTGAACTTTCTTTGCCCTCCCAATTCAACCAGAAAAATGTCAAATAATCCTTTGTTAGAAAAATCCAAATATCTATGAAAAGCTTTCTGTACTTTCATCCCTAAGGATAGGAACAGAAGTAACAAATGACACACTTTAAAAAAAAGACTTACTTAAAAACTGATCTAATAAATTACTAGTTTTTCAATTTCATTATATTATCTAATAACGTAGACTTGCTGTCCTGTAGAAATACTTAAAAAATTCTACAAAACTTAGAAGTTACAGAGTCAAAAAAGCAAATTATAACCCTTGTTCCTCATCTTCCTTATAGGAAGGTAACCTACCTGCTACCTTATATTAAAAATTTATTCTAAGAAAAAGAATACCTTAAATTCCTGAGCCAGAGTCTCTGAATCTCCAACGATGCAATTTAATTCGTAATGAGACAAGGTGCAGGTGAAAGGTTCCAGCTTGCAGAGCAAGGGTTGCTGAGACACAAGTGACGTCGATGACATGGGTAAATCCCGTTTCACAGTTAAAGGACCACTGACCCGTTTTAATCAGCCGCACCAACGACAGTCGGCTTTTACTGCTTGCAACGCTTTCTCTCGGATCGTCATTTACATCCTCGCGCGACCTCTCTTATACTGTCGTAAAATAGTACCAGGATTCTACGCCTATTTACGATACTTGAGGTGCGAATCTAGATAGCGAACGTCCCCGAAAGAGGACGTCACGTGAGATGACAGATTTACGATTGTTTATTGTGATCGACACACGGAGAGCTGTACACTGACACCCTTCTCGCGAGGAAAATACGTGTACCTTTGCAAAGAGGTGAGAAGACGATGGGGGAAGACGAATACAAATACCTGTAATACAAGGTCGGTTAAGATCATGCAGAATTGTGTTACAGGTATGGTAAAAGACCCAGTAATCCACCATGTCCCAGTATTTGGACACTATCCTCAATTTTATTTAATTTTAAGCTTAAATTCTAAGGTAAATCCTAAGAAAATACAAAAAATAGTATCATAAAATAGTACATTCAATTACTGAAATGCAATTTAAGTGTCGGGACATGCATTTAAGTTGTTCACTTACTGGATCACGCGATACCTTAAGCGTCCAGGTATTGGGTCATTTACCTTATTTGTATTCGTTTTGAGAGCTGCTATCAGATGATAAACAGGAAAAAAGGGACACCATTAAATCAAAACAGAAATGACCTTCATATCTCTTAAGCAATTCTACCTACAGCGGACCTTTTTAGTGTCAAATAATTTTTGTTCCAAAAATTTGTCCGTTATTATTATAGTTTCGAAGATAATCAGGTTTTTACTGAGACACCCTGTACATAAATATTTCTTCGTAGTCCTTAAATAATTTAGGAAAGAACGTATTAATGCATTGATCACTAGCATTCTATAGAACCTAGATTGGATCGAGACCGCATACAGAAACAAAATGTGGATCAGGTTCCGTTCGTCTTCCTCCAGATCTTCGATGTGTGTCAAGGCCGTTCGACCGAACTTGTCCCTGTTCCGAATCAACGGGAAGATCGACTTTTCTTCGTTACGCCTGCTAGCCGTCAAACTCCAGGGTTCCGTTAAAGTACCGTTTTGCTTTCTATCGGCTCCTTCGATGAGTAATCCTCCTGAAACCATTTCTTCGCTACTTTTGGACCAACACGTTTCGTTCTTAATGGCATCGTCCAGGGAGTCAACGAGTTGTCTAAGAAGTTACAAGACACTTTAATGCTCGTTTGGAAATGTTAACATTCCCAGGTCGAATGCCAACAATGTATTCACCAGAGATTCCATCAGACTTCGCACTCGGGAATTTGTTTATTCAGCTAAACGTAATTAGCAATTCTTGCCAATTTTATTCACGGTCATATAAATTAATATTATTCATAGTTGTGTAAATAAGGCTGACATCTAAACACAGAAGATGCAGTAAAATGGTAATGAAGAATGATGAAGATGACTCCCTGGACTTCGGTAGCGAAGTGAAGACTTCACTTTCCGCGTAGTAGTTGTGGTCAATATGGGGAGCAGTGAAGCAGTCTTGGAAAGAAAGTTCATCCTTTGATACAGTTCACTGGCAGTCGCCAGGCATTGGACAGGTATTCAACCTTGTTAAGTGGATCTTGAAGGAATCTCTGGTAGTGAACTACATTCGGTGAACGAACATTCGTCCTAGATCTACAGAAAGAGACAAATGAACCATTTCTAAGGTATATTGGTTCCTAGGCTGTTATATATTCTATGGTGGAGAAACAATAACTCATGCAGAGGCGCCATTCTTGCACTCAAGATCTAGGTCTCATACAAATAAAGCCTTCGATTCAAACACAATGCCGTCCATTGTTAGAATTTGTCCAAGTTAATTATGTAAATTCAGTGGTAAATGAACTCCTCTGCAACAATTGAATATGTATTTTTAAGAAGGGAATAAGTCCAACTATTCAATGAATAAATATCTTTATACAGAGACAAAAATTCTTGAAAATGGCCCCTTCCTCGTATATCTACGCATGTATAACCCCACAACTACCCCAAATACATCTTCAACCCCCTTTCCCCAAACCATCCTACCGAATCCTCGCGCAGCCCAACTCACCCATACCCTCACGCTAAATAGTCCAAAGTCCTTTCACGCCATTGTGCAAAACATTCGAAAATACCATCGACACAAAGCACACGGTCCCAAAAATGCCCACGGCAGGCGCTATTCCGTTTCTCTCGGTGGAAGCCAGAGGGAATCGAGGCCACGTTGAAGGTGTCGTGTTGCCGGTGTTACACAAACGCGACTGTTTTCGTAGCTGCTAGGTGGGGTGGGCAGCGTACAGCAAGTGTCGAGGGTCTCCATAGGAGGATCGTCTTCCACGAAGAGGAAGGAGATAGAGGGGGGAAAGTCAGTGGCGTTGATCGTTTCGTGTTGACCGATTCCGACCGATCTATCCCCACGATCGACCCCACCATCGCCTCGGTTTTGGCCTCGTTCGCGTGCCCGTACCTTGGGGATCGGTACCACCACCCGAAGCTGGGGGAACGCTAGCCAACAACCACCGCGGTGGCTACGAAAAGGCGGACCAAAGTTATAAAGCGGACCAGCGAAGCTGGTGCGAGGCGCTGCCACTTTGCCGATCGACCTCGTCGTATCACGATCCTCCTCCCGTGGGGCCCGCACACGCAGACAGTCCTCGAGGATTTTTCGGCGGCGCCTCCGCTGCTGTCACTGACACAGCTCTCAGGATACCGAACGGGTCATGTTCCTTTGACGGGTCCGCGTGCACCGTGTGTCAGGCGATTTTTACACCGCGACGATATTTGTTTAAACTCGCGTCGATTCACGTACAGCGTCTCGGTGGATCCGTGTCGTTCAAAAGCTACGAGGAGCAGCGTATTGTGCCAGTTTCGGCTTTAGGCTCCTGTCGAACTTGTCAACTGAGGTAAGAGAACGCTTGGGGTTTGCTCGATTGTCGGCGGGTGGATGGGAGAAGTACAGAAGCTTATGGGGGGTTAGAACACTAGGTTGAAACATTGTCCATTTTTTAGTTAGTGGACTGCGAGAAGGAGGCGTATAACTCTTCTGAGTCGTTTTGAAGGGTGAGTCTTGTACTTGAACATCCCTTAATTCAAGTTTTATCAAGACGTTTTTATATTAAATTGCAGATAAAAATGTGGTGATAGTTTTTCTCTAAAAAATTGTAAAAATTCAAATGACTCCAATTTAGAAATTTAACTTAGGGATGTGAAAGTAGAGGAGTTGTTCCTTATAATAACTCCAGGAAAATGACTTCTTTTTACAAAGTTACTACAACTCAGAAATTAACAATGCTTCGACCTAGTGCTCAAGTACTTTCATGAGCCACTAGGGTATATTATGTTTGAGAGAAATTTTTGTCAAGTAGCTTGAGGGCGAAAGAGAGTTGCCTGCATTTCATGAGTCATTTTGTATCTTCATGAATATCTGTATAGTTTCATTGATAAATTAATGTGTAAATGTATATACTGTACTCGACTGACATGAAGAGTCCCAGAACCCACAGATCTGCACTGCTGCCAAGGCTGTTCTTGCCAGCGAAGCTCTATAGTATAGCTGATTATTCTCAAAGGATTTCGTCTTAAGTCTTAATTAGTAGAAGCAGGATAATGTTGAAAACAGCCAATAGATTAGAATTTAGTTAACTTCTAAAATCCCATTGACGTCAAAAATATTTGAGATCCTTCATTTTATAAAAATATGGTCAGGTTCAAAAATTGTCAAGTTCTCCAAAAGCTCAATGCCATTTCAGTCTAACTGTTACGAAATTCCACAACATGACAGATGTTCTATACATGCAGACCACATTAATTTCATGTACTAATGTCTGCATTAATTTTGCCTTTAAAGACTACCATAATAGTGGATTCCTCAAAGCATAGATAAGAAGTCCCGCTAACTTCTCCACCTAGGAGTTTCTCCACCATTTGCTCCAATCCTGGATCATTCTCCACACAATTCCAATTATTAGAAGCTTCTTCTCTCTATCTACGTCGTTTATATCCCATTGGTATCAGAATTCAAAAAAGTGTCCCAAAAATTTTATTTACTGAATGGGTTCCAAACAAGCGCCTACTTACTTCCGTGTATCTATCTCATAAATCTTGTCGACGCTAAAACGATGCTAATATTCCATAAAATATTGATACATGTATCCAAGAAGCCAAGTTGATTGAACCTTGCGTCGATCTCGAAAGTGCAACGTAACGTTCCGCTTTGCCACCAGAAAAAAAATAAGTAAAAACGCTAATTTGCTTTGCGAGTAATTTCTCCTAGATCCCAAGACTTATGAATTGATTTATCAAACTTTCACCGAGTTCTCGTCTCACCTCGTGGTAATTGAAGATCAATGCCATTTTACGATGCAGTTAAATGAATAAGATTCACCATATGTGAACAATTTAGAGGGAAGACAGTATTTGCTGAGTGGTTTCCATTCAAACAGTTTATAGCAGAAAAGAAGTTAGTGATACTTAGAAACGTTTACATTTTTTTTTTTACTAGACAATTTAACGCTTCGATGATCTCTGATTCCTTTCTCTCCTTCGATTTATGGCACTGATATGCAATCGAGAAACTTATTACAAAGAAAAATTCTTCGATATAGAAAAGAAAATGAAATGACTTTGCAAACGGGACATTAACGGGAACTGAATTGTTCGAAGCCCGCGTAGGCCGTGGAAAAATTACAACATCTCCATTATATTCAATGTTTATAAATATAACAGCCATTGAGAATTCGTATTATGAATGCATTTAGGTACATATTGTTCTGTGCATGTGACCTAAAAAGTGTTCTATGGATGTGACGAAGCTTCATTTTTTGGTAGATAATTTTCCTAAGTGTCTACAAAGGTGTCAGTCAATTCCTGCATTTTCTAAATAACGAGATAATGCCTTCTTCAATTTAAATAATAAATTCGTGATATTATCATTATCCATAGAATCACATTCAGGAAAAGGGCACAGGAGATTTTTATATGTGGAAGAGAAAGCTTAAGTTATTTTGTAGAAGTATCCCATGTGTTTATTAATAGCTCACATAATGTAAGGAATAACGGATTTCTCCTAACTGACCATAATTTTTATGTCCTTTATGATTATCCATAATTCTATCAGCAATATTCGTAAACAAGAATTTAATGTTCCATTTTATAGGGGGGCAGACTTTTTATGAAACATCGAAACAAGTGTATTCTTAGTCTCCATTCACGAACAAGCATCAGTATACTGGCTATTATATTTATACTGAGAATTTTTAACAAAATTAGTGTTTCGAGTATTTCTGAAAAATAATCAGAATTTCTGGTTTCCTATACATTTTCATTTTTACCACATACGTAGTATTAAAATGAAGTTTTCGATATTCCCTGCACCTCTTTCCATTTCATAGATATTTTATATATATAATAATATAATTCCTATTTCTATCAATTCTGTGAAACTTGTATCAGCTTCTTAAATATAAGAGTGACTTAGTATCCTTCTGATACGCTGTGAACGTGTTACTTTAACTACTCCATTAAACCACTCTTTTTCTACCCATTCATCTGTCACCTATAATTATCGCCAAAAAGCCGACAAGCTGATAAGTCGAGCGCGTTCCATTCAAGATCATTCGGTACTGCTTTCACGTCATTAAGCATGAAGGGGACGTTCTCTAAGATCTACATGAATCTGTCAAGAACCGAGAGAAAACTGAATGCACGAGTTAATACGAATGTAGGTGCAGCTGCACTTGCACTTGCACTTGCTAGAAGTTCACGGTGAACCCACCACCGCAAATGAAAGTAGACATTCCAAAGCTGTCGGAAAGGCATCGAACCGATATATGAAATCCAAGCCGCTGGAAAAATCGTACGGAACGTGTTCTGTGTCTGATAGGGAGAGATGGGTTTCGTGGGCAGCGTGAAAGTTACACATGACGTTTCCATCTTTGAAGCGAACGACCAGATAACGCACATAAGAGCAGCGGGAACATTAAGACCGCTGGATGATAGCGCGTTACGAGTTTGCTACAGCTGAAAACTTGTTTAGCTTTTTTTCCTTTTAAATTACCACTTTCAATCTTACGTTGAATTCACAAAAGGTTTTAAACTATTTTTCAAGAATTATTATGATCTTTTTTCAGGCTATGGCGAGCATAATTAATTCCACTGCGACTCTAATAAATGACGCCTACAACTACTACCTCTGGACGCTATCCCTTGCTGGTAAGATATAATTTGGTCCCGCTTTTGTAATGATCTAAAACACTGGTGGCCAAGTCCTGCCGTGACTGAAGCCCTATTTCGCTTATCAGAAATACTCAAAAGCCCCTAAAAAAGCTACCAAAAAGAAATATTGTATTGGAATAGTATTGTACACAAACAAGTAGTGATTATAATACACTTCACAGCGAAATTAAAGGAACATACATTTTGGGCTGAAAAATTGTCGATCTTTGAGCTGCTGTAACTTTACCAAAAAAAATCGCATAGCAACGAGCCTAAACTTATTTTGAAGAGCCAAGATTCTACTTTCTTCCCCTTAAATCGAATTTGTCCGAAGACGCTTTTCTACTTTGCTGCAGGTCGAGAAAGAGAAGACCGTTTTTCCTCGAATATTTCCTAAATTCAAACTATTCTTCGGAACTTGATAAATTTTTTTCGGGATTTATTTTACAGTAGATTTCAAGCTTGAAGCCTCCTCTTTCCAACGAGACCTTAAAAATTTCCGTACGATTTTTTTTCGTCGATTTATCACGTTCTGAATGAAAAGCTGCAACTCGAGTATCAGAATAACGCAATGATGTAGAGATCGAAAAACTTGTCGATTTTTCGACTTCTGTAACTTTCTGAAAAAAATCGTATATACAGCAGAACACCTAGGCTCAATTTAAAGAGCAAAGCCTCTAGTCGTCACCCTTGAACTGAATTTATAAATAAATATAAATAGTGCCTATTGCATTCCTGCAGACGAAAGAACAAGAGGATGGCTCCTGGTCGACTCACCGAAACCCACTTTGATATACACGATGCTGTATTTGCTCATAGTATGGGCTGGGCCAAAGATCATGAGAAATCGGAAAGCCTTCAAGCTAACGTGGGCCCTCGTACCCTATAATCTCGCTATGGCCTGTCTGAACGCATACATCGCCATTCAGGTACTCACCTTATTTTCTTTCCACGATTCCCTTGACAAGTTGCATTCTCGCCCTCGATCTACGCTTTAACTCGTATCCTTCTTATTCGCAGTTATTCGTAGCATCCACCAGGTTACGATACAGCTACGTCTGTCAACCGATCAGGCACGTGACACGTCCAGACGAACTACAGGTAGCCTAAAAATTAACATGGAATCGTATTAACTTTTTGAAGGAGGAATCTTTTTGAGATCGAATAGAATAACTGAAGAGCTCATAATAAAAACGACCCTCAGTTTCTGTCTTTTCTAAGGAGAGTAAAAAACTACTGTAGTACTTTCTTTACTGTTCTTTCTAGCAAAATATCCATTATAGTATTCATATTGCATTTTTAATCAAATAGATTTCATTAGGTTATGAATCTCTTTTCTTTTCTTATTTTTGAAATATTGTAAAATTTGATAAGGGCTGTTTTCGTTACGAACTCTTCGACTGTATTTCATTCGCTAAATTGATTCATTTAATATACACTTGTATCTTCTGTAATTATGCATGAATTAAAAAAAACTAAATGTACACATATGTGCCAGTCTCCTTCAAGAGGTTAAGTATAACTTTGAGAATTATATATTGATTTGAGTGTATATTTTGTTCTAGATTGCCCATGCAGTCTGGTGGTATTACTTCAGTAAACTCCTGGAGTTCTGTGATACGTTTTTCTTCATCCTGCGGAAGAAGGACAATCAATTAAGCTTCCTCCACGTCTACCATCACTCCACTATGTTCTCACTGTGGTGGATCGGTATTAAATGGGTCCCTAGCGGTTCCAGTAAGTACTTTTGCACATTGAACACTTTATTATAATGGGAGGGAAAAGTGGTTAAATGCAGCTCGGTCGATCGAATTGATGCATGCATGATTATCGATAAATTGAAAGTTTCTATGGTAACTGTTTTATCGACTGAAATAGTCAACCTGTTTTCTCCTGATGTTTTTGTAATGCCACTGTTTGTAAAACATTTGTTTAAATTTGGACGCACATTTCTCAAGATTTTCCTCGCTTTCTCTTTATTACTTTCACATATTCATTACTGTTCAGATAAACGTTATCGCTAATCTACGATGTAAGTTTGAAAATCAAACACTGCTTGCAACAGCATTTCACGTTAATCACAATTACTGTTGACTTTCTAATGCGAATTCAACAGACATTCGAGAATTTCAAATAATGACGAAAAATTTAACTGTCTGTACATAAATATATATAATATTAATCATAACTATTCATCGTTTCAAGTTTCAATAAACGAACCATTCATAGACTAAACTTATCAACTTCACTTTTTGAATTTAAAAATTTTTTAATTTTATTCGCAAAGCACTTGATTGGTACTTAATTTTCTATATTTAAATAAATAAATATATATATTTCTGTTTCGTAGAGTTGATCGATTTGGCAAATAAGCGAGTTGAATATCGAATAATACCAGCTGCTGATAATAAATTAAATAGTGAAGAATTTATGATCAAGAGAAAAATTCAGAAAATACAATTCTTATGTTTCAGCTTTCCTACCAGCAATGGTGAACAGTTTCATCCATGTCCTCATGTACTCCTATTACGGCTTGGCAGCGTTGGGTCCTTCCGTTGCCAAATACCTTTGGTGGAAAAAGTACTTGACAATCCTTCAACTGATACAGTTCACCACTGCCTTAATCCTCGGTATCAACGGCATTCGATCGGGATGCGACTTCCCGCTCTGGATGCAATACGCCCTTGTCATCTACATGGTCTCCTTCATCGTCCTCTTTGGAAACTTCTACGCGAAAGCCTATATTGCGAAGGTAACTAGCGCAAAAGTAACATTTTCTTACGTACCAAATTTTTTATCAATAAAAAGTATTTTCTTTTTAAATGAAATAAATTCACAAAAGTGTCTATGACTTATAACAAACTAGTGTACTCTAATGTTATAAATACTTCAATTTTTCACTAAAAAAAAAATAAATTCACTAGAAGAAAGCTTTCGGTTTCTGTACGTTCGCTGCCGATCACGCGTTAATGCGTGATGAGGTTGTTCCGCAAGTAGCCGATCACGCGCCATCGCGTGAGACATATGTGTTCGGTTAACGGCGAGCTGCAAGGTTGGCAGTTTCGGAACAATCATCGTTCTAGATAGGCAGTGAACGTGTGAATTTGTTAAGAACGCAATTAGTGCTTAGAATTATTCAACACTTTTTCCATGCCATTCAATTCTAAAGACCATAAAATATCGATTCTACAGGGCAAGCAAGCATACGCGGAAAGACAGTTGGAAAAGATGAAGGCAAGCAGTCAATCAAAAACGGAAGTTACCGATGGAGCAGTGAGCAATGGAAGCGTCACGAATGGACACGCAAATGGGTACGCGAACGGAGTATCGAAAAAGACTCAATAAATAACGCATTCCTAATACCTTTGTTAAACTATCATCGTTATTGGAGTCGCCAGATGAGCACGTGAAACTATACAAAAATTCGTAACACTGTCGTTATCGGCAACGATAACACGAGACCTATTCGACCAGTTTTTGTTCTTGCGAGTCGCTTCGTTTATAGTTGACGCGGCGCTTATGGCACCGTTAATGTTGTAGAAAACTCGGAGTTGAAAGAAACCCAATGTTTCCTTAACGAGTTAAGGTAACCCGTTTGTAAACATACCGGCCTGCACTTGTCTCACTCTTGGATCGGTAGCATAAGGTATTGGAGACTGCTAATCCAAGAATACTTGTAAATACATACAAATTAGTCGAATATACAAAGATGTCCCAACAGTCTTTACCTATTCTGATGAAGTAGATCGCTTTGAGCCACGTCTAAAGGACACGATTATATCTCTATTTTTATATCAAATTTTATATAAGTATTAAGTAAAAAAGAAAAGATATATGTATACACAACTAACAATTTTAATGAACTTTACAAATTTGAATCAGTAGCTTCTATAATCGATCCATCATCAATACTGTCACCAGTTTCAAATCGATTAGTTCCATTACACATGTATATCGCAAGTGAAATGCAAGATTTAATACATTTTTATCGAATATACTCTACGAATTTCATCCTCTTCGAAGACTCGACGAGTAAGATTCAATTTTTTGTCGTGCTGTCCTTTAACGCTCGGATTTCGTCAAAATAGATAAACACTTTGGGATACCCTGTACTTGCAGTTTAGTCGTCACTAGAAGAGTTATAAGATCCAGTGCGATCGAGTATGATAGCGTTGCGTAATATAAGCTTAAAGTAAGTGATAATTTTGTGGCCGACGGTTAAAATCTGTCTTGTAAAAAGATTAGAGAGAAAAAAAAGGAGAGGAATCGTCGTGTTAGGGACTGCCTTTAGTTGTTTCTTGTTTCTGAGCTACATCTAAGGATAGAAGTGTCGCGATCACGTGTCAGGTTGTACCATTTGCACATTTGATGTCTAGTTAAATAATTAAATAACAATTGTATCGTGATATAAAGAAATTTTGCGATTGATCTTTTTCAATAAATGTATAAAACATTCCGATCGTGAAGCATTAATCTGAGATGTAATAGAAAAAAGGGGTCATTTGCATTTTGCAGTCACATGCCTAACATTGTATTTATAAGGGAGCCTTATTTATAAACAAACGCTAGGCAATTGTAGAGTAACAAAACACGTTCATTAGTAAATGAGCAATTTCGAGGAACTGCGTATGCGTATTTATTTACGATATGAAAATATTTTTTCCGAATTTGGAAGGAACGTTTTATTAAAAGTTTATGAGTTAGGTAACTCATTGTCAGTTAGATAAACTTTAATATATACAATTTTGTACGATAAATATTTTGCATACGTGTAGTAAATGCACGTAACAAATTACGTGTGTTAGACCTCATTTCTTTAGACGAGAAAGATCAAAAAAATGAAATTTAAATATAACGAATTCTTTAAGAAACGTATACATGTATCACCGTGCAAATGAACATTTTTACTGCTCGAGAAAATGGAATGCACGTGATGTTGGTGAATCTTTTTTATCTGATTTTGAGTCGAAATATTATGGATACTATGTTCGTACGTCTACGATCAAAATTTATAAAAAACCATTGCAATTATTTTTGTGTGTGTTTTTGTTTGAACTATTTCTAAAATATTTGGGCAATACAATATTGTTAATATGTTTTACTATTGTCGCAATATGTAAGGAAAATTGCAGTTGTTATAAAAAGGGCATTGCTGCGCAATGCAAAAACAGACAAGAAATGCATTTTCTCTATTCCCAGTTTTTGTTCATCACACCTTTCCAAAAAATGCTTAAAATATATAATATTATGTGAAGTATCAATATACTCAATTTAATTATAAGATATCCATATTATTACATATAAAGAGTTTTGATATTCTTTGACTAGCTTGTCTAGTAAATCTTTGTACTTTTCTATTGCAAATATAAATTTAAGAAATTCCAAAAGTAGTTAAGAATTATTGAAAACATAGTAATAGAATTCTATTGAGTTTTTTGTAGAATATTCTGTCATACATCTTTCTATATGTAAATGAAAATTTAATAAAAATTATATATTTGAGAATTTCTATAAAAAGTAATGTATTTTGCAGAATTTCTTTTTATTCAAAAGACTGTTTATTGATATTGTGAAATAGACTTTAGTAAAATATACAAATGTATCGTAAATAAATTAATAATTTAATCTCGACTTCTAAGAACAATAATAGCTAACCATATTGAACAAACTTTTCCAATGTAAGGTTGTACATAACAGACTATGGCAAATTCAACTGGACCAGATATTTCATAGATTTTTGTGGCATGTAACTGTTCAGTCAGCTCATCTATAGTACATTCACGTTTGTTCAGTATAAAACCATGAACATGATAAGCCCTGTACAATTGTTTTAAATCTCTTTTATCTAACTGTAATTCTGGGGATGGTTCTATCTTTGAAAGAAAATTTCGTAAAATCGTCATAACATGCCGATTGAATGTTGTTGTTAATTCAATTGTACTACGCCAGTGAGCCAACTTGTCTTTCAAATGTTGTTCTATTTCAACACTTGTTCTTTTCATATTCTTTACTTCATCATCTGTAACATTTAATTCAAGGATTTGAACACTATGATCAGTTTTTGTAGAGGTAGTAGTACTAGTGGGCCTCCAATCTCTGCTTGATTTCACATCATATTTAAGACTGTATGGCAACACAGATTTATGCAAATTTTCCCATATCTGTGAACACATTACTTATTAATTGTTATGTATAATTGTATATTATTTGAAGCAAGTTGATTATAAGAACAGTTATACTAACACCAAAGTGATTAATTAAACGAGACACCTTTATTAAGGGACAAAGACTATCATCCAAATTGTAATGAGTCCCAGTATCTGGATCCCATAATGAATATATCCCATTTTCACTAATACTCAAGACAAATGCTGTCCACTTACTGATTTGTGAAGAACCTGGTATTTTGAACATATTATTAAAATTAAAATTTAAAGCAAAAGTATATACCAGTAATACATACCTAGTAAGACATAGGTTTTCAGATCAAATCCTTGTAATAGTGTTGCAAGTAGAGCTGCTCTCCCATAGTAATCTACTTTTTTCATAGATAATGCCTGACGTGGTGTGACTGGTCCATAATGTGTTGGCAGTGATGGTAAGAGCATTGCTAATCGTGCAACATCCTTTGGATTTTCTAAGCCATTAATTTTGTATGGTATAGTAAGACACCGCTGAATTCCTTTGAGTATGGTTGTGCTTTCAATTGATTTTGGTGTACCAGAGTGTTCCAGTCTAATTAAAACATAAATACGAGTAGCAGAGTGACCTGGACTAGCTTGTATATAGCCAAATAATAGCACAGGACTATATAAAGGAGATAGTGTAATCCATCGTTCAAGTTCTTGATAATTCTTGTGATATTCTAAAGGGATTCTTGTTTCGCCTAGCCATTGTTTACCCCAAACAGGATGTTGATCATATAAACGAAATTTTATAGAATTCTCATCATTCTGTCTTGGTAACTCAAAATGCATTGTTTGTTGCCACACAGGTGCAGGGCCATCTGTTACAGGTGTTGTGTGAACTATACTACCCCATTCAACTTCTACAAAGGATTGAACTTGTGCAGATTCTTCCCTAATTGGTACTTCTATTCCTCTTAGGATATTAACAGTAAGAATCGTTCTCCCTACTGGATGCTGTTTACGAGCAGCAGCTGATGGTTCTAATGGTCTTCTAGGTTGAAATAGATTTCTAAAGAAGGTATCAAATAAAGAAAATGTAGGCTGTTCTGTGATAACTATATCTGGTGGCTTTGTTTTTTCTACTTGAACTTTTTTAGGAACAACTTCTGAATCAACTTCAAAAGTTAATGCTGGATCTTCTAACAAAAAATATTTTACTTCTTTTTTATGAATATTTTTAAGTGGTCTCAGCAAAGATAAATTATTCTGTGGATCATTTGGATCATTACTTAGCTTATAAAGCTGTGTTATACATGATTCCGGTTCATCTGATCCATAATTCTTTAAAGTAATTGTACATAGCACTGTTCCACCGTGTACTCTACCTGAATTGTCACTTATTGCAAAATCAATTTGTACTTTACTGTTTTCAACATTACGTTTAGGCAACAGTAGTGGTAGTATACTAGACTGTCCACCTTTAGCGTGTACTTGTATTGAAAGATTATTACATTCTGAATTTTTTATTAATAATTTGTGTAATTTTCTATTAAAAGGACTATGTGTTTTACATATAATAATTTTCTTAAATAACAAGTAAACAGATGTAATTTGAATTGTATCTGACTGATCTGTTAAAGTATTAATATTAACTTCACGGATCACAATCTCTACAAGTTTCCCACTAAATTTATGTTTTTGCTTATACTCTACAATTTTCATATTATTAAATTCAAAGGGCTTAATGTCACTATAAATAAAAGGACCATCTGAAACATAAAGTCCATCTTCACTTATTGCAGTTTTTTCATTCAGTTCTCGAGGATTTTTATTATTTCGAGTAAGAACATCTGCTTCTTTTATTTTACTTATTACAGGATATGTATAACAGAGACTTAATTCTTGTTCTTTTTTATCTTGTCCGTGCTGTACATGACCCGTAATGAAGTCAATGTCTTCGGTAGACATTTTAATAAATTTTCATAATAGTATTATTTAAACAAAGGATTCACGTAAATAAACCTGCGTTCATTATTTGACAGGTGCATAAAGACTTATCGTCCATTCTTTGTTTACATTGCAATGGTTGCCATGGTTACCCATTGTTACGTAGCAAAAAATAAAAGCGATTTTAGTGACACCTATGAAGTAAAAATCGGATGAGATCGGTATACTTATTTCCTACGCTTACCTAGAATTTAATTTTAATTCCTACCACTTTAGCGCTGTAATCTTATTCCAAACTAAATTGATAACTTTGGGTGTGACAGAAAAATGATAAATGTGATATAAAAATATATAGTATGATAGATCTATCCTATAGTTTAGTAATTGAATAAAACATTAATTGTCCATGAATCGTTGATATTAAATATTTAAGTACGTTTCGTAATATATACATTTATTTCTACATAATTATGCAACATATTATCATACAAAAGACTTATTTGGTGATGAATTGCGTATTAAATGTATGCACACTTTCCTGGTGCGATTTGCCCTGTGCAGAGCGAAATCACTAAACCGTGCAGCTGCCGTCATCAGCCGTGACAAGAGACATACTTATAAACTCGTCGTCCTTTACATACTTACATAGGTAGTACGTAGGATGCAAAAAGAAATCTGTTACACATATAGACATATCTCGCTAGCAAATATACAGTAGAATCTCTTTCAATGACGTTTTAATTATTCATAGTTTCTTTTATTCAGAGTTAGTGCTATTCGGTGTGACGCTAATATGAATTTCAGAGAAAATACATAGGTTTAATATACATATGTACTAAAAGGAATAGAAATTTTGTCCACGGAATTAAAATTCATTTGTCTGTATTTGTTGATATGTAACCTGCACCTTGAGCAAGTTATTTCATCACAGGATACATGTATAGAATTACGATTTTCGCATAATTTCATGACTCGAAAGTTTTACATTGCTCAAAGAAATACGAAATTATAAAAGAGGTCAGAAACCGCGGTAAGGTGAGATCGCAGAATCACGAGTAGAGAGCGGATACCAGCGGATACGGTCTGTGCTCGTAGGCAGGAAGTGGATCACTTCAATTCATCCCATAATCAATCTACCGAAGTTGATGCATCTGTCTTAGACAAATTCCTTATATTTCTTACACAGTTGAACTTAATAATTCCATAATAAAATGTGACTGAATGCACAATGAAATTAAAACTCTAATTTAAATCGATCGATTTGTAAAAAGTTGTTTAATGACGTAATTATATCAATAACAACTCAACATTATTATCGATAAATATACTCGTATCATTTTCTTAATTATCTTTGTTGAAAAAGTACGTCATGCTTCAAAACCAGTCGATAAATTGTCACCTACAAATCTTGAAATTATTTTATTTTGTCATTATTCTATTATTTTTTAGTGGTTATCGTTTCTCCAAAATATTTGAGAAGAATTAATTATAAACTGATTCATAAAGTATTAACACGATGTATCTACTTCATAAGATTTGAATTGTAACGTGTTTTTACGACACCCAGTAGACACAGACGAGATCAATACTCAACATGGGTGTATGTAATCCAAATATTGCAACCGGCGTAGAGCATTGAACTACGGACTTTAAAATATCCTGTTGAACACTGGAAAAATCTAATAATAATTACCATGTAAAATATATACATACATATATCTATCATAAATATACATATAAGGATCAATATTTAAGAATTCATTAGATTTAATGAATTCTTCAAATCAATATTTAAGAATTTTATAAACAATTTCGTAAAAATTTGAACAGATAAGTTGATTAATTAAATGCAAAATTAGAAACCATTTTCAGTATGCTTTGTTCGTCCTTCAAGCCCTCAAGCCAGTACCCAAAGAGAACTATTCTCGTGGAAAACCGAAATGTCTATATATAGCAACAAGAAACTGACAGATGCGTGCATTCTGCATTGCATGTATACATATATATCCGTTACATTGACCAAAGCAAAACCGTTAATAAAGATGAAAAAGCATAGTAAGAAAGAAAGCAACCTTCTACAGATATTCAACTAATTTCCTTCCTATAACATATTTAACTGCATTTTGCTCTAAATTACTGTATTAACAATCATTTCGTTACAGAAACGAGCACACGAATTACATGAGTCACCAATCAAAATGCACTATCCAAATATGGAAGAAACCGTCACCCATAGCGACTGCATTTTCGTGTGTATATCGACCACATTTCATTGGAATATTATTAAGCTAATTGCTATAAAAAAATTCATCCACTTTAATATTAATTTCGTGGCATAGTAATGAATGAATATGTTGCTGTTAATGTCAATGAAACAGGCGATTATATTGTTATTACGTGGGACTATATTTTCCGTATAAGGTTCGTCTACCAGATCGTTCGTGGGTACTGCGGTCGGAAATGGACCAATCGTAGACGGGTATGAGGCCATCGGCGGCCAATCAGAGCACGCTGACGAAGCCCACACCGAGGGTATAAATGGCTGTGCCTGGAGGCCGGTGATGCATTCGTTTGAGAATCAGCGATCGAAGGTGTGTTGTTGTTAGCGAAAGCTTCATTACTTGCTTTGGCCAACTGTCGACGCCCTTCCTGTTTTTACGCTTCCTTCTCGAAGAGCTAAACCTCTACCTTATACTACAAAATGGTAAGTCTTCGTTTTTTCTTAATACCCCGAACGAAAACGGGACGATAGTCCTGTTGCTTAGGGAAGGGCGGCCATCTTATAACGGTCAAATGCCGGCCGGCTTCCGGCTTCAGACTGAAATAATCTTTCAACGTGTCCTTTTAGCTTTTTTCAATTGCTATTTAAGCATGAGTTACTTAGTTCTCTATCGATTTATTTAATTTTTCGAGAAATTTAATTATCGAAGGATTTCCATATGTTAATATTTATTTATAAATTTGTAATTTCAAATTATTTGTATCGGTAATGGTCCGTAGGATTTCCAGTTTCAAAAACTTCTCATAATCATTTTTTTTTAAATTATAATTACTAGAGGCGTGCGGGTAGTTGACAATGAGATTAGTGGGTGGGGCAGGCTGGGTTGGGAATTTTTCTTGGAATCGAGGTATGAAGAGAAAGTTAGTAATGTTCGGGCATTCAAGATTTTAGGAATTTGAAGCTGGATTTGGGATAAATTAGGATCTTGAAAGTTTATAACACACCCCTAATAATTATTATATATGTTGTTAGTGAACTATAATTCGACTTGAAAGTAATATATTTTGTTATTTTGTTTCAGCGTGAGTGTATCTCAGTTCACGTTGGACAAGCTGGAGTCCAGATTGGTAATGCCTGCTGGGAATTGTATTGCCTGGAGCATGGCATCCAGCCTGATGGCCAAATGCCATCTGACAAAACTATTGGTGGAGGTGATGACAGCTTCAACACCTTCTTCAGTGAGACTGGTGCAGGGAAACACGTACCCAGGGCAGTTTTCATTGACTTGGAACCTACTGTAGTTGGTAAGTATCTCTAACATATTTACTGATGATCATTTTTTTTTAACATTTTATAGATGAATGTTAACAGATAGCTAGTGAAGTTAATTTGTAGTAGTAAATACTTTATAATACATGATTCTAACCAACATATTTTCTATTTTTTAGATGAGGTACGTACTGGTACTTACCGCCAGCTGTTCCACCCAGAACAGTTGATCACTGGCAAAGAGGACGCAGCGAACAACTATGCCCGTGGTCACTACACGATTGGAAAGGAAATTGTGGACCTTGTATTGGACAGAATCCGCAAATTGGCAGACCAGTGTACTGGTCTTCAAGGTTTCCTAATCTTCCACTCCTTCGGTGGTGGTACCGGTTCTGGATTCACCTCTCTGTTGATGGAACGCCTGTCTGTTGACTACGGCAAGAAATCGAAACTGGAATTCGCCATCTACCCTGCCCCACAAGTCTCCACCGCTGTCGTCGAACCATACAATTCAATTCTCACCACACATACCACCCTTGAACATTCCGATTGCGCATTTATGGTCGACAACGAAGCCATTTACGATATTTGCCGTCGTAACTTGGACATCGAGCGACCCACTTATACAAACTTGAATCGACTGATTGGTCAGATCGTGTCATCCATCACTGCTTCTCTGCGGTTCGACGGTGCCTTGAACGTCGATCTGACCGAATTCCAAACCAACTTGGTTCCTTACCCTAGGATCCACTTCCCGCTGGTGACATACGCGCCCGTCATATCCGCGGAGAAAGCGTACCACGAACAGCTCTCTGTATCAGAGATTACTAATGCATGCTTTGAGCCAGCGAACCAGATGGTGAAATGTGATCCTCGTCATGGAAAGTACATGGCCTGCTGTATGCTGTACAGAGGCGACGTCGTGCCCAAGGACGTGAACGCGGCAATCGCCACCATCAAAACGAAGCGCACCATCCAGTTTGTCGATTGGTGTCCAACTGGATTCAAAGTTGGTATTAACTACCAGCCACCGACCGTGGTACCTGGTGGCGATCTTGCCAAGGTGCAACGTGCCGTCTGCATGTTGTCGAACACCACGGCTATTGCCGAAGCTTGGGCCCGTCTTGACCATAAGTTCGACTTGATGTACGCGAAACGAGCTTTCGTCCACTGGTACGTTGGAGAAGGTATGGAGGAAGGTGAATTCTCCGAAGCCCGCGAGGATCTTGCGGCTCTCGAGAAAGACTACGAGGAAGTCGGCATGGACTCTGCCGAAGGCGAAGGAGAAGGCGCTGAGGAATACTAAAATGTTCGGCCATTGATGTTTTGATACGCCTTGTGTTTGAAATAAATTGATTTCTCGTCAGCAATAGATTGTATTTTTTTAATACTGGAATCCTTTTTCTTAGATTAATTTTGTATGAAATACTCATTGATTTTCGTACAACTCCCACATTTTATTTCAGAAAAATACAGTATGGAAGCACATTTTATACTTCACACAAATTTCATTATATATTTTTTTGTATAGAGCATATGGTACTTCATTGATTCCATATATATTTCATTATTTGTACAATACAAAAAAATTACATATTTTGTGTCTTGTACATAAAAACATGATCAAGTATAAATAATCAGATTAAAAGCTATAATATTCATAAAGAATTTCTGAAAAAAATCATTAATCACAAGTAAACAGTTTTTGCACTGCAAAAATTCATTAAGCAAAAAAGAATTCATCATAGGGCAAACCAATTGCTAAATTTTCTTAATTATTGTAGTTTCACTTTAACTATATATAACAAATTTCTAGTGAAACTCGAAATCTGGAGGCATATATTCAAATTCGAAAAAATCATTGTCTTCATAATCTGGTGGCATATATTCAAATTCGAAGAAATCGTCTTCGTCATCAATCTCTGGCGTTCCGTAATACAACTTGTTATAGCATACGGAATTCGTGTTTCGAAAATGTTCGTAAGGTGTATCTCGATTAAGAATGGTGCTGCACAACCAGCAGAAAAATACGCTGCAACGCCAGCACACCATTTTGTTACAACCATCCGATTTCTGAAAAAACATAACTATATTGTATATATCTAACACAATTTTGAGACATCTGCAAGAAGGGCATGAACTGAAAGTAGTATTACTTGAATGTTAGTAAACTACGCTGTCTAAAATTTTTGTTAGCAAAAGAGTACACACTCTAATGTTTTGTTTCATGACGAGTATATAAATTTTGTAATTTTTATAAATTAAAAATCTAGCAGTATTTTTTTATGACAGCGCCTGATTCGCTTCTTTGACCTGACAGCAAACGTATTAAAATTGAATGATATAAAAAATGTAGAAAAAAAATCTGTAATGCAGCACCTCAATAGCAGCATTGCAATTAGGGCATTTCTGAGTGCTGCTTTTAATCCAATTCTCAGACATCATGTTTTCTACCAAAACCTGAAGTTTCTTTTTTCCATAATGTTGTTCCATCTCAAGCTTTTTCTCATCTGATGCTTCTTGATACTCAGCTACTAATCGATGTGTCTCAGCTAAAATATAATCAGTTTAAGATTAGAAACTGTAAAAATGAATGTATCCATTCTATATAGTCCACAGAACTGTACCTGAATAAGTCTTGCATGGTTCTATGCCATGGTATACCATCTTGCAGTAAATGCAAAATGCATATTGACACATTGGACAATTTGCCATTTGCTCGTTCGGCTCACGACTAACTGGATATTGACAATTACGTCGCGGACAATATACTATATCTGTCATAGTATCCAAAGTAGTGCTCAATAATATAGAATCGTACTTTGCAAATAACTCAGGACTTACTAAATCTTTTATCTGAAAATTTTTATGAGATTCTAATTACATCGTAATTAAAATGCAGAACAATAGTAAAATTTAAAATATTGTACATGAAAAAAAGTAAAATGAAAACTTACCTGAGCAGGAGTTGCTTCAGAAGTACACTTCTCTCCTGGACAAGAAATATTTTGCACACTTCCATCTTTAATTTTAACTTCAAAATAACAAGTTATACAATCCTTACAAAACACATGAGAACAAGGTAAAAATTGTGTACAATGTTCTCCTATTTTATCCACAAAACATATCTTGCAAGTATAAAAATTCTTTTTGAACTCAATTTGATTGCGTTTCTCATTGTAATCAGTTAATGCCTGTATAGGATTCCTTCCACTAGGACTATCCAAAATAGCTCTTTTGTCATAGTGTTTATGTACAAGATTTTTTTTACTCAAATATTGAATATTGACCTCTGTTTTTGTCTTACTTTTCACATCTTCAATACTGCATTCTGCATCTATGTTATCTTTGATTTTGTTTTTCTGATTATTTTGTACCTTTTCCAAAGCTGTTTTATAACGGGTATAAGCATGGCTAATGTTAAGGCTCTCCTGTATCTTTAAATACTCCAAAGTCTCATCTTGTAAAAAGGCTACCCACATAAATAAGATTTCTTGCCCTTTGTTCTCCACCCATAACTTGTCCAATTTTTTGCATAATTCAGCTAATAATGAAAGCCTTAGCCAAGATGAGTACAAGGTGAATTTAGGTGGTGACACAGAAGGATAACTTTCTGGTAGATTAATATGCAATGTCAAAGGTGGTAAATGAGATACTATGATTTTCTGCTCCAATTCTTCTGGGTATCTAAGATCCTTATAAATTATAGTATAATCTGTAGGAAGATTTACAAATATTTTAAAAGTACATTGGTAATGACCATTTTCCTCTTCATACGAAAATTCTTCTGTGTTGTAAATACTTTCCAATGCAATAATCTCATCCTTCTGCTTTTCACTATCCATCAGAACAAATGAAACTGATGATAGAATATGATAACAAATTGATCACTCTTGTCAGTACTGAAATTCATAAAATTTTATGAAAATTTTATCATAAATTTGTATATGTTAATTAGTGATTAATAATACAAAGTTTTGTACGTTCCATGGTACTCTTTAATCGAAAATAAAGACACGCTTAGCATTTGACAGTTTTAGGTTAGAAAACCATAAAGAATGACAAATATTTCTCACTTTTTAATTATAATTAAAAAGTACAACTACAAAAATAAATAAATCTCGAAGCATTTGATGTAGGAAACGAAATTATAAACTCATAAAGACCACTTAAATAATGAGTAGGTATTTCATAATTATAGGTACTTGATTGCAATATTACCTTACACATATTCTATTTAAGAAAAGTTCGCACTCTTTATTAACGAATCTATGTACTAATTTCGAGAACAGTAATGTTCACAGAAAAAGAGGACAAGAACTGAACTGAAATCTCTGTCAAAAAATTTCGTATGTTCCATAAGAACACGGAAGAGCCTACAAAAACTAAAATAATGATCCTGAACGTGAAAACCGAAAAACTTGTAAATATTGCAACACAAAATCGCTCAAAATAAACACACTATATATTATCATTTAGTGTCTTATTATCGTACAATTTCACATACTAAAACCCAAATAATTTCGGAGTCGATTCGTTTGCCTCCCAATGAGTCCTTGTCGTTCGACGTTATCGATGGTTTTAAATTTTCAAACAAATATGTGTACGTTACAAAATTATTTTTTCACGTGTCATTTCGAGAAACGTGTTATAACAGTGTTATCTAGCCCAAAGAACTACATATAACCGATAATATCTGTATTCGGCCACGTCGATCATTTGTGTATATACACACAACCTGTTGTCATATATTTAAACAGTACCATTTAAACTGTTCAACATGATAGACAACGACGACACGTGGAAATTCATGTTTCCACTTTTAATTAATTTCGCGATGTCGGTTTGTGCATATTTCTTAACGATACGCTTAATACCGAGAATTAAAAGTATGTTTATCAAAGCTAACCTGTACGGGATTGACATGAATAAAAATAGTAGTGAAAAAGTGTAAGTGAGCATTTGATAATAATATTTCATTGCTCCATCGTTTACTTCAATGGAGAATAGACAGGTAATATGTATATTTTAATTCTTTTCCAGACCAGAAGCACTAGGTGTTGTTAGTGGATGTCTTTTTCTCATAACGCTCTTCCTGTTCATCCCTATACCGTTTACAAATTATATATTTAATGATATTAATTTCCCTCATAATGAGGTATACTATGAAGAATTTATATAATGTATGATTTATTATGCATAAGATAAAGTAGCAATTATACTTGAAATATCTGTGCTAATAATTCTATATTGTCAGAAAATATGTGTATAATGTAAGATTATTTTTGTTCAGTATTGAACAGTATTTATTTTAATTTATTATATGGTAGCATACGTATTTCAAGTTGACAGAACTACTATTGTACCTTATCCAATGTAAATAATGGATGAAACTGTAAAAGATTTGAAGGGAGATAATGCAGAAAATTTCAATTGCAGTTTATGGAGTTTTTGGCTGCTCTACTTTCCATTTGTTGTATGCTACTCTTGGGTTTTGCTGATGATGTTTTGGATCTTCGTTGGCGGCATAAATTATTGTTGCCAACAATTGCTTCTTTACCACTTTTAATGGTCTATTATATTAACTTTAATTCTACACTAATTATTGTGCCAAAACCTTTAAGATTATGGTTTGGTTTCTCAGTGAACCTTGGGATATTTTATTATGTATATATGGGAATGTTAGCAGTGTTTTGCACAAATGCTATAAATATATTGGCTGGTATAAATGGTTTAGAAGTTGGGCAAAGTTTAGTGATCTCAATAAGCATTCTTCTTTTCAATGCTATAGAATTAACTGGAGATCTTTGGAAGGCACATCAGTTCTCATTATATTTTATGCTTCCATATATAAGTACTTCTTTGGGCTTATTAAAATTCAATTGGTAAGTTCTGTGAATTATTATCCATTAAACAAAAAATACAATAAACTACATGGAAAGGATACATTCAAATAAGAAAAATATGTTTGTAGACTTCTGATTTCTTTATAAGTTATATGTATAAATTATTTAACATTCACAAATTGTTCAACATATTATTTTGGTATGTAAATTCAGTACAATATCATATAGTTTACATTGAGTATTGAGTATGAGTTAATATCACAGTCGGGTGTGACCAATATGTCAATAATAGTCTAATTTAGCATAAAAATTCTCTACTAGCCAGTCATACTTCCATGTATTATTAAGTATTATTTCAGGCGCAAAATAGAGGTTCCGAGATTTAGAAACTCTTAGGAGATTAGTTTTCCCATCCAACCACAATCCGCTTCCTATTAGGTCCTCGATAAACGGTACGTCGATAGTTTTTTCTAGTTGAATCTCTTTGGATTTAACTTTATCGTGTAAATTAGTTATAATATTCGCTGGTGCCTGACACAGATAACAGTACCAGCCTCCATAATGATTCAAGTCTCCTATAACTAGGCCTAGGCTATCTCTTTCGCTTAAGTCTCCTTCCAGTTGTTCCAACATGATAGAATTGGATTGATAAGCTTCACGCATTAATCCAATTGTACATGCACCAACTGTTATCGTTGTTTTGAGAGGATGTTGCCAAAAGAATCCATAAACAGACCACTTCAATCTAAAACCGATAGGTTGTGGCCATCCATTATATACTTTGAGGAACATTAATGCCCTGGAGTTTAATATTTGTTCTGGTTCAGTCGTTACATAAATATCGTCGTCCCTTAGATTTCGTACTACAGTCTTTATTTTATCCCAAACGTATTTAGATACTACTCTTAATGGCTTATGCATCTTTGTTGCTATATTCATATATAAAATTTTTTTCTGTTCTTGTCGTAATAAACCTTTAAGTAGTTTATGTTGAAAATTATCCTCAGCAGTACTAAAATCACAGATTACAAAAAGATCTACTACATTGTATAATTCTTCTATTATCACTTCCGCAATTGCTGAATTATATTCGTTCAGGAAAAATGTGTGAATAACGTGTCTAGCTATTTTACGATGTTTTAATTTGATGTTCTGTTTCGATGCCATAATTGCTCTCCAGACAACTTCTGGTTGACCACAGTCTGAGCCGTGCCATCCTTGAGTACAAATGCATTTTTGGAAATCTCTACTACTTCTCATTTTCTGATCATCAACTCCATATTTCCAGCAAACAGTCTGATTGTATACTTCAAATAGTGTGAAAGTCTTAATGTCCTTTAATTCTACCTCCCCACTGATTGTCTGATATATGGGAAACTTTTTATGATTAATTTGATGAATTTTAGATTCCTGCAATCATAGATAGAATTTTAAAAATGAAATCAAGAGCAGAAACAAACTGCTTGAAATAGTATTAGTATATAATATAATCTTACCTGTGACTCTTCAAATTTCACAAATGTAACAGAGGTATGAGTTGTCGATACAGTTAACTCAGAAGGTGGTGTTGTAGCAACATAAATAATAACAATGAAAACTTGTAAGACTAATAGTGTATAAAGCAAGGCCAGTTTCCCATCTAGGCGGGGCTGCATCGCACTACTTTCTTCCTTTAATTTGTCAGTTGTTCATCATATGTTTCGTAAAGATTTTACTTTAATCACATTTTCACCATGTGAAAGGTTCATCCAAAAGCATGTGTACAACCGAAGTATGAGTCTGAGAAAATAAAATTCTTCTTTACTGAAGGCTCTTTCTCATTTATTACACTAAGTAAAACGTTGCAATTAAACTGATTTACAATTACCTTCTAGGCATCATTTCTAAAATACTAACAAAGTGAGAAATCCTTGTATGGACCCAGAAATTCACGATAGACTAAACGTTATACAGTAAAAGTGTAGTTCTTTTCTTTGTTCGGAAGTTTTAAGTACAATGATTTTCTGCGGTATCGTGGATACAGGGTCTACATAATTTGTTTATAAACTCACAATGCAGTCTGATGCTGACGATGAGGTGAATGCCTTTTGCCCCGTGACGTTTAAACCGTGACGTCACCGCGCCCCGACGTGCCATTTAATTTTAAAATGGTCTCGATCACTGATTAACCAACTTCCACGATGAACGAAATAGCTTTTCCCTAGGCAACCTTCAATACATGGCTAATCGTAGGCTCACTCGCTGCATAGTGCAACATATTTTCGATTTTTCCATAGCGAGATTGATCTTTCGTTCAAAGGTATCCCGCCTTTCTACCCAGATCCTCTGCTTTCGTGGACTACCCTTCCAAAGCAGCGTAACGAGCTGAAAAACCACGCCCGAATGCTCTTCTACGCAACCTCTTTCGTCAACGTTCCTTTTCGGCAAGCGCGATCGCGACTCTCCCAGGGCGCACGCGTCTCAAACGAGGCTTGGGCATTATTGAAATAAACTATTTGAAAGATAATCATTAAAACAATACATTATCTTATTTGGCAAGATATTCGAAATAATCGTATGTTCGTTTATTTAAACAGATAAATGATTTTTCTTTAGATTATTTTGTTATTTAACTGTCGAATAAAATAATTTTTTATTTGTTCAAATATTTATTTAAATGCTTAATTTTTCAAATACTCAGTATCAGTGTCTTCCTGACAAACTATTTGAAATGAGAATAACTTCGAGAATTGAGAAATTTAAAAACTATTTAGTATAGATAAATATGATTGTTATGAACTGAATTTTTTAAGAATGTAATATTTGTTTCCTGTTCAAGGTATCCAGCACAGGTATTTGTAGGTGACACATTTTGTTATTTATCTGGAATGACATTTGCTGTTGTTGGCATTATTGGACACTTTAGCAAAACAACTTTGCTATTTTTTATTCCACAAATAATTAATTTCCTTTATAGTGTACCACAATTGTTTCACTTCATACCATGTCCCAGGCATAGATTACCAAAGTATGTGGTATAATTAACTAGTTTAATGTGTAAAGAACCAAAACTATTTAAATATGGATTTATTCTTAGGTATAATAAGGAAATAGACAAGTTAGAAATCAGCTGCACAGTGTTCAACAAAAAAGATATTGGTGTTATAGGTAGTAGAAATATTTACATTTATTAAACTAATTTAATTTAGGATTAATCAAATTTTTTTCTTAGGTAAACTTATAACATGGATATTTAGGAAACTAAGTTTAGTGAAATGGGAAGAAGATAAGACAGGCATTGTTACTTGTAATAATTTTACTTTAATTAATTTTATATTAATTAAAACTGGACCAATGAAAGAATCTACACTCACAATCATTCTCTTGTTAATTCAGGTAAGTTTTGTAGAAGATTTTTGATACCTCAATGTTATTTAAGTACTTAATATATTAAATGGTCATTAATGTTTTAGGTCTTATGCAGTTTATTAGCATTTGTCATAAGGTATCCTCTTGCTTCATATTTTTATGATGTTTGAAAAGACACACATTTAAAGTCAGAGGTATATACAGCATATTATAAAATCACAATGTTTTATAACAAAATAATGCATTTCTTGTGACAATTTTTTGGATAAAAACTGTTCAAAGATGCATATGCAATTTTATATTCAGGCATTCAACATTGGTGCAGTCAGATACATGTAAATATTAGTTAAACATACTATTTTTAACAACTAAATATGTTCCTTTCCAGTTTGTAAATTACAAATAGTTTATAGGAATCGGGTTGTAATAAAATAAAAATGTATAACTTTTTAAAAATAATATAACATTATATAATTTAAGTATATGATGTTTACATGAATTGGGTAAAGATGTTTTATGTGCTTTGTACAAAATAATACAAAATACAGTTTCAAACTAACAATTACTGATAAGATATTACAAATTATAGGTAAATTGCATGATTACTTTGCAATTAGCAATATTTATCCATAAAATATATTTTTCTAAATGCAGTAAACAATTTCAAAGTGAACCTTTGATAATCTAAATATATTTAACACAATAATTCACAACACATGTAAATAGTTACAAGGAATCCTTGTTAATAGGAATTTCATTCACGATTCATTGTGATATATCTTTGTAGCAGTACTTCTTATATATAATAAGCAAAAATTAAATACTTTCTAAATGCAATTTTCGAGGTTCCATTCGCTGAAGTCTGCTGAGAAAATACTGGATCAATGTACATGCAAAGAATCACGATATTCACTCTTTGAACTTTTACATTTTTTTTTTCCACAGAAAAAGCAAAACTTTACGATTCGATTAAAAGATAATAGTGAACAATTGATGAATGTATCATGAAATTTCTATTGGAATTTTGTAGAAAATTATGTTAATAGATTATACCGTTGATACGAAACTTCATTCTTCAATTCTAGTAACCAAATGTATTTTTTATTTCAATTTACGATTTCGATTAATGCAGTTTTTACGAAAATTTATTACATATTTTGGAAATTCGATATTATATCAGATCCTAACCTATTTTTCACTGCAAGTTGAGCTTTCGCGGCATCTCTCAAACTGAAAAGGTGTGTAATTTCTGTATTTGTGCGAGCTAATTCTAACGCCTTGTCAAATAACGCTATTGCTTCTTCTAAATTTCCCCTGTTAAAAAGATGAAAATGCATAGTTTATACAAGAGAAAATTGAGTAATTTTTTATACAAATTGTGTCACATAAAAATAACAGCTTACCTCTGAACTTCAATTGTTGCTAGCGTTTCATACCCAAATTCGCACTTACTGTCAAATTTCAATGCTTGGTTAATGTACTCAACAGCTTTCTCGATATCACCATTCCATTTTAATTGTGACAAACCTCTTTGCACATAAACTGTAGAATTATATGGGTTTTTCTCAATCGCTTTTGCAAAATAGAGATCTGCTTTTGAATATTGTTGCATTTGTGACAATATCTGTATCATTGGAAAATGAATTCAGTTTTATTATTGTAATATTCATGTATTTAGGATAACATGGAATGTCAAAATATTTATTTGTACCTGTGCATATATCATATAACTGTCGGGGCAGTCTGGGAATTTCTTAATAGCCTTTTCAAATCCTACCATTGCTTCTGATACTAATTCTATATCTTCGTTGACTAAACCATAATGGAAATCCGCGGAACATTTGTATACATACGCTACTCCAAATTTCGGGTTGAGATCAACAGCTTTCTTGAAATTATTCCTGGCTTCATCTACTCTATCCATAAATAAATTTACCTGAAATTCATACCGCGCGTTCAAACAAATACATTTGTATGCACTGTCACATTCTATTAATTAATTAATAGACGTGTTTCTCTTTGCTTAGAATGAGCGAAGATATTAATACCTGTCCTTTGTGGGAATAAATATCGCAACACTCGGCGTCGATTTTAGTAGCCATATTAAAATCGGCGAAACCCTTCTCTGAATGTTCTAACAGCATATATATAGTAGCCCTTTTTATTAAGGCATTTACTTTTACAGCTTTTGAAACAGTATCACTATCTATAATAGTTCCAAAGTCTTCAATTGCAGCATCATGCTGCCCTAATAAAAGATAGAATGTAGCTCGTAAAAGTAGGATTTCCATTTTGTGTGGCAGTATATCTGATTCAGAACTGTTGAGTTGTTCAGTACAAAGTGATATTATATTATCATATTTTTCTTCTCTTAAACAGTCTAAAACTTTTGCATAACCCCTAAAGATTATATAATTATAAGGATAGTAAAAAAACGGGTAATATAATGCATTATTTAACAATGATTCAGTAAGTTGTTATAGAATTCAAAATAATGATATAAATATTACAAATGTTTAAGTACTTACGTAGTTACATTACTATTGTCTTTGTTTTGAATCATTGAAAAAACGGGGTCCCTAGGGTAACTGTTAATATAATTTTGAACAATATATTTGCTAGGCATAACAAACTTTTTCGTTGCCAAATATTCCACAGCATGTTGTTTACCTAAAATAATATTTCAGTGCTATATTTACAAATATTGTCTTGAAAAAGTTGTAATTATACACATTATCTAGTGCAACACTTACCTAGTTGCTTTAAAACCCTGTCAGCCATTGATAATGCCATCTGATTATTATACCCTTCCAAAATACAAGCAGCAGTGACATCCTCCAAAGCAGTTTCTAGTTCATTACAATGTTCCAATGCACGTGCTCTACGTAATAATGCTTTTACATATTTTGGTTTTAACTCTAAAGCCTTTGTACAATCTGCTTTCACAGCACTGTATTTTTGCTGTAATTTGATTTTGTCATAGAATATTATCATTTTAAAATAACTGTTAGAAATGAAGAGATTATTACCAGGTGTTCATAAGCTGCTGCTCTGTTCTGATAAAAAATAGCAAGTTCTTCTACATTTTCCTTAGGGCAAGTATCAATAGCATTAGTGTACTGTGCTATTGCTTCATCATACTTTCCCATTCTAAAGTGTCGATTTCCTTCATCTTTAAATCGCTGAGCCTTTTCCAAAGGTGTCTATAATATAATATATTCCCTTTTTGATACATAAAAGCTTTGAAACCAAACATGTACCATATACAACAATTTTATAATCAATTAAGTTTCTAATCCAGTCAACAAGATATGCTAAGCCACATATCTAAAGTTATATCTCCATTGAAGCCATAAAAAGGTTGTTTTATATATCCAAAAGGAATAGTCACTTGTTACCAAGTTCTTCTCCATGTTTCTATTGCCAATAATAAATCTGCTTTGAAACCGAAGCAAAACTCAGATCTTTTCCAGATCCTGTTTCTTCGGTACAAAATATTTCTATAAGTTGGTATTTGCTACAAACATTTTGAAATATACAGCCACAAGAGGTAACAAAATGTTCTTTATTGTCGCCTCAGTGAAGATATACTTTAAAATTTGCATCAATAGTACTTAAGACCATCGATTTTTCAATTACGAATATGACATTCCTAACCTCGACTAAGACTTCATTCGTAGTTTTCGATGGGGAACCTATGTCAATGGATATCTGTTTGTCAGCAATCGATGTGTTACTTTCCTTCGAGCTGTTCTTCGATTTACTTCGATTGGACTTCGACGACGGCTTAGAGCTGCTCTTACAATACATGTAACCGAGGCCCAAAACAACCGGCGCTCCAACAGCCAGAGCGAGTTGCCATTTTGGTAATGGACTGCCGGTCACGCTGCCTGGGCCACTTGCACCCGACATTTTCCACGTATTCCTCGCTGTTTCTTGTTGTCACGTATTTACATGTGCCCCACGTTTCTTCACGAATCTCACCGTGACGGAGGTGGATAGTAGAACTAACGTGAAGTCATACGACCATGCGGACTGATCGTCAAGGCTGCTTGCAGACGAATCTCCCGAAAAAGCATTCGTTTAGTACGCATTTCCACCGTCACGTGAACCTAGCGCTTAACTTATCGATGCTAAGAAGACGGCGTGTCAGGCGCGTGTGTCACTGAATAAACTTTGAAATAGGGTGAACTGAATTATTGCCTGATACGTATAAGTAAACTGAAAACAAATGATTCAGATGATTGTATTAGAATTCATTGAGTAGTTGGAATGTTTTCGTATCAACGTCAACTTTAATGGGCGAAAAGGTTATTTTTAGAGATACATAGAATGCGTAGCTATTCTTATCGTGCATACAGGGTGAGACGAATGAAAGCCTAGCGACTGTATGGAAAATGAGTCTGAAATATGGAATAAAATTTCTTATTGCGCTGTGTTTTATAGAAAATTGATTTAGAAGTATTTTTCTGTATCTTTAAAGTAGTTTAAACAGATTAGTCATATTTTGATATTTAATGAAGTCAATCGGATCGGAGACGTTAAAATATGAAGAAAGATATTCTTATCTCTGACTGGTGATATTCGTAGTATTAACGTATCTTTCTCCATAAATATTTCTCTACGGTACAACTGAACTCAAAGTAATTTCTATTTTAAGTTCATATTGAAGGCACGTTTACCGATTTGATCATTTAAATTTTTTTCCTTGCGTTTTAAAGTCGTATCGTCAACTCATTGGTTATTAATGACTAGTAAACCATTTGAGATTATTTTGAACATTAATCTGGATTGTTTTAGAAGTTTAACGAGGTTATAGGTATGCTCTCTTTATGAAAAATTGTTTTTTAATAGTAATTTCTGATTTTTAGTAATGGAGTAACTCATGTTTTACTGCAGTGATAGATTCAGTATAAGTAATTAACGTATATTTAATTACTGAATCTATTTGAATTTCAAATTATGTAAAGGTTTCGAACTTTAATAACTGAACTTTGAAAATAACAGAAAAAATTCAATTTAGTTTTGCGTAGTTTGGAAAATCTTTAAAATCGTCTGATGTAAGGAGTATAAATTCGACCATTATTTCCTAAAATTTCATTTTTCAAGCAGTGTCATTTTGTCTAGTAATTAAATTTGTTTACTGCGAGCAAATAGTTTTTCGCTTCCTCTGAAAAACGTACTTTTCTGAGTTACGTCACTTTCATCGAGGATGTGTGATATTATCGAGCGACAATCAAAGCAATAGCTGTCAGTGGCTTGGATAATACGTATGAATAGTTGATTTTCGTATGATCGATTCTGCCTCTGAAAATTGCTACTTGTTCTCTTTCCGATAGTTTGTTACAGTCACGAACAGTCACATCGTCTGATATTCGCGCCTTTTTGTCGCGCATGTACCCAACTTTCCCTGAAAGATGGCAACAGTCTGTCAACAGGAGCGAAGTTTCGTTCACAGTAATAGGGATAGATCGGCGAATTTCGAAGCGGCCACGAGACACGGCGAATGTCATGTAAACGAGGAGATTCGTCGAAAAATGTTAAGTGATCAAGAACGTGTACTACGCTGCAGAAAATTGTAACGTACATGTAATATTTTTTATTTCTTGCACACTTCGATAAGAGTGTGACGTTTATCAAAATGGCACTACAAGAAGAAGAAAACACCTGGTGAGCTGATTTTGAAAGTTTTCGTCAGTTTTTTGAACAAGGCACGGTTGTTTTTTCGACGAATTCGTATTTTCATTTTTCTGTTCCTTTTCTTTCGTACAATGTCCTCGCTAATCGGTTCGTAATCACAATTTGATCAATCGCGGCGTTACTCCACTTGTTTTATACAAATATTGGAAAAGATTAGTGTACTAAAAATAATCGAATCTGCATATTACTGCGTGTAAATTCTAAGTGTTGTTCTGTGCCTTTAATTTCATTTGCATTCTTTCATGGTCAATAGCAACGTGTCACTAATACTTCCTTCATTATTAATTAACATCTTAGTTGAACTTGTTAACAAATTTACAGATGTTTGATAATTAGTTCATGAAAATATATAATGAAGAACTTTTAGTGTTAGATAAATACTGTATAAATTATGTCTAATTAATGGAGAAACTATGTTATGAATTTAAAGACAGTTATGAGAGAATATATTAATTCTAATATAAAGCAATATAAAAGGATAGTCTTAATTAATACAGAAAATAGTCTAGTAGTTTTATGTGAATGATCTCAAAGCATAGTAGGTAACATCTAAAAATTTGTTTATGAGTAAACCATTCATGTATCGCTTGTGTATTATTATTTTTTAACTTTAATGGTTTTTATAATAAATGAATTAATGGAGAATGATTAAACTAGGGTTTTGGAGCTTGAAGCAGCTCTTCTGGATGCAGAGGCACCATCTGCATCTGATATATATGCAATTTGCAAAGGGCAGCCTGTCCCTATAAATTTGAGGCCTGATGTATGGCAAGCATGTTTAGATGTTATTGATCGGGGTAATCAACTAAATCAATTTAACGAAGTTTTTGACTTACCTGAACAAAATATTATTCGTGATGATTGTCAGCAATTAGTTGGTAAGTTGTGAAACATTATGTTTGATTATTCTTATCTCTATAGGCAGAAACTAGTCCAAGCTTATCTTACTGGGATCCTATGTATTTTAAAATTAAACACTGTGTTATATTTTGAAGTTACTGTATAATATATTTTTGTTGCAGCAAAACTAGGGAATGATGATGAAGACAAAGTTTCAGTTGTATCTGATTTAGAGTCTATTTTAACATTTTACTGCAAAAGCAAAGGAAAACAATATAAGAAAGGAAATGGATGGATAGAGTTATTGGGTCCTTTAATAGCTTTAAAATTACCACGTAGTGCAACATATAATTTATTTGAAGCAATAATAGATATTTATATTCCCAGGTATAATATTTTGTAATTAAAACTATTACATTAGAAACAAATTCTTTAATATTGAAGTCTCTTTAATGTAGTTTTTTGATCCATATATTTTTAGAGGCGAAACATACAGTTCCGTATTAAGACTATTATTACTTTACCATGAGCCAGAATTATGTTCTTTTTTGGATACAAAAAGAGTATCTCCTGATCAGTATACAAAAGGATGGGTGACCACTCTCTTTGCTGGTGTATGTTCACTACCAGCTGTTTGTACAATGTGGGATTTATACTTCATGCAAGCTGACCCATTTTTCATGTTATTTCTTTCACTTATTATGGTAATAAACGCTAGGTAAGAAATCTGAAATTTACATTTATCTGCACACATCTTATTTCCATTAGAATTACATTATACAAAACTAATTACCGTTCTACACAGGGAGCAAATTTTGAGTATGAAAGATGATGATAAACAGAGTATAATAGATGCAATAGCTGCTATGCCTTGTGCTCTGGAAGCAGAGGATGTAACAGATTTTTGCTCGTTAGCGCAATATTATGCAATGAAAACACCATCGTCTTTTAAACAGGATTTATATTCTGTTATGTTTGGCGATGGCTATGATGAAAAATATATATCACACGCGCTGTGCTTGCCCGTATCGGCTCAAGAATTAGTTGAAAATTCTATTGAAACTCCGTCCGCACCAAATACCTCTGTTGAATCTGTCAGATTTTTCCTAGTGGATTGTAGACCTGCTGAACAGTATAATGCAGGTCATCTGCCAACTGCGTTTCATCTAGACTGTAATTTGGTATGTTTCTTTTTGTATCTTTTTAAGCATCAGTGTATTACTAAAATGTGCAAATGAAATTTCAGATGCTTCAAGAGCCAGCTGCTTTTGCTACGGCAGTGCAAGGATTGTGGCAGGCACAACGACAAGCATTAGCTGTTGGATCACAAGCTGGTGGCGAACATCTCTGTTTCTTAGGAAGTGGTAGACAAGAAGAAGATCGTTATACCCATATGGTAGTTGCATCCTTTCTGCAGAAGCATACCCAATATGTTAGCATGATTACATCAGGATATCAAGGTAAGAAAACTGGTTCAGCGTTAGAAGTATTGGTAAACACTAGTTACTTTATCTTCGACACTAATTATTTCATTGCAGCCATACACGAATATTTTGGTGATGAGGTTGTTTCTAGTCTTGTTGATCATAATTCACAACACTGTTTGGTGTGCAGTGCTAGTTTATCCGATACGAATTCTAATGAAACGAGTCCTGCCAAAGTTAAAAATAACAATTCTGATTTCTTTGGAAAGATAAAGAAAGTGAAAGGGAAGTTGTTCGATTATATCGTTAATCCATCAGCAAGTGTTCATAATAACGTGGAAAACAGAAATGGCAAAGATCCAGAGCTCACTAAACGGCAAAAGAAAACGGCTCCTGTGTTTAGTATAGACGATGATCAAGAACTAGGTATGACCTAATTGGCATACTCATTATATTCATTGCTATAATTTTCTGATACTTTAACATATATATATTTCAGATATGACAATGACAAATAATGAAAGTGAGGAACCTGTTGAGGTAGTGTCCATTCAGCAATGGATGAAGGATCCAAAATTATTACATTCCTTTAAGTGTCAAGAAGTGAAAGTGAACCGTGATCTCTGTGATAGGTAAATGCCTTAGTAAAATAGAAATGTATTACGTAAAGGTGAACGTGTGTACATTTCCAGTTAACGTTTCGTGTACATTCTTTTTCAGTATACTTTTGGTTACTGACACTCATCTCATTGTACTCCGAGAAATACCAGAGCGAAAGGGTGCAGCACATGTAATTGTTAAACGTCCATTAACAAGCATAGTTAAAATAACATCTAGAAAGCGGCACTCGGACCTAATTACGTTTAAATATGGTACAACAGAATATAATTCTACAGTCATTTCGGACATGGATAAGTTTCTTATACCAAATGCGAGTGAAGCTACCAAATTAATAACGCAACAGATTTTAAAACAATTGAAAACATCAAATTAATGTTAACAATTTTATCGTAATACTATACACAATGAATTTTTTCCATTCTTTTGGTTCATCGAAATGTTCTAAAATAGTCTGCAGATAAAAATCGTTTGAACGTTTCATACAGAGAATCAATTAACACGATGTTATTATCAATAATGTATGGCCAAAAACAGTATGTAAAGAATTGTCAGATATTAGTAATTTTACCAAGTCATTATTTTTATCAAAATTACATTTGCACTTACAATTTTTTATGTACTTCTTACAGTTTTTAAAAGCGTACATTTTCCATGGGGGAAGCATTTTTTGCATTTCTTTACACAATAATATCATGTAAATGTCAACGATACTGAAACTTAGCTTTTATTTTACATATGGCTAAGCAGTGGCCTTAATATAAAGAGAATAGGAGAGGTAATGGACTCTGCAATGAACACACTTAATGGAAACTAACGTGCCATGGATTAAAAATGTTATTGATTGTAACATGGTACCAATATTTATGAATGTTAACAATTTATTCTTTCTTCTTTGAAGAAATATAACATAAATCTTAACGACATGCTAATATAGCATTTTCAGTATCCATGAATATATGATATCTACATTATGATGAACTGATAATTGGTCCTAATATAATGCAATTCGAGGGATATTACATCCTAATCGTCACGATACTTGCATTTTATAGTATATAGTCTTGCAATACATGTCTTTATAAAATATTTACTGAAGGTACAAAAATATAATGAAAATTAAACGATATCATCTTACAGGCATACCTATTACACTGCCTGATTGTATTTAGACAAATTTTTAAACTTTACGATTTACGACCTTTCGAAAATATATCTGTAATTCGCAAGAAACGTCTGTGTCTATTTCTCAAATACATAGTTAAATCAACTATTGGTATAATTCTTCTTGAATCAAATAGGAAGATACTAGTACATACTGATGGACTGTAGAATTAATTTCATGGATCTTTTGTGCACATTGTTGCACTGCCCTTTTTTAATTTAAGACAATACTATTTGCAACAATTGTTTGTGTAGAAATTCTTTGATATGGTTGTTATTTTTTCATTATGGTACGATGGGAATTATTTATATCAATGGCTATTCTATATTTAAAATTATAAGGAAATAATTTGAAACATATTTAATAAATCTATTGAAATTTTAAATCTTGTAGATACTATCATCATTGTTAATATTTGTAACAATAGTAATCTGTATTATATTTCATAATATGTATAATGAATTCTATGTATAATAGGGATTTTCTATTTATGTGCTTCCACGATGAATAAACGACGAGCGTAGCGGGATAGTTAATAATTAAAAGAACTTCTATTAGAATTTTAAAAATTATAGTCTATTGTAAAGCACCTCAATACAAGTTTCTTAGTTCTATGTAAATAAATTTTATGTAATGTATTATGAATGCGTTTAAATAACGTGTATTTTTAACAAATTGTAAAAATAAAGTACATAATTATACCTATTGATATACACTATGAAGTAATATAATTATTAAAACTAAACAATTTCTTTCACAATGTAGAAATTGAATATTTTGTTTTATTACAACATAAATATCCTTTAAATACAATTTCTACAGAAACAGAAATAATCAATAATATAAATAACATTTTTTCTATGTAAAGTATAAAAAAATTTACATAAGCCAAATTAAAATTAGATTCTGACCATTTTGTTAACCTTTATCACGATGAAGCTCTTACGCGTGATAGAATTCTTCGAGATGCTTCTTTTTTTTACAAAATAAGGCTTCATTTAACATTGTTAATTCCTAAGTAAATTAATCGGTGACATTTTAGAGTCTGTTTACCTCGATCTGTTTTATCAGTTCATATCACTCGTGTCGGTTGGGAAGTGACGAAGGACTGTTCGTTTCGCGGTATTATATATCGCGAATCGCGAATGTGTACGTTTTGAACGTAATAACGTTAAGGAAAAGGGCGTGCAATGGGAACCATCAATTGGGGAGAATTATTCCCAGGAAGATGGAGTCCTGTCATTTTTGTTTCGTACATGGCCCTTTTCGTAAACCAAGGTACACTTGTATGGTTTTTTTTTGTTTTACTCTTTTTATGTAATGTATTGCCACGTAGTTGTCAAACGATAGACAGGAAAGAACGTTAAACGGTATTCATAATTAAGGTAATAGAGAATGAACACGAAGTTTGAATGTTTAATTATCGCTAATGTAGTATACTTATCATTTTACCGGTTTCAAACGCGCGTAATTGTTTAGTTGTTATACATTGTTACGAATGTCCAGTGTTTATGTCTCTTGTTTTCATATATTTATGTATTGTTTTGTATAGTCTCGTAATTTAATGAATTATGAAGATTAATGTATGAAACTTATTTTAGGTATTATTATAACCTGGTCTCAGAGAAATGGGCATTATGAATATAATATTGTTCTGGTAGTATTAATGACAGAAGTATTGAAATTGATTACATCAATAATTTTGTATTGCAAAGAGTAAGTACAGTAGATAATTTATGTGATTCATTTTTCTTTGATAATTCAGTGATTTAATCTGGGTTTTTATTCTTTTTTTTTTTAGTAACACTTTTGTAAGTTTTTGGCAAGAGGTAACTACAAATAAAAAAGGTGAGCTGTTTTAATTTAGATTTGGGATTTATTCACAAATGAAATTAGAATTTGAGTCTATGTCTAGGCTTAAACTATCATTTAAAAAGTTGATATTACCTCTGATATATATGAAGATAATGGAGTTTACGATAAGAGAAATTTTAATAATTTCTGATTTTTAGGATGATTTTTGATTCTAAGTTAATTATTTATACATAAAAATTACTTTATTATTGGATGGAAAAATAAATTTGATTACATTAACATTATTAAAGTAACACTTTTTAATTTTAGTGTTGGTACTGTATACAATACCTTCTTTCTTATATTGTTTATACAATAATCTGGCATTTATCAACTTGGCAGCATTTGATCCAACAACTTACTATGTTCTATTACAATTTCGTGTTGTCATAACTGGAATTATCTTTCAGGTATCAGACTTTCCTCATGGCTTACACCAGAGAAAGAAAAAAGTGTTTCCTAAAATGTTATTTCTTTTAGGTCGTTTTTAACAAAAAACTTTCTTTAAAGCAATGGTTTTCCTTAGTATTATTGACCATTGGATGTATGATAAAGCACATCAGTTTGGATTTAAATGTTAACACAATTGGTGCCAAAATTAGTTTAAACAGTAATATAGTTTTCATATTTGTACAAGTGAGTTTAGTACATTCTTGATAAGGTTAGTAATACATTAAAACTAGAAACGAATATTATTATTTGAATGCTTTCAGACAATCTGTTCTTGCCTGGCTGGTGTATACAACGAATATCTGCTGAAGGAACAAGGAGCGAATATAAATATTTTTGTACAGAATGTATTTATGTACATTGATAGTATTTTTTGCAATCTCTTAGTATTTCTAGTTCTATTTATATCACAGAGTAACATGTATGATATGTTTAGTAATGTTGATTCTAGTATACTTTTACAACCAAAAGTTATTATAATCATGCTGAACAACACAGCAATTGGAATAATTACAAGCTTTTTTTTAAAAAATTTAAATTCGATTTTGAAGACTTTTGCTAGTGCACTTGAGCTTGTGTTCACTGCGATTTTATGTTGGTTGATATTTAGTATTCCTATCCACACGAACACAGTACTTTCCATTGGTATGGTGAGCTATGCTGTGATATTGTATTCGCAAAACCCAGTACAAAATGTTCGTGTGAAAGACCATGTTACCTTAAAGTCTGATAGTGTAGTGTAGTGGAATTTAATTAAGTAGATATTTTGTTAACTACTTTGTACGAATTCTGACAGTATTTTACTCAACATAAACCGGTTATTTATGTGTTCATCGAGCTGTGTTTAAATTATTACTAATCTCTTATATAACGCCTATACACATACTTAAATCCAGATAAACTTTTAAGGATTAGAGTAAAACACACTTATTTTTTATAGGCAAAGTATATGAAATTTCGAATCTGTGAAGAAACAGATACTTCTGTGTAATATTGTACTTTATAGTTAAATGCAATTGACTTATTTTGTTTCCAAATGTTTATATTTTGCAAAGATATTTATAAATATTAAGGAATGGTTACTACAAATTTTGTTATAATTCTCTGTTATCTTTTCTGTTGCTGATTTACATTTTATAGATTTAAGCAGAATATTTCACTTTTATCTTTAGCAGAATATTTGTATTTTAAAATACAGGTATATATGGTGATTAGTTATATAAATGAAAGAAAATTAATTAAATAATATGTTTATACTTGACTTGTTTTCTACTGTACTTTTGAAAAATATACAAACAATTTTTCGGATTCCTTGAAACGTTCAATTATTGACATCACTTTTTACTTTGACAGATTTCTATAAATTAAATAATTATTTTTCCTCCTTTCTTTATTAAAATTACTATGTGTAAAATTATAGAAAATTCAAATACGAAAAATATCTAGACTCATTCTACACTTCATGCATCTATCATTAACGATAAGTAATGACCGACGAAACATTGTTGCAAATACAGATGTTTTTCGTGCATACGGGTGCACCGTTATGATAGCAAAGTCCCGACGTTGACTGAAATTTTATCATCTAATAAATAAAAGAGTAGTGTTTCAATATTTCAGCGATTTTTCCCGCCTGAGCTTTTCAAATTCATAGAAATTCAAATCGAAATGGGGGTTACCTGCACGAAGCGAAATTTTAATTGGCGGGAAAATTTGAAATTTAAAATTTTATATTTCAAACATTCTGCGAGAAGTGACTTTATTTTTCATTTTGTTTATCCTTATCGAGGCCTGCTGTTTCCGTAATTCCGTTGGCTGATTACTATATACGTGCCTATGGTAGGATCATTTTTAGAGAAGTGGGGAGAGGGTGGTCGATATTACCTGCAAACCACCTTGCTTAGCGAACCGACCAGTGGCAGTCACATGTCGGCCGTCGTCGCGCGAAGGTCGTACGCGTCAAGTTTTATTCTTTCGCGCCGTTTCTCGTTAAATTACTTCAAGTGAAGGAAAAGAACGCGCATGATACAATGAATATGTGGGTTTGTGGAATTGTAACACGTGTCTTACTGCGAGTAAAAAATTGCTACTGCTTCCGTTCGTCAAAACACGAGTAAGTCGATTATGTCCTATGCGTATATCAAAGTGTGATAGTTTCTCGATAATATTACAATTTTAGTGAGAAATGCATTTGCTAAAGCACTTAGAAACAAAGTTCTACACTATTTCTGTGTGACATATTTGTGTAATTGTTTGACTATCCAGGATAGGACAGTTCTTTTTGTAATTCTGACTACTCAGATAGAATTGCATAATCTCTGAGTAACTTGGAGGGGCGCTAAAAATCGTGTTAAACATTTTTCGAGTTTAGTGTTGATACTGTATAGTTTAGTACTTTCACTTTTATATTGTTTATACTGTAACCTGGTATTTATGAACTTGACAGTGCTTAACCCAACAGGTTATTATGATCCATTACAATTTTGTGTGTTTTTATAACATAAAAATCGAATTTTATTGATATTTATGTTAGTAATAGAACATTATTTATTTTATGAAGATATTTGTGCACATGGCAGCAATATACATGTATTTATACATAAATTAATATAAATTAAAGTTGTGATACGTGTAAGTGTATTGGTGTTATGGTCACGTGAGACATAATTTAAACTTGTAGCAGCGGAAAAGGCGCCAAGTGGACAGCAACGGAACTACACACGCATTTTATAAATACAGTGGGAACATTGTTCTTCTTTAATACTGCTATAAGTGTACCATAACATTTTTAAAAGTTTCCTCTATCTTTTAATCACGTTAGTACGAAACAGTAGTTATTTTGTTACAGTATCGTTTTTAAAGATTTTTGTGATACCATAAATAAGAACAACATAAGAGCTTATCGTAAGTCCTACTTCTTGTTATTACTTGTCTTAATTACCACTTCTTAAAAACTAATTTAAGAAGTAACTCAACTAACTTCGCATTCAAACTTTTTTCTCTGGACCTAACATTTTTATTCATTGACTCACGTAAGTATTCGAACACTAAGGCGAAATACTATTAATTTTTAAATTACTGTAATTTCGTAAAAAGAAGTCGTACACTAACGTTCCTAGAGTCATTTTAAAGAGTGAACCCTGTAGTTTCATGATCCTAAATTGAATATCCATCAGTACAGTGAGCAGCAGATGAGAAAGTGAACATAGTTCTTCTCTAAAAACATTGTACAACAATAAAGTGGATTGATTTGACAACAAAAAATCGCACACGAATTTTTATACAGATTTTTGCAAATAGGAGACTTCGGTTTTTAAAAATATATGGTGATTTCGATCGCGAAAAAAGATTTTTGAGAAAACTGAAGTCATTTGAATTTTTACAATTTTTTAGAGAAAAACTATCTTCATTTTCCTATTCGTTTCTTAATATAAAAACTTTTGGTGAAAAATCAACTTAGGGGTGTTAAAGTAGAGGATTCACCCTTTAAAATGAGTCCAAGAACTCTAGTATACCACTTCTTTTCACGAAGTTACAGTTATTCAAAGATTGAAAATATTCCTGCGTACTGTTCGGATACTTTCGTGAGCCTCTATAATACCACTTTTAGTGTTTGAGATTCTAATATCTACGCTTAATAATATCAGAAAACGAAGGTGATAGTATAGCATTTATGTAAGTACGAACGATGAAAATTACAATGAATAGAGTAGATAAATCTATAAGTAAGAAAGGTTTACGTTCGATAGAGTTAAGTGCAACGAAGTAGTATTCACCCTGCGTGGCCCCGTAAGAGGACAGCCCCTTCTTTCTAGACTCCAGAGACTCACGCACGTTTTCTTTGGATTATGCAATCGCCTTTCGTGTGTACTACTTTTATACGGGGTTCGTGTCGCGAGATCCAATGATAAACATCGCGACTTCGCCTCGATTCTTTTCCTCCCCTTTTTTTTCGCTCTTAAAATATTGGACGTGAGGCCAGATAACGATCTGTTCGCACAGTAACTAGCCGAAATGAAAATTACACGTCTCAATTTTTCGGCTTTCCGATTAAAAACCCGTTCCACATGCAATTCACGAGAGAGACGTAAGCGTTCATGGAAGAAAATGAAAAAACTATTTTTGGATATCTGAAATCTGCAAGCTCGTTTCCTTATAATTAATCGAACGAACCCCTCAATTGAAAACTGTACTCGCGTGATTCACGAAACACGTGAGACTGTTCAACATGTACAATCGATAATTATTTTTGGAAAATTAGTGTTTCGATTTATGTAATAAGATGATTAAGAAAAAATAAGGGCTGTGGATCAGTTTCATTCGGAATAGCGTTGTTAAATTTCTGTAAATTGCTGATTATTTCTAAGCAAGGGAGCTCGTTCTCGCTTTCTTTAAAGACGATTCAATTAATATTGAAGCACGTTTCGTGACTACGGCGATTGATTCTGTAAGTGAAACCGGAAGTTGGGTGCGTCAGTTGCTAACCGCTTAGTCTTACTACTGTCAATCATTTCGTAGATTCGTACGTATCGTGTTCGGTAAATAAGGGAAACGTAGCGAATCAGTCAACGCGGAAGTTAGAATTCAACATTAGATGTATTCAAGTATTGATGCCTAATATAAAATATGTACTAAGCTACACGAATTATTTTACTTCCGGTAAAATAAATTACACGTAAAACACTGTTTCAAAATGTTACACCTTTTTAAATAGAAATCAGAATTTGTGAAATTTTTGCGATTGAATTCGAAATCATAATTGTGCTTGTAATCACAAAAGTGGTTTAAGTAAAAAGCCTAAAAATTTAATATTCCACTTATCGTATACTGTTTGTTTCCCTGAGTCATCAGTGCATGACGAATTCCACATCGTCTGCGTCTTTAAAATTTGGTAAAGAGAAGTCTTAATTTTTTGAGAAATAAGTACGAACTAATAATTTAAAAACAGATATTTTTGAGTTATGCCACCATTGCAGCAAATGAGCGATACGTAAATCAGACAAAGAATATTTCACGTTACCACCTTTCCAGCAGTTCAAGAACTTGGAACTGAACACCCACTGTAATTATGGTCGAATCGATGATGCAGCATTGTTACTAATTCTGTAAATGTCTAATGAATCTGTCGCTCAGGTCAATCCTCGCGTGATTCGATGAACGATCAAGAAGCGGAGGAACAATTACCGAGGAAGATGGTGAAGGCCGCGTGGTTCCCAAGGGACGAGACGTAGGGTGGTGGTATGTCCGAGTACTTGGACTTCTCCTCATCTATGACAGGATCGACGAACACGGGGCCTCTGCCCCAAAAGGATTGCTCGCCCCTCCCAGCTCGATCCTCGCCGTTCGACTTGTGCTCGACACCCGAGAGCCCGTCTCGCCGAGGTCATCGTCAACGAACCCCTCGAAAGATGACATTGACCTCACCGAACGGGCAACCTATACAGCTGACGCCTCTCTGGGAGCACGTGGTTGGTATAGTTACACCAGCTGATCAATTGAGGCGCTTCTTATTCTTTTGAGCTCTCGTTAAATGTTCCTGAAGAAGTTACCAGCTCCTTTGGATCCTTTACAAAACACCTGAGACTTAAGGCGAATTCAAGATTTTCAGGGAGGAAACACCACCTTCAATCTTTCGCCGCGCCTTCAAATACAAAACTGTTTCTAAAGAAATTCAGTTTATGGATGAGGAAGTAGAGGCTTTGCCCTTTAAAATGAACCCAGGCTCACTACTGTATGATTTATTTTCGTGAAATTATAGCAGCTCAAAGATTGACAATTTTTCGATCCAATTCGGTCTGACTTAAGAACCTATTCTACTGATATCGCTGCGTCTGACTTGATTGACGCACTCCTCGATGTAGAATGCACGCCACAGTACAATAAGCTCAGGTCAGGCACGATTCTCATGCATTTTAGGTGTTTTCCGCAAAGTATACTCTATCATGCATAAGTATTTAGATATTTGTACGTTATTACTATATGTAAATTACAGCAAGTAAAATTGTGTGATATAGTTTTGTCTACGAATTTCATCTTAAACGATTATATAAGGTTTACAAATACCAATAAGAACAACATCTGATAGCAGTAAGTATATATAAAAACTTGTAGGTACTTCATGAACTTCCAATAACGTGAAAGTGTCCAAATACTCATGCACATTAGCGTAGAATCCTTAAAATTTTTAACACCTGTTATTGAGCACCCTGTAGATGACCTATCTTCCCCTTAGAAATAGTAGGGTACGCTACCAGAGTGGGACCATCTATTTCGATGTCACTTAGACATTCGATGTCACTTGAAATCGTTTATCTTAAAGTAGCATTGGAATTTGGATCTTCTCATTTAGGTTCGCACGCGAAAGTTTCCAAACGAAGTGGACACGCGTCTAACATTTCTGGAGATAGCCGAGAGACTGCGTGATCCGGAATGGGAGGTGCGTCAGCACGCTCTTCGCGTGCTGATAGACGTGCTGCCTACTTTGAACGCCGACGTCGTGGACAAGGTCATGCAACCAGTGGTATCAGAGCTGGTCAATAATTTGGGCCACCCTGCGCCTGCTGTTCGTAAGGGTGCCTTGGATGCTTTACGAGTTTTTCTCATTCATAGTCGCGACAAGGAGAACACGATCGAGGGGGTGAGAATTTTTCAGAATTTCTCATTATTTAGACTCGACATAGCTCGGTCGGCGGCACTTGTAATTTATTTAGGAGGGATGGACAAGACCTCAAAGAAATAGTTTTTATTAATCCTCCCATCATAAGTCGGTAATTTCATTTTCACAGAAAATGTGCTGTATTGAATATGTTAATAGTTATCTGGTACGCAAAGTACCAAAATTGTCTACCCCTAGCTTAATTATTTGAGCCACAAATTTTGTAACTTCGCTAATTCTTTAAATATTTTGAGGAGACTTGTTTTAAAATATTCTTAAAATGTCACTTTATATAGGTAAATATATAAAAAAAGAGTAACTGAGTTCTTGAAATTTTCCAATAATGATCTTCCCTCAAAGACAGCGATGTATAAACACCTCGTGACCTTGTCAACCTTCTCCCTCTCCATAGCTAATACATCGATCGTGAAACGCAGTTATATCGAGTGATGTCTTCTTACAGATTCTTCAGGATGGGCTGAATCGTTCAGAAGTGCACGACTCCTTCCAAACGAACGTCACCACAGGAGTGATCCTGAGCGTCCCCTCCCTTCTGTTTCCCTCCACCAACAGTCCATCTCCTAATGTCAGGCTAATAAAGGACGCGACGATAGCCCTGGCGTCTCGATTGGCGCAGGTGCCCCATCAGGAAGCAGTATTGAAGTCTTTAATGAAGATTCGGGACGTGGTGGGCATCGAAGAGTTCGAGGGCTACCTCGAAGACTATGACAACAAGTTGAAGAGGAACATCGAGATCCTTTCGAAGATCTACAATGTAAAATCTAACAAAAAGCCTCAGAAGAAAGCCGAGATGAAGAGCATAGAGAACGTAGAGGGCAAGGACTCTGAGCGGAAGTGGGAGAGCGATAGCGACACGTCTGGTATCGCAGAGGAGGAAGAGGAAGTGAGTAATGGAATCAGTCCTGCAGCCAGAGTGGTGCTGGAGACTGAGATTAAGTTTAACGAGGAGACCGCCATCACGATGACTATCCTTGAGGAGAAAGAAGACAGTGAAGAGGAGCAGGACGACGAAAGTGGCACAGACGTGAGGAACGATGGGGAAGGGAAGAGTTCAGCTGATAGACGGAAGACACCGAGGAGGGTCCATTTCGGAGGTGAAATAGTGAAGCTGAGGACCCCAGATAGCGATGAGATCGAGTCCCTTGAGGCAGTTCCTAAAACCAGGATCCCTGTTCCTGTCTCACCCGCGACGAAAATGCCCGTCACTCGACCAAGGCCTTCTTCTCAGCCCTGCAGTCCTCGTAGAAAACCTGAGAAGCTGAAGAGGGCCTCCAGGTCAGTCTCCAGTAGCCCTAAAAGAGAGGTGTACACGCATAATGCGGAATTGAGTCCTAAGAAGAGTATACTGTCGAGAACCAGCAATACCATACTGACTGGGAAGCCTGTTGAACAGGTCAGGAAGAGGAAGACCTCGGGTAAGCAAGAAGATAGGGAGAAGAATAGCTCGAAGGGTGATGAGAGTAATGAATCGAAGAATAATGAAGTTTCTTCGGGAGTTTCAATAAGTGGTGGGAGAACAGAGGAAGGGAAGAAGGAGGATGCTGAGTTGGTTCAGAGTAGCCAAGGCGATGAGATTTTAGCTTCAAGTAATATGGATTCTGAAGACAGAAGTTCCTCGAAAGTTGGAAATCAAAATGAAGATGAGAGTCCTTTGCTATCAGAAACTTCCCCCAAAAACTTAGAAGATTCTGTAAATCAGAACGCAAATGAAATTAAAGAAGAAAAGAATTATAATATTCTTGAAAATATAAGTGGCTCAGAGATTCAGATTTCAGAAAATATTCAAAGGCACATGATAGAAGAGAAAAATCTGTCTTCTGATAATCAGAAAACCGACTCAGTTTTTGATTCCTTGGCGACGGAAGAAGTTCAAGAAACAAGTAATGAAGACCAAGATCGATCTGTAGTGAAAAATTCGAAGGTTACTGTAAGCGAAGTGTCGACAAGGGATGCTGAAAAATTGAAAAGTAATGTGACGGTGAAACAGGATAATGTTCATGGCGAGTTACGTGATAGAGCCAGTGTGATTGGAAGAAAAGGGAGTCCAGCTGATGACGTTGATGAAGTGGAAATTGAAGCAAAAGAACTGAGTTGGGAAGAGTTGGGATTGGTGGATCGGGAAGTGTTGGAGGATCTGCATAACAAAGTGAGTAATGATATAAATTATTTTTATATAGCCAAACTATTTTTTTAGCTTCACATAAACCTCAGGACTTACAATTAGTACGAAGACAGGTTCCAGAGTAGTAGGTTCCACTACAAGTTAAGTTACATTTCCTTGGAAATTAGGTAATCAATACATGATTGAAGTTAAGAAAATATTGTAGAAAAACATCACAGGAACTCGTTTTGCTAGTTATAAAATATTTCTCGAGTCAAGCGATTGAAGCTGTTCTGAACTTTTATGAACACGTCGAACATGTTTTGCACACGAGAAATGACCGGAAAGCATGGCGGGAAAAACAAAGAAACGCGCCAAGTCGATAAGCGCACGTAGTCTTAATTGATGGCGTTTATATCACGTTACACCACGCGACGAACTTTTGCCAACGAAATCGATTGACCTACATTCACTGTAATGTATCAGAGCGATCTGTCCTAAACTCGATGGCTCCCCATCGAGTTTTAGCATTAATGACCCGTCGTCGACGAAAAAGAAACGCGTTCGATAAGGAATGTACCTTCAATTACATCGTCTAAGGCATCTCATGAATTACAATGAGCCATAAACGTGAAAACTCTTCTGCTATGAAATTATAGCGGCATTGAAGTATGAAAAATACTACTGTTTAAAAAATTCATTATCCCTTTGACAAGATTTAAACTGCAGTTGCATATTCGTAGTATACATCAGGAGAATAATCAAAGAGATGAAAGTCCAGCTTGAATTTTTCATAAAGTTTTTCCACCAACTCTCTGTTCAACTGACTAAAATATATCCTCGATGCATTCGTGTGACCGCTGCTGTGTCGCCATCTTGGCTTAATTACCTCTTGCAGGCTTAATTTATGGATCGTGTAAATCTGGTCCCGCCACATAGTTTCTACCTGTAAAGAATGGCAGGTATAAAATTGTTATCTGTGTGTAACTATTCCAGGCTAAATAGTATGCAATAGTAATACAAAGTGTCGAGAGAGATAAAGTCGCTTTTTTAGGCATTCGTTGGTAGATCTCGGGAATCAGGGGTTCTAATCAATATTCATGAGCAATCACAGCTACTACCAGATATTCACAGGTAATTGCAGGTACTCAGAGGTACTCAGAGGTACTCAGAGGTACTCAGAGGTACTCTCAGGTACACGCAGGTACTCAGAGGTACTCAGAGGCACTCTCAGGTACACACAGGTACACGCAGGTACTCTTAGGTACTCTTAGGTATACGCAAGTACTCTCGGGTACTCTCAGGTACACGCAAGTACTCTCAGGTACTCTCAGGTAGTCACAGCTAATCATGTGCACTCGCGGGTACTTGCAGGTACTAGTATATACTTGCAGGTATTATCACTTATTAAATGGTAGTGAAGCTTATAAACGTACCTTTGCTACTATGTCATAGTCAACAGCACACGGTGTGCAGTACAAATAATAAGGCATCCAGTGATCATCCCCATAGCTAGCTAGATCAGTGTCAATCAGGTATTTCACGAATTCTCTGAAAGTGGGCTCATTTCCAGCAGGTGGAGGAATATTCTCCTGCTTGATAACTTGATCTTCCCTAGGTTTACTGAAATCCTTCCCTGTGATTCAGAAAGACGTGGTGACGTTAACTGTTCCTTTCTGGAATATCCCGATCGATATTTTGCCGTGACTCACCACGATACTTTTGAACGATCTTAGCACCGTATTTCCGATAAAAGTGGAGTGTCCCGTGTTCCCTTCCAGCCACGGAGTTTTCCAGTTTATCGCGATACGCGCTCAGCAATCTCTCAAATGGGTGCCTTACCACCAGTAGTTTCTTCGTCACCCTAAGCGCCTGACATTAGTTTCTGGTATTACATCTTGTGCATTGTTTCTTTAAATTATTTCTGAGTGATGAATATTACTATAGAGTGCAAGAGTAAAATCTAGTGTAGAACTAAACCTTTGTATTATACGTATTTAAACAAATTTTGTGACCACTTTGAAGTAGCTGTATTTAGAAGTAACTTCTACAGTTCCTATTACAATTAAGCTATACCTCGTCAGTGGAGGGGGTGTTTAGATTGATTTAGTGTTACCTCATCGGCTTCTGGATATTCGAGTTCCGGCATAACCCGTCTGGCTATGGTCGATATCTGCTCCTTTCCGCTATTCAACTCCTCCTCGGGTACGTTCATCAGGAGACATAAATTGTATATCCACGTCGTGCTACCGGCTTTGTAAATTGGACAGTACGATAGATTATGCGATCTGGCCGACAAATAATACCGCGGAGACCAAATCAATGTACTGGACGAAGAATGTTGCTTTAATACCGAGTGCCCCAAGGAAATGAGAAATGAGAATTATGTTGGTAGGTTTAAGTATTATTATAAATATTTTTATTATTCAAGTTTTTTTCTTCATAATATTTAGTTTCCTAAATTTCTCATTTCATTGAGACACTCTGCATTTTCACAAAATGAAAATTATTTGCTTTCTCTGATTATGACCGATATGTCAATTAGTAGAGATTCAAAGATTTTGTTTAACCAACCTTGTTATATAAAAGACAGAATATTGTGGGGCAGGAGGATGTTTAAAAGCTGCAGGTTGACCAGGTTCTTGGTATATTCCTAAATTATATTTCCGACACGTGTTGCTTACGGCCAGCAATCGTTTAATATTCTCATCCTCTGCTTCTACCTATTCAAAAATTACCATCTTAAGAAAACTCAGCTAAATTAATTTTAATAAAATAACCATCGATTATAAAATTTTAAATAATTAATTTCTCATTAGTTTTATAGATATTTATTGACGTACCAATAGTTTCTTCAAATCTTCCAATTCAGGTATCGGCTTACTCTCATCTCCAATAAGCAGAATGGTAAATTTCGTAAAGAAAAAGATTAATCCACAACCCACGAGGCACTTCGAAATTCGAGCAATAATTCTTTTGCGATTTCTGAGCATAGTAATCTCGTTTGATGTGATCATTTGTTATAGAGACTATTATTCTTTAAAACACTCATGAAATATTTAATTCTACACTGGAGCTTATTGAAAAAATCATGTATTTGTGAGAAGAACCAGGTAAATATCCGTTCTTCCTTCTGGCAAGACACTGACTGACCAGTTTCCTGCCGTATCTTGGCAGTGATGGATCTAGAGTAGCGTAAACCTGTAACAAGAAAGTTTCTATAGAAAATTTCTTTTTTAAATTTTTACACTCATTGATTAATTGAATTTTCATGCTATATTTTATACTAATCTACTTAATGTTTTTCTTCAACACCGTGATTATGATAATGCAGTCTTTTATTTAGTTATGAATTAAGAAGATATCCATTCTAGGTAGATATCAGTAAAATAAATATTTGTCTTGGAGAAAGATAATGTACTCGCTGTGATTGCGTATTTGGAATATCGTTTAGATTATACTTACCTAACTGTATTGAGTGAATCCGCCCCTGGCTTCGAACTGGGCACACCTTACCATAAAAACTCAGAGGTTCCTGTTGCATACTAATTCAGAAATCAAGATGCATCGACGAGTATATTTCATATGTATTTCGCGATATATAAAATTTGATTTTATAATTCCTTGAAATCTATGCCATGATGCATTTTTCGAATTTATTATAAGAACCTATACTACCTACTGGGTGCTTAGTAGCTATGAATTTTTTGTAACGTGTATTTATAGTACTCTGAAGTGTCATACTGTAGAAGAGTGTGTCGCATAGGAAAAACTATATGTTCTGAGCAATCATTTCTGTCATGCGGAGAACATCGAACGTCTCTTGACCCTGAAACTGTCTTCCTTTCATTCAGTAGAAGTTCAAGGTCGTTCTACGACTCTCCATGAATGTCGCGTTGTGTATCTCGGAGTACAATAAGAACTATAAAAGTGAGTAGCATCGCTAATATCGATCCTTCATCGTCACTTAATCCACCACTTCTTTCTGGAAAAGAAATTTCACTCGATTTCACACGGGGATAAATAATTCAATACTTCTAATGCATTCCTTAGGTGACACGTCTATTTCAGTCTTTTATAAGGCACAATTTTCACCGATTCAATAGATTCTGCGATCATGGATAGGTCCATAATGGAGTAAATAGTTAAATTATTCAGTTCAAAAAAATTGTATTGGTTGGTTATCAATTTCATTTTTTTCGTGATGCACCAGTGCAATTACAGCTTGTTGTAGGTACTACCAGGTAATCTCAATTTATAGTAGTTATGTACAGGTAGTAACAAGTACTCATAGGTGATGACAGGTATTTACAAGCAATCACAGGTAAAGCTACAATTGGCAACTGGTAGCAAGTTTTCGCAGGTAACAACAGGTACTTCTCAAGAAATTCGATAAACCATCAACCCTTTAGAAAATCATTAACACGTTCGCTTTGGATCTCCTGTACACATTCGTACAATTTTTAATTTTCTTTTAAAGGTACTAGTTTCATAACTTTGATATACAAAGTGAGTCACGTAACTGTATCTTCTGAATTTCCTTGTAAACTATTCGTTATGTGAAAAAATATTTCAATCGAATATTGTTTGGTAAAAAGATCAAGCCCCTCTTTGGTATTGTCCTCTCAATACCAAACAACTCTCGTTTGAAACATTTCTTCGCGCAACAAATAGTTTACAAGAAAATTCAGATGATATAGTCGCGTGATTCACCCCCTATAAAATGCTATATTACATAGAGTAAACTCAGTTCCTCGAAAGAGAGGCCTAAAACTGAATTCTATTCAAGCATAAAAAAAGCACGAACAAATGCGCTCAGACGGTCATTCTCATTTTTTCCCCATAACTTATGAACACTCTCCTTCCAAGAGGGAGCGTACGTAAACGTGACGTTTTAATTGCATCGTTGCTTATCGCACCGTTTCCTCTTCCATCCCCCAGAATTTTTCAGGCGCCTCCAAGGGTGCAATGCACGTTGCCACTGATTAAGTAGATCGATCACACTTCCAGAAGATATTTCCCCCGACGATGTCCGTGTCTTCGTGGCACTGAAACGACGCTACTTGAATAATGCATGCTGTTTCGTTTTCCACGTGGTACCCCGCCGGTTGTTGAAATGCCCCTGCGAGCGTGTGCACGTGCACGTGTACACGTGCGTGTGCGATTACTATGAATATTCCATCTGATGAAAAACGAGAGAGATTTCCTCGTGCAGTATTATGCATCGAAAGTCGAGCGAGAGAAACGCGCGTGGCTCGCGAGTAACAAGAAAATAATTAGGCGCGCGTTGCGTGCCACGTCGGTCCAGTAAGGCGTCGTTTCTATGTATATGCAAATCAATTGCAATCCTAGAGACGTTCCACTGTAATTCTGACTCACGAGCCATCCACGGATTCACGGTAATATACAGAATTTGCATTCGTATTTGGCTGGGAGATCTGCGTGCACTTGACGAGGAACTAATCGATGCACTTCTGGTATTATATACTATTAAGTGGGCTATTTTTGAGATTCAGTGTTGGTTTACAAGGAATTTAATGGACTTTTTATATTCGTTACTTGACAAGGATCTAAACGATGGATTTTTAGTGTTATTGTATTCTTAAGTGGAAAAGCGGAGTGTTCTTCCTAAACCCACGGTTGGTTTAGAAGGAATCGAATGGCCCTTTTATATTTATTACTTAATGAAGATTTAATCAATGCACTTATGTATACGTTTATCCACAAAATTATAGGATCAGTAAATTGCGACCGAGAAATTGTCGATCTTTGAATTGCCGTAACTTTGTCAAATAAAAATCCTAGAACAGTCCACCTTGTCCCATTTTAAAGGGTTAAGTATGTACTTTCATATACCGGAATGAGGTTCTCAAAAATTTTTTATGTTACAAGACAGATTGGAGAACTGAAGGTGTCTTTTTCACAAAAAAAGTTATATAAATTCGAAGGACATTATGGACCTTAATCAATTTTTTTTGTGACTCTTTTTATATGGAATTTGGAGCAGGAAGCCTATTCTTCATAGTGACCCCTTAAAAGTTAACATACGATTTTTTTCTAAACATACACTGAACACACACTGTACCTATACACATACATATATGGGCGAGATATTAATTCGGTAAAATTTTCATTCATGAAATAGTGACGAAAAATTGTACGTCAACTTTGACGGGGTCGCTGTAAAGAAGAGAGTTCGTTTTACAAACTCATTATAAAAAGAATCGCCAATAAAATTTAAGATGTTTAAAATTATTGAGTCAGTGAAACAGGGATGAAGAAATGTATAGAACAGACGAGTATTTCAAATATAAGATAAAATATCTAGAGTGATAGTCAATCCTACTCTACACACAAGTGATAGTGTAAGTCAATCAACTATAATTCAATGAAACTAAGCTCAATGAAATAATGAGAAGATAATATTGACCACTTCCGTGTAAATAGAGCCAAATCGGAAAGTGAATGCAGATGTTACCAGTGCATTGCATTCAGACTAGCTGCAACGATCGATAATGTTCGCTTGACTCCTGATTCTTGACCAACAACCATTGCAATTCAACGTTACTTTTTTACTCAGCAATGTCCTGAATACATTCATACATCACTTTCTATGTCCCTAGTTTTTAGAGCTCAAGCATCTCGATTAGTTAAAAGAAAGCAGGTTGTTAAATTCTTGCTTCATAATCTAGGAACTTGATTAAGCTGTTGCTCCCCTGCTGATAAGCTTGATGAATTATAAACTATAGGTCTTATAAACATTAATGCTCATGAATTGTAAAACAAACTACAAAGTTCAGCTTCGAGAAGGGTGATAAGATACCAAAGAAACTTTGGTTTGAATTTTTAACGAAGTAGAAATTCTGACTTTGTCTTGTCACGAAGGATAATTATTCAAAAGACTAGGCAAGGACCTGTTTTGAGGTTGCAATTTTGTTCTTTTCCAATTGGGTGCAATTTGATTTTGTTACAGGAGGATTGGCGAGCTCGTGTCAGGGGATTAGAGCGAGTGGCTTCAGCTTTGCGAACGTCTTCTGCCCTGATCGCGATAGAGCCACGATTAGGATCTCTCTTGCATGCAGTGCTTGGCTGCGAAAGGAGCTGTCGAGTTGCTGCTGCGGGTCTGGCAGTGGCAAAGGTAATTTTGTGACTCGTGAATTTGTGCCTGTATATCAACCTGCTAAGCTATCTTTACGACCTACTCTCAATATGTTAATATACATTACATACTGAGTGTACCAAAACGAGTAAAACCTTCCGAAATTTCGTGTCATTTATTGCTTCTGAGGGAAAGCATGAAAATACAATAAATTAAATTTCCTTTTTATTACAGAAAGATATTTCTCGCTTTTTGCTTTCAAACTCGAATACATAAAAAGTTTTTTCAATTTAAAACATTCAATTCATTTTCATTCACCATGTACATGCATTATACGTCTGCATTATAAGTCTTCCCCAAAAATAATCTAGATTTATTATGCCTCAGAACGAACCTAGTTACAAACTTTTTAATGTAACTCTGTAAAGAAACTTTCTGGAGTAGAAATCAGATTTTTATAATGTGTAGAACTAGCTAGTTTCAAACCACACAAAATAAAGCCACAAAGAAATTTAAACATTCCCATAAAGTAATAATAAAATCCTTACTTAATGGCAACTGCTCACGCGGGCAATTCTTATTGAGGTTTACGACAGTCCGCTCTTACGCGAGCAGAGAACCGCGCAGTTCTTAGCGATTTGAAAAACTGTGTGATTGACTGTATCAGGTTGTGGTAGCTGGAGTTAGCGAGGAAGCTCTGAAAAAAAGGCTTCCACAGCTGGCTTGGGGATTAGCTAGACAAGGTGGTCCCAGCGCTGCTCAATTGGCCAGGATTACGATGCTAAGACTCAGACCTGCGCTATTGTTGGAGCAGCTCCTGCAGCCGCAATGTCTGAACGCTAGGAACGCGAAGGTGATATATTTTTTAGCTTAGAATATTGATATACATAGTGTTCTATGATTTTGAATCATTCTGATTATGCAGAGAGGCTTATGAAAGTATTGAAAGTTTCTGAATTTTTGTAATTTGGTTAAAAGAAGTCGTATAATAATATTCTCAAAGTCATTTTTCTACTTTCATGACCCTAAGTTGAATTTCCACCAAGATATTTGTACACTAAGCAGCAGATGGAAAAGTGAAGATAGTTCTTCTCTAAAAGATTGTATATCATTATACAAATTATACGTGAATCATTATACATGTACAAGATGATCTCTAATATTTTTCTGTTTTTTATTCAATTCTAGACGAGAGAAAACACCTTGCAACTGTTGATTTTCTCGTTGGTAACGTTCCCAAGCACGGAATTCAAAGTGGACACCGTGGCCAATAAAGTGGCTAAAATGGTCAGAGACCGACGTCGTAGGGTACGTCAGGCTGCGCTTGATACTTTGGCTGTTTTAGCGCAGATCTATGAATCTGAGGTACTTCGTTCTCTCTAATATAGTTTGTCAGGTTCAAGCAAAATAAATGGTAAGATTCAGAGTATGAACTGGATTCTTCAATATAAAATTTCATATTACTTGTAGGAAGTGTTAGCTGCTGGGAAACGGGCATCAGAAGGCCACCACGATGGAGAAGCAATGATGTCAGCCATTAGAGCTCGTCTAGCTCGAAAATCTTTACCCTTAGTTTCAGCTGATGGTCTCGTCATGTATGGCTTACAAATTTCACCTGCTGTGCAGATAGCCACAGGTAATAGTGCAAAGTGCTTCCAGGAAGTCATTGAATATTGTTCAGTTTATCATTCAAAAGCCATTATATTAGCTTCTATTGAAAATTTGATTAAAATCGCTTAGGTCCCGACGTGGACTGGATCGTAGCAGGAAGTGGCTCGGTTTCACCTGGTATTGGTCGTACCAAGGGACAAATTATAGCTGCTAGATCGGAGAAGGAGAAAACTGCAAGGTAATATCCTCAATTTTGTAATTGCATAAGCAGTATTAACCCTTTGCATATTGGAGTCTCTAAGGGGACACTATGGAGGCAGAATCGTAAATCTTTAAAGGCAAAGGGTTAACAATTACTTGTCTACTACTCTACTGACTTCTCGAATACAATTTTTTCAGAACCGCAAGTGGACGCAATTGTGAAAGTCCCTGGATCGAAAGGCCAAACTTCGTGGCGCTTGGGGTGGGAATGCGTCCTAAGGCCAATCAACCCATTGTCTGGCAAATAGTTCCATCCCAAAACCAAGTACGAGTTTCCAAATCATTAGATTTCGTGGAGAAAATAATTAAATTTTTTATCTGCTTCAAGTTTCAAAGGAAATTCCACCTGGGAATAAATTCCTACGATAATCTTTATAAATACTTTGTAACTACTATTACATGATTCATAAGAAATATATGTAGTTCTAGTAGTTGGCGAAATACTTTGCATACCGATGAAGCAGAGAAGTACATAATTGCTACTGACATGGCAAGAAATTCGTTATCCAATGTAAATCGATAATAATAATATGCACCAATTTGTGCTTGTGCTGAATTCAAGTGATTATCGATAAGTTTCTTGAAATCGTTAAAAAAGTGCAGGCTAGAGGGACCAAAGCAAGCTTACCTAGCTCAGGTTGACGTTTTCTCGCGTGTCGCGAGGTCAGCGCTGCTTTGCAAAGAGTAATCGCATAATATCAGAGCGGATTTAAGCAGCAAATCAGTATTGTACTCTACACCTCTGGTTCTACGATTTGAATAAGCAGTTGCATGGCGTATAACTAGCAATATTTTAGAGTTTATTGCCTGGCGGTTCATAATATCCATGCAAATAGCTTGTAAGCAAATAACGAAGAAACAAAGTGTTTTTTCAAATTGTAAATTACATTTTAAATACGATTGTTTATATCGCTTTAATTCAACGATTGATCGTTTCATGATATTCGTCGATGAATTCAAGGCGATATGCCGAAGACATTCGTTTTATTTTTTTGAGTTTTTTCTGGGCTCGCTTCATCGGTTAAACGGTATGAGAAAATTCTATCGAAGTGACGAATTATTTTTATTTCATTGGATAAACGTCTCCGCGTCAATGATCGTTTTTCTGTCAAGTGATATTCAGTTGAAATTATGTCTCGCTTAAATTTATCGGATTTGTTAGAAATACTTAAGGTTAGCATACACTGTTGTGATAGTAACTGTTGCAAATTTTAATGTGTCTGTATACATGCAATGTAAATGTAGTGTGCGTCTGTTTCAGGATATTCAGCGTGAGGATGAGTTGGATCTGCCAGCGAGTAGAGACTTGGATAATGATATGTGCAATGGTAACTGAGATTTTTTTTAAATAGTAATAAATAGTAATATGCAAATAATTAATAGTAATATGCAAATTTCTATTTTTATAAATATAAGTAAAGTAGGTTTTCGCATATTGAAATGTTTTATAAAAATAAATGCATGAAGATCGATTAGTCCAGTCTACTAATAAGTTAGTAATAGAGGATATAAATCATCTTTTTTATATTTCAGGTGAAAGTTCTGTTTCTGTTCCCAATTTAAAATCAAGAAATCAGAGAATCGTATCGTCCACAAGGGAATCAGCGAGCTATCGTAATATCGCTGAAGACAGTCTTGAACGGAGGGTAAATTTCACGAAATTTATTTTCTTTTTTCTTGAAGTAAACCTTCGTTGCAGCAAACTATACTATTTTGTCAAACATTATCAGGAAATTAATAATAAAACGGAATCCAGAATCCCGGTGTTGTACGCTCGAGATCGAGGGCTAAAATCTAGTGGGCAAGATTCTTCCTCTAGTTTGGAATTAGTGAACCCTAGAAGAAGATTGTGGGATACACTAGAGAACAGCAGCCACATGAATTCTCAAGAAGAAAATGTTCGGTGAGCTGAAACTTCACTCTTTCTAACTTTTCAATAAACGCAGAAGCAATTCAAATGACTAATATGGTTTAATATTTACAGAAGTTGCGGAACTATGTATCGGAGGAAGAAGAATCAACAAGAAAACGGTACCAGTATGCATTATGATACGTACAGGTCCATAAAAAGTTTAAACAATGCAAATACAGATAGCAATGTAAGTTTTTACATATACGATTCATATCACACAGCTTAGATTGCAATAAAAATTATGATTAATGTTACAGAATATTTCAGAGAGCTCAAGTCAGGAATTCTCAGACGCTAATTCTAGAGTTTATCAAAAATTCCTAGAAAAAGATAGATTCTATAGGAAATCGGATACTAGGTCAAGATTTCGCTCGAATTCCATCGAAACTCATCAGCCAACATTGTCAAGGACTACTCAGCAACAAACGTTTATTATGCAAGACATGTACGTTTAATTTATAGTTGCAAATGTTTATGATGTTCATAAGAGAATTTGACATTATCAATTGTACTTCAGTATTTATAGTATCGAGGTATTTATTCAAAAATTTCATTTTACTTAGGTACAACGCGATCCCATATCGGGAAGGCAGGTTCGTCGATGAAAATTCTTTTCGACCTCTGCAAACAGCTCCTGCATCAGTAGCGCACGCTTATAGTAAAATGGATCACCGAAGCGAGGAGAATAATGAGAAAACTGTCATGTCGCGTGTGAGTATTAATTGAATTGGTACTTTTAAGAAGGGAATAAGTTCAAAAACACGATTTGAAGAAGAGTCTTCTTCAGAAGAAAATGGAGAACACTCTGAAGAAGGAAATAATTCTCGAATTTCTTTCTTTCTTCAAACTGATGTAAAATTCACAGCAAGATTTAGGCTCCTTGGGGGCTGCTTTTACATTTTTTTTCTGCTACTGATAACATTTTATTAGCAACAGAGTTTCAATGAATGTACTGCATCGCAGGCAAGGTTCTATCGCAGGACGAAGGACGCAGCCGCGCAAAAAGTTAACGACGTCGAGTTAATTTCATCGGACGCTCAAACAAACGAACATTTGCCTGCAATACGCACCGACACTCCTTACAGAAGAAGGTTACGATCATTGTCCCCATCGCAGTTATACCATCGTCAGTCATTTGTCAGAACTGCTCCTAGCGAAGTGCATGCTGTGTCTATGTATGATATGTAAGTACACCCTCTGTTCTTTTACATATCTTTATTTTCTTTAATGCACAGGAATTTCTAACATAACACATTTGAGACCAATGGCCTACCCTCTGCGCGTTGGGTCAGAGGATGGCTCTCGTTATTAGCTAAGAGCACAATATTTGAATCATTTTTATATTTGAAAAGACAGTCTTAGCGAACACAGTGATTAACGACACAGTGGTCTCGAATGTGTTAAAGTTTAAAGGTATGATACTTGCATTAGATAATATGGTAAGTGAAAAATCTGTAGTGAAATTTAACAGTAGGTAGCGACAAGGACTTTGCAAGTCTTTACAGACACTTGCACGTATTTGCTAGTATTTGCACGTAGTCACAGGTAATTGTAGACACTGGTAATCACAGATATTGGCAAGTAATAACAGATACCCGTAGGTAATGCCAGATATTAGAAAGTGCTAATACTACATGATATTTCTGTAGTTAAGTAAGGCGAAACGACCTATGTTACATTTTCAAAAAATTCGAGTTAAGTCCTTAATTGAGATCTAGAATATAGAATGTACATCTTCAGGATGAAGAAAGAGTATTAAAAGAATTTTTTCGCTTAGAAATAAGGGTTTAAGACCACACTCAGATATAAAATACCTTTTAAAATATTGCTAAACAGGTAAACCATAAACAAAGTCTATGAAACATAAACAAGGAAAATAGAAAACTATTTAATACGGACATAACGAATAATATAATAAATAGACAATACGGGCGCCTTCTTATCTCGACGTGAGGTAATATATTTTTATAGGGGTCTTATCGTCGCAGTAGTTCAGTAGCTTTTTAGATACCCAAATGAACTGTTATATTAGTTTTCTAGAAAATTGTTTGTTCGTTTTTATACACACGTGCAGCAAATTATTCAATGTTTTAGTATAGTGTTTTACAAGTTTCACCATTTCTCAAACTGCAGTTCCGAGAAGGTGACAAATATGGAGAGTCTGTGTTATATTATTACACATAGGGACATAAAGAAAATTTCTTATCGTCGGTGCTAAGAACGTGACAAGTGACTTTGCAAGAATAATTTTACACAATTATTGTGACACGGGCGTTGCATCGATAGCGTTCAGATCATTATACGCTGCATTTACTTGATCGATTTCTTGAAATGACATTCAGTGAAGCGTGACTCACAAACTCGTCCTTTGAATCGTCCTTAAAATGGAGTAACTTTAATCAGTAAAATATATATTCGAAGCTGTACAGAAAACTAGTTTTCATTAGTCAAAGGGTACTCGATAGTAGTCGAAAGTGGAATAGTTTAAAAAACAACTACGAAATGAAAAATGATCAGCGATATTGTGAACACGTTCTCGATCTCCTTTCTGTTCCCTTGATTTACGAACGTCGCGTGAGGAAGAGAAGAAAACTTGGAGCATATTTTCTGCAGCTCTAAATAAGGACTGCAGTGAATGTTAACCACGTAATAACTTAAACTAATTATTGAAATCACTAGGAAAAAGTCTCTCGGACATTGTACTCCACTTTAGAATTTGCATACCTTGCGTTCTCCTAGTTATATTATTTAAATGCGCCCAGACAATAAAAAAGCCGTATAGTCTTTAAGGAAAAATTAATGAACAAGAATTAGAATTTTAATTGAAAGAGGAAAATTAAAACCTTCACAGACCATCAAAAGTATCCTAATTCAATACGTTAAACTCTTTCACCCTCAAAATTTAAAACTTAAAAATCCCTTTTATTTGAATTAAAAGAATATCTCATTAAATATAAAAAGTTATCGCAAAGAGGAAACCGATTTATTTGAAGCTTGTTCTCCCTTGAACGAAGCAATAAAATAAATTTGACGTTTATTATTTCTTGTTTCGATCAAAAGTAGAGAGTAGTCAGGTATAGCAAGGATATGAGACAGAAAAATAGCCACAGTCAATAGCACCTGTTCATTTTCGCCTGGAGCGTGTTACGCTTGTTTCCAACCCCTGTCGCTTAAGAAGAGGGGTGGTCAAGCATTGGAGGGCGAGACGCGGTCAGTGTATAGCCATTCGATATGGTATCGCGTGGTTACAGGTGAAATGGTAGAAGGGAAAAGAGAGAAAGAGGTGTAGGAGGGAGGGGGTGGAATTACCTGGAAGGGGCAGCGGTCAGCGTCGGGACGCTCGACGTCTACGTGGTGCACAGTCGTGCGTACGTCATTTGTCGCGTCGTTAGAATTAGTCACCCCCTTGTCCTTCATATTGGTCCTCCCTTAAAATGGAAAATGTGTCCAAGTGGGAAAATCGTCAAAATAGATGATTAATTCAGAGAATTATCTCTTGTTGACTAGTTCTGGTTTATGATCGAGAGTGCGCCTATCGATGACAGTGTTCGATACTCAACAGTGAACTGGTGATAGACAATTTTAACAAATTCTTCGTAAATCAATTTCTGAGTAATTTAGTATCACTTTCAGTGCTCTTTATTTTAATATTCAGTGGTTAATTAGTTTGTAAGGGTGGCTTGTGAATGATCAAGATCGTTCTTCACCCTTATCTTGCGCGTTCGGAATTGAAGGAAGAGTAGAATCAACGTGGAACTTCTGATACCATAAATTATGTCTTTTTTGTAATTACTTAAGTCACTGTAAGAAAAGTTATTCAAACTATTATGAGTTCTGTAAATCGTCACAAATTATTTCTTCTTGATAATGTCACTAATCTGATTGATAACAGATAATGGAGCCTAAATGGCAATAAGTTTCAGTGCACAATAAGGGAAAGATTCACCTTGCCAAGAGACATCGCGAACTTTTACATTTTTAATATTTAAAGAGCCCCGATTATTGATGTATCGGAAAAGCAACATCTTTTCCTCGAAGGAAAGTTTCATTGCAAGGAAGTGATACGATTGGAATAAAATTATTATGAATAATTCTTGTGAAAGATTCTTGTGGAAGTAGTTTTCAAGTTAGTTCCTGTTGTCGAAAACGAAAACACAGAAAGCAAACTCGTTGCAAAGTTTGGAAACGTTGATTCTTAGGATTATAGTTGTATACTCAGATATAGTTAGTTTCCTAACAGGTTGTTAATCGATCATTCCTTAACCTCGGCAAGATAAACGCGAAATACATTACTAGCACCAAAGTTCCAAGTGGAAATTTAATTTACATACGTCTAGACACGTGAAACTTAGTGTCACTAAGTCTGTTCTATAAATATAAACATCATTTTTATTTTTTTTTTTAAGAAAAACTACTTTTGTCTATTTTTGAGTAAATGGATTGCATTATATTCTTTTTTGAATTATTTTTCTGTAATGTATTCCAGTAAAAATTGCCTCAGGACACCTTGATCTCCTTTTTGCATTGCGTTTTCGTCGCAGATATGCCACTGCATAATTCATGAACAATACTATTTACATAACAGACCAGAAATCATTTTTTAATCCATAATGGTTTGATAGAATATTTAACTGCAAAGGTGTTGCTTGAAAAAGGAAAAATACTGTTTTCCCATTTTCAAAGGGGAGGAAATGAAAACGAAGTAGTAAAATAGTTTAGTGATACAACTATAATTTCTAGAATCGAATTTTCCTATCTTTATTTAGAAAACTGTCTCTCAAAGAACCACGAAAGCTACTCAGCCTAAGTAATATTAATAAGACACAAAATGACTCGAATAATACAGTATACCTAGTTCCTCTGAATCGCAATAAAAGTGCATAGTGAAGAATGAATGAACCGAATATCGCGGAAATAACCTTTGTGAACTGTGCAAATGGTACCACCAGCTCGAAACCAAGGACTTCTGATCGCGATCGATGAGGGAGTATCAGTGAAGATGATCTTCAAGTACTGTGCCTGGCCAGACGAGGCCAAGGAAGGAGACAAGGCGACTGTCTTGAAAGATGGGGAGCCAAATTCGACGGAAAAGGATCAAAATTTCAACGAAAAGCCTAGCAGCTCAAGAAGAAAGGAATATAAGATTGCTGACACGGTTCTTCGTTACTGTCCTTGCGCGTTTCGATGCAGAAGACCAGTGGATATCAGTGGAGACGACGAAGATTCTTTTTCTACTATCGACACCACTGCTAATACCACTCCTGTGATCCCTTTGACATTGAACTCTGCCAGTGACGTAATGTACGGCTTAGAATTTGTGAGAAATTTCATATAATTTGAGATTCGTGTTGTAAAATATTAATATTATGGAAATCTATGTAGGAATTTTCATGCCAATTGTCATGAATTGTCAATTGATCATTATTCACTACTTCTGTCATAAAAAAATATTCGCTGCTAATGTTGATGAAGTTTGGAATCTAAGGAGATTATAATGTTTATATTTTATAAAGGATGTTCCACAACAGATATCAGAAACTTTTAAACTGCGATTCTACATGTTAAAATAGGGCGAAAATAAAAAATGACAAAATTGCATTTAGGGCTTTATCTTAGAGGTCTTCAGAAAACCTCTGAAATTTCGCAAGAAATGTGTCTGACTTGGGAGTCATTCTACTGGTACAGCGAAATCAGTAGAGTAAGACTCAAGTCAGACACAAGTCAGACTCAAGTAATCCACCTAATTTCGCCTTAGTTTAGTATGTAAAAATGTCCCTTAAAATTTCTAACCTGTATAACTAAAAGATGAATCCAATGAACTATAGTTAGCTTAATTCATCCATATAAATTGTACCTGCCGACGCTACAGTAAGTCAACAATAAAAAATTATAAATTTTATCCATTCTCTCGTTTCAGAGATAAAGCAGTCAGTGAAGAAGAATACAATGAAAAGAACAAGCACCACTTCCTACCAGAAGAAAGTTATCGGGTGCAGGCTTTAAGTGCTTCTGAAACGCGATTCGAAGAAATATCAGGTAAATTAAAAGCTCTTTATTTTTGAAGATACGAACTTTTTTAAAATCTGAATGGACAATCTTCAGATCTTTCGTCTCTCGGAATTACGATCGTTAAAGCAATATAAAGCGAGCCGCAAGAGCGGCTGAAGCGATCGAAAGTACACGAACTGGAACGCGAGGTTCTTCACCTCGAACGTGTAAAGCTTGAAGCAACACGGGGTTGCAATCAATATTTTGCGCGAAACGTTTAAGCTACATTCAAACAAACCTTTCTGAAAATTATTCGATCGCGATCTGAATCACATTATTTTCTTAAAAATTCTGCTTTAATATAACTAATCCTACCTAGATTTATCTTAAATCTGCAATGCAAGAAATGAAAGAAAAAGATCACTTCTTACAAAAATTTGTTATCTTTTTATCAGTTTTTTATTCTAAGATTTTTTCAATTTTCTCTTGTCAAAATTTTATTCTGTTTAAAAAAACACTATTAAAAATGTCGAAAAGCCTTTCCATTATTATCTTCATGTATTTGTACTATTTGAATTTCGTGATCGTTATTTGCAAGAGTCTTGACATTTGAAAGATTTCCTTTAATATTTCCTGAAACCTTTACCTTCAAGATTCCGTCTTTAAATTGTTTAAATCCTTTTCGTCAAGGCTACAGCTTTAAATAGTTGAATTCTTTACCCTCAAGACTACACCTTTAATTTTCTTTTTATCGATCATCTTCTCACGATTCGATGCCCTTTGTAGTAGACGAACGCGAACTTTCGTCGTCGGATGTTTTAGAGACCAATTGTCGGCACGATAATGAACAAGATGTTCGTGACACGCAAGATGATAGCGATAGCAGATCGTCTAGCCCTGATAGGCCAAACGAGGACGCGGCATTTGACATCATCACAGGTCAACCGAGTCCTCGTGACACCGTCGATTTTGTTGTGAGTACTCATGAATCTTAAAAATTCGAAGCTAAGCTTGAGTAGACCACCAAGCTTATTTCGACTCAATATAATACTAGGTATCACAAATTCGAGGAACATGGGCAAGTTTTTGTAGAATGTCAAGCATTAAAATTCATAAACTTTTCAATATTTCAATTTTGAAAAATTATACATGTATAGTCTCATAAAAAATGTATGAAATTATAATAGCTAATGTCACTCCATGCTGCCAATGTACCCTCAATTTACAGTACTTGAGAATTTCTGATGTAAATCGTACACTTTGAAACTTTACCCCTATTTGCCCCTAAGAGGGTATCGACTTCCATCTTATCATCCACTTTGCATCAAACGTATCCTCACCAAGGTAAACTGTAAATCGATATTCCTTTCAGTATGCTGTACTAAGTATCTCAATAAGATAAATTTAATTATCATATTCAAAAGAAAATAATAAATAGAAAATCCATTTTTCCAGATTTCACTTGACCACAGAATCGAAGCAGCAGCCGAACCAACGATCACATCCCTCGAAGACGATGCCTCGAAGGATTGGAGTAGCGAGGAAGAGCCAAGATCGAGGAATCAGAGTCGTATCTCTTCTAGAAACTCAGCACATTTAGAGTTCCACGAGGAAACTGCAAATGAGAGCGAGCTGAGTGCTTCCGATGACACTGGGAAAATAGAAGAAAGGCTAAGCGCAAGAAGAAGATCCATCGTGTCTGCTTCACTGAACGAAAGCTTGTATACATCTACAGATATGCACTCAAATTCGCCGGAAGTGCAGGCCTCGCCATCGAGAAGATCATGCAGCCCTAAGAAATTGAGTCGACCGCCCAGTCAATGTTCTATCGAGTCGGAAGCATTGAAGTCTCCGAGACGTGATTCTCGTGGCAGCTCTCATAAACTGGTTAGCCTTTCAAAATAGTGTAAACCATTGTGTTACAGTTCCATGTACAATATTTTCAGTATTGTATGATTTTAATTTCATATTAATTAAAGTTTTGCTTTCCTTTCAGAGCTTTGAGCTGGAGAACAAGGAATCCACGGATTCGAGTGAAGAGAGAGTGATTTCTTCTGTAGCACAAGCTGACGATGACTCCACTGAGTCAGGCGAACCGAGTGAGTCTCGCAGAGGATCAAAAACTGAGGAATCACCCGCGATCATTATTGCCTCCAGGCCTCATTCCTCTGAGGCTCCAAATTTTGTTGAGAACGAAGTGGAAACTGTGACTGGGATAACTGAGAATGATGATGATAGTCATAGAGTTAGTATCTATTAAGAAAAGAAGACTTTGTACTGTATTTAGTAGCTTACTTATATTATTGAAATACTTCAGTTTGTCAGTGAGCCCAATGGTAGCAATATTGTGGAGGATGGACAACTCAGGGACAGCTCCAGTGAAACCAACACGGAACCAGGAATCTTAAAAATCGAAGTAATATACTGCAGTTAAAAATGAAACATACTAAAATATTTATTTCGCTACGTATAGTTGAAAATAGTGAATTATTTTTTCCTGCTTAGCCTGAACCATTAGAGCCAGTCAATTTACCCAAAAAAGTGACGTCGAAAGTTCCTCGTATCACCAGAAGACTTCGTGGCAATGCAACCAAAAATCCAGGAAAACCAGAAAAGACAAAGCCGATAGTGCAACAATGTTTCTCTCAGCTTGAGAGTAAAGAGTGGTAAGCCAGCAAAATTAATCATTTCTCGCCTCTGTAGACTCTACAATAATGCTGTGTAATCTAGTATCGCCAGATGAAATCAGCTGAAATTAACTTTCAATCATCTTTTCAGGGAAGTTGTCATGAAAGGTTTAAAGACGCTGTCCCAGATTGCAAAGCAGGATCCTGAATACTTGGACATTGGCGCGACAGCCACGATAAGTAGACTTCTAGGTCGACAGATAAAAAGTCTTCGATCACAGGTCGCACGTACTGCCTGCCTAGCCGCTGGGGATGTTTTCAGCTCACAGATCCGTGGCATAGATCAGGTAATCCATCACGGAACTCTAACACTGCTGAATATATTAGCTTTTTTATAGAATCCCTTTGAATTTTGCCACAAAGTTACTTTTAGAACTAGTTATCGATCCAGAAAGCTGTGCCACGCAGAGGCTATAATTCTCTCAGCTTTCATTTTGCTGATATTCACTAATCACTGAATTTTGTAAAAATCTCTGTTTTCAATAGGATTTCGACGACATAGCTGGTCCACTACTCCACAGGACTGCTGATACGAACCGATTCCTTCGGGCTGACAGCAATGCAGCTCTGGATCGCATGGTCGAGCATCTTCCACCCCAGAAAACCATTGTTGTTATTGTACTTCGTGGTGCTAGGTAAATTATTTGATATTTGAATTGAATTTTTCTACTTGACTCTAGTTTAGGAAGGGGAAGATGGATCTCTCCTGAATGTTATCCAAATTCAGACGACCCTTGAAATCTTTTAATTTTGCGAACAAGTGTAAAACTAAGATTGTATAACTCGTTTCTTTTCCTCGTTTAGTCATCAAAACGCTATTGTGAGGGCAGCAACAGCTAGATTACTGGCCTCCATAGTGGATCGAATAGGACCAGAACATACTATGATATTGCCAAAGGATGTGAGAGACAAATTATTCTGTACAGGGGCGAGATTGTTGATTGATGGAAACCTGGATGCTAGGTAAAATATTTTACTGCGTGATATAAATGGAACAAATTTGATTTGATTATGATTTTACAGAAATCATGCGAAGAGAATGTTTCGACACTTGGCTCATTGCGAAGGATTTCGAAGGGCATTGACTGACGCTGTGCCGGAAACGACGCTCAGACATATTGACAAAACCTTAAAAACCCTTTAAATGAGTAAATTAAATTGATCGTTTTATTGATGACGATCGTTTGTAATCTGAGTCAGTCTTAGATCTGCCATTTGGGTCGTATCCATCTGAAAAACTGCCTCTTTCAATGGTGCAATGAGAAAGCTGATGATTCGCGTCCAGTGGCGTGTTCGATGCGATTTTCGTGCACAGTGAAAAGTGTTAAAACAATTGCAGAATTTTTGGAACGTTTCCTTCGGTGATAATATTTTTCTCTGTGCACGGATGCGTGTAGTTTCTTCCCTGAATTCGTGGAAAGGTGTTCTTCGAAGAGAAGAGAGAGTCGGATCGTTTCACCTAGCCGGCTGATTTTCTTCGATAACGTTTTAATACTTCAATGTACGTCCGTGTAAATCTTTTTTATATCCTTGTAGAACAGCATGATCATGCGTCATACTTGAAGAGACGCTTATTTGCATAACGTGAATTTTTATGATTTTATTTTTCGTAATAGATGTTGTTTTACGAATGGATTTGTCGATGTCTTCTGTTTCAAATTTTTGTGATTAATTAGAGATTTCCTTTTTAGGATATTCTTCTTTTGGAAGAATACTTTTCAAGTGGATAAAGGAGAAATTCACATTATGTAAATAATACTTGCTCGAATACTGTGGAATTAAAACAGTCGAGGACAATTCCTTTAAGTACGAGAGAAAGGAAGATTAGTATCCTCTAATTCAGGTACCATTTTGTGTCTTTTGCTAATTGTCAGACACTTCTGATGCTACAAATTGAATTTAAAAGTTGATCATTTGGAAACACATGTACTTGATCATTGGTGCCTTGATAATAGAAAATTTTATTAGTGTTAAAAGGAATTTGTACTTTAATGAAGATTCAAGCCAGTGTGTCATAGAATTTAATACTGACTATTTATGGGAGTATCATGACGCTCAAATTGTTAATGCTGTTTTATATCATTGCGCTGGCCTTACTATTTATCACATGTTGGCCTTCGAGAGCTTGAAATTTTGTCAATTCGATCTACATGCGCAGATAATCTATATCGATATTGAAGTTTCAAAAGATTTTGGCCTTTTCTCATTTAAATCGATACTTGTCTTTATATATAATATTGTTAATACAATAAAATGTGATATACACGAAAATTAAGTTTTATTGACAATATAAGTGTTTAGAGGAAATTCTGATTTTTTCAATGGATTTTCTCGTTTCTTCACCAACTCTTCTACAAGGAGTTGCAGGAAGAAAATTATAAATAAACTGCATTAAAGAAAGGAGTACATTGCTGATGGCAATGATTCTATTTCGAAGGGTTTGAGAAATGTTGTAATTTAAATAAAAAATTATATTGTATTCTTTAATGAGGAAATATTATTATCTTCTAACACTCTCAAACGATCATTGTTAACGTTTGAATTATATTTAAAGAAAGTTTTGAACTTTAAGATTGCTTAAAAATTTCCGTCAGATAATGTTTTAAAATTATCTTTAAAATTGACAACGAAATGGTACTTTTACTCGTTTCTAGAGAAAAGAAGAATGAAAGACCAACAATTTTACGATACAATAATTTTAAATCGACCATTTGCTCGCTAAGAAGCGACATGTAAATACAAATGTAGTTATGTATGTACATAGAAATCGATAAACCAACATAGAACTTGCTCATAAAAAGGGGTGCATTCGTTTCGAATTCATAATTTATTAATCGAAGTGATACAGTGAACTGTTTCATTCATTGATCGTCTCTTGCCGTAGTGCAATCAATTATTTACAATATTTGTATTTATATATCGTGTGTATTTAATTACACATGCCTCGAACATATGTGTATACTGATTTATTACAAAAATATACGATAAAATAATAAAACCAATGTTACAATTTAATTATACACATGTAGTCAACTATAGTTTTTGCAGTTGATTCTCGAATCTTATATCTTCTTTTTTTTTACGATGAAATACACATCAAATCGAAGTGATTTTCACGTTGATCTTCAGTTTTCTTCAAAATCTTTCTTTTTCACCGAAATGGAGCACTCCTTACTGACACAATCTTTACTGGGCGATAAGAAGATCGAGATATCTATAGACAGTATTCAAAATATTGTAAGTGCTCCAAAAAATCTGTTATATTTAAAGATATAGGTAATATTAAGTCAATTTATAATTACAGATAAGAAAAGAAGACATAAGTGTGTCGTTCATAGTGGAACACAATGGTATAGTTCTGGGAGAAAGTAGCCCTGTATTTGTGAAGTCAACGTGTGACGATGATGCAGCCTTGCATGATATTGATTTCGCTGTTTATCTGACAATCATTAAGGATGACGAGAATAGTCTCAGTTCAATTGTGTCGACTCCAGTATTAAGTAAAAATTAGATTATAATAGAAATAATCGATATAATTGGACATCATAGAAAACAGAAAACTTCTCTCCTTTAGTAAAGGAAAATATTTCTTGGAAGAAACTTCATTTCTAAATTTCTTCGAAGAAATAATCTATAATATCAACTATTCATTAGATTAGACTATATGGAGTTTATTTGTAACTTAAAATTTACAGTAACAGCTACATATACCACAGAAGGCGACCAAGAAGAATGTTCTTCAACTACAAACAGCGAAGTGAAGAAAAGATCAATATACACAATCAACTCTAGTTCCGTTGCTGCACCAGAAATATTGGGAATTTGTAATCTTGACGTAATGCCAATCATATTAGGTATTTGGAACTTTATTTTAATTCATTTTTATTCCTATGCTAAGAATAATACTCCTTCTGACCTTATTAATTATAATTTCTTCTGTCTTCTATTACTTCTAACACATTCATCATTTTCTTTTTCAGGAGAACGATGCTTCACCGAAAAACTGATATTAGAAACACCAAATTTTTCCTATGATGGGACATTCATCTCATGGCAAAATCTTCCACAGTTGGCGATTACAGTTTCTCAAGATAGTACACCAATTTTTGAGACAGAAACGGATTTAAATTTTCTGAATATGACTATAGAGAGCGTGTACAATATCCCAGAAAATTTCACGGAAAATCTGGAGTACAAAGTTGGTAGCGTGATTTACATCAATTCTGAGGTATCTTCATTTAGATTATTTAGGGGTCACTTTACTTTCTGTAGTTGATCAATTTGGTCTTTGAGAGACTCCTGTCATGGTTTCTCAATTTTTGCCACTTTGTCTAATATCTGATATTTATCCTCAGATACCAGAGAACGTGATTTTCGAAAATGGAATGTGGACTAAATACCGAGACGTCGAGAGAACGAAACGCTGGAAGACTTTAACTAGCTTAAAGAATCGTGCTCGGTTGTCGAAGTTTAAACTGGACTGTGATTATATGGGAGTTAAAAATGAATTCAGGAAGCAGATTGATTTACCGGTATCTTTCAGATTCTTTATTTGATGGTATACATTTTTTTCTCGAATTAATATTGTTTCTTCTTTAGAAAAAAGTATGCGACGATGCCCCACGAATCGAATGGAACGCTGTGCACCGATGCGTTCTGTGGAAAATGGGAATAGAATCGATGCAAAATCATATTAGAAGGTAAAGGGAAACTATGTTAAAAGTTGCAGTGCTGAAGATGAAATTGCTCATTTGCTGCAATAGTGACATAACTCAGAAATCATAATTTTTTAAGAAATAAGGCAATAATTTTATTGCATGAAGAGTTCGATTTTTTTTATATTGATAATTCAAAAACAATTTTTTTTTTATTGTAGAAAATGAGTAAAATATTAATCTTAAGAATACTAGAAGGGGTTTCATTTTTATACAAAATTCTCTAAATAGTTAAGTTCTTGTTGCAATTATTTTTACATACTTCAGTAATTATTTGAAAGGTACAAGTACTGGCCTTTTCAATTTATGGTAACCGAGCAAGATCCTCAACAAAAATCCAAGGCCACGTCCGCCTCGAAGCCACAGCTGTATCAATGCTACGTCGATTTCTCGGAGCTCCTCTTCCCAGGAAGTAAATTGCTCTATTTTTCCATATTGAAAAGGTAAATCGATGGGGCTTTTCTGCTAAAATAACTATTATATACAGAGAAAAATTGTCGAGTCGTGGGACAGTTACACACATTCAACCCAAATGATATATCTGAGAAAGTTGGACTCGAGAAAAATATCTTCGAGTTGGACACGCGAGGCAAAGAATCGAAAGAAAGAGAAAAGAAGGGTGGGAGGTCATCAAAGGTAAAAATATGAAATAGAAAAATTAATTTACTTAGTGATTCTACATCATTATTCCAAAGAATGCTCAGTCTACACACTCTGAAGGGGAAGTGCAAGTTCCAACTGCAGGAGTGACTTCAAAAAACGAAGAACCTACTATCGTTGTGATCGAGATTGAGCTCTATGAGCCCCTGATCGCCTGCAAAATTCAAAGTGACTTCACTGGTTTGTGAGTTCCAATCAGAATCGATATTCATTCGGTTTTTATGAGTCAGTGCAGTATGCGCCAACTAAAAAATAAATGTTTAGAATTGTGTATAAACAAGAGGTAATCATCTGTTGCAGAATAGAGGACCTAATTCCTATAGTAGAAAAGAAAACACCTTACGTTTATTCTGGGGAAATGGCAGAGAAACAGTACACAAATTGTATTCAAAAGCTGGCTGAAGTTCTCACTGAAAGTTATCGTGTATGAAAGAAATTCAGTCATTTGTGTTTTATGAAACTTGAGAAGTATTAAAGAAGCTACATTTAAAAACACTAAATGCAGACTTAGATATTAAAATTAGCGAATTCCAACTTTTCAAGACAGGATTTCCAAGATGAGAATAAGAAGAATCCTGAGCCTTTTCTAATGGTCAATGATAGTAACAGCGAGGAAAAATTGTATGAAAAGTATTGTTTCGATACTAAATCGGTAAATGAAGAAAACATTATAATGTACAAAATAAATATTTTCTGAATCTTACTCCAAAACGAAAATGAAATATATTTCAGGATGAGTTGACCTGTTTCACGCAGTATCTCTATACAACTGGAGTATACTTGGCTTTACGTAGCACACTGAAAGCAAAAGTCACAATGCTGCTTGATCAAAAATTCAGAATGCCTCAAAACTTGGTTGATTCGAATAAGACTCAGGTATACCACTTAAAAAAGAAGTTAAGGTGAATTCAATGATATTTTTCTTATTATTTTACACCTAGAGTTTTATTGCATCAGTGTACACATACTTGGTCGAACAAATGCACGTAGCAATAAATAAAATCGTAGAAGGTCGATATGCCGAAGACCTACAACACACCGTGGACTCAGATAGGTTGCTCTTTTATGCTGAAGAAGCTTACGAGCTTGAAAATTTCGAGAAAGCAAGACACTACTACACTACAGTAAATAATTACTATTATTTTATTCCATCAAAGAATGCATAATAAAACTAATTTTGTAGGTAATAGCAGCCAATAAAGAAAATTCAGAAGTCTGGAGGAAGTACGCAGTCTTTTTAAAAAAAATCGGCGATGTTGAACGTGCTAGACAATGTTGCTTAGAAGCTATTGCGTTAGATAGAAAAAACGCAATTGCGTGAGTAGAACTTTTACTCTAATTCAACTCACGCATATGTTTTGTTAAAAATTAACACATACGTTTCAATCATTCCAGATTGTTGCTTTATGCAGCGATCTTATTCGAAGAAAAAAATTACAGAAATGCTGAAATTTTCTTCAGAGCTATTACTGACTTGCATCCACGATTTTTCGAGGGTTGGGTCATTTTGCACTTGTTTTATATTCGAACAGAATACTATCCAGGTAAATAATAAAATCTAGTAGTCAGTAAAATTGGCCAGTGATGGTTCAGACGTCGCTCTTCAATGTAATAAGTAGAAAGTAGTGAGCGTAAGTAGAAGTGGGCCTTGTTTGGACAGACACTGTCGGCCTATGCATCGATCAGAACTACTTACTCATATCAAATAACGTAATGGTCAAATTATTAATTGTTATTGACATTAAAGGAATAGATCTCACTCTCCGTATAGCAGAGAAATGTATAAAAGACAAGAGTCGAGAGATAATACTTTATGAACAGCCTCTTTGTTGGAGTATGGTTCACTGTTTGCCAGATAATGTGTACACAATGACAGCTACGTTTTTATTGAAACTACACCTCTGTGAGGTAAAACAATATTGAATATAAACTTTGAAGTGTAATATTCGTAAATGAATTCTTGTTTCTGCATACTTACCGCCTTTTACTTTTCAGCTTGCGGGGATCGCTTTAGCACAGGAAATGTTGAATTCAAATCGATCAATTCCTTTTCTGTATTACATGGCAGTAGATCATTATTTGACTGGCAGGTTCGAAGATGCTTTGTCTCACTTAGAGGAAGCCAAGTGCAATTATGGAATGGTTTGCATTATTACCTTAGATTCTAAAATATCCAATGTTGAATATAAAGTATAGTGGTACTTTGAAAACATAATCCTGTTTCACCGTCTAGGATTATTCTGTTAGTAGTCTGATGGGCCATTGTTACTTTAAATTGGGCGATAATGAGAAAGCAATAGAATGTTTCGAGTTCTCTCGCATGCTTTTTGACAGACCTATCGATTTACACTTAATAGAAATTAGGTAAAAACAGTAGCTATAAATGAAGTTCTTCTTGAATTTCTACTGCTATTAATTATAACAATTTCTTTCGATTAACATATGCAAATTCGATTTACAGACTAGGACATCATTATTATAACACTGGAAATTTTGAGCGCGCAAAAAAATTATTTCTGAATGTATGCAGTAGTTCTCCGACATCGGTAACATGGTTTGGAGCTGGTTTAAGTTGCTACGAAGTAAGGAAAGATTTTTTACATAAATTAAAAAACGTCAATTAATTCAAAGAAGTTACTGTAACTGTATTATTCTAGCTGGACGAGTATCAAGAAGCAGAAACATGTTTGTCGGAAGCAAACAGACTAGACAATTGCAATCCAGACATATGGGGATACTTATGTCTATTAAACATGACTCTGAGAAGATACGATGAGTTCTCTCAGTGTTACAGAGAAATGGTAAAAGTAAGTCATATTGTGGATCAGATTTAGATTGAATGGTTTCATTCTTCGAGAGATAAGTATCAAAGAAATAAACAACAATGCCTGTATTAACAACTTTTATTGTTTTTTTTTTTATTTTTTGTATCAGAATAATCTTCAAGATAGAAAACTGTGGCTGAAAATAATGACCATGATGGAGGCTTTGGATTACATATCACCAGTTCTTGTAACTGAAAGTGATGATCTTATCGAGGATCATGGCGAAGAGTCAGAGGAACAATTCGAAAACGGTAATGGCACCTAACTAAAAAACAAAATACGAAATCCGTAATAGACTCATAATGGCACGTAACTAACAAACATAAAGAAGATAAAATCATTTCAGAAAATAATCTTTTAACAATACAAAACTACAAAAATGTAACTTTTTATATACTTTAGCTTTCAAGTATACATTTTTACACCTTTGGAAACTTAATATGAAAATTTAAATACGGATTCGGATTATTCTGTCGAAAAAGCCTCCACAATTATCAATTATTTCACTACTTCGTGAGCTTTTAATTCCTAAGTTTACAAAAAAATTGAATTCGCTTAAAAATTACGCCGAATTTGTAACATATTATCATAGATTCTAAACTATCGCAGACCTGCTACTTCCTTTTTCAAATTATGAATTCCATTTTACTTCAATATGATTTGTGGTGGTGCAATTTTCATACTTCAGCCAATTGTTACCTCGTATCGTAAACAAAAAATATAACATAAAGCAAAGAGTTAACAAAAAGTATATAATTAAAAAAGAAAACGTGCAATAAATAACTTTTTAGTACAAATTTGCAAATAAATATAGTATATGTATATAGACTCTATATAGTAACGTAACATTGCTCCTCAACTAAGATCAAATAAATATTGCATATGGTTTAGATTGTTAGGATATTTAGAATATTAGTACACAACTGTTACTTTTAAGTCAACAGCTTTTGCAAATATCAACGTATCAATTTGTTTCTTTTCCCAAAGGTATTTCAAAGATATACATAGATATATCAATCTTTAATATACCACTAATTTCGCTATAGCCAATTATAAAAATATCATTCAAGTGTGATCTGAACAAATGTCAGTATTCTATTGTCGTGGAATTTCATATAAAATATCAGAAACAGACGAATCGTGGCATCGTCCTCTTTTCTTCCACGCACATAAAAGCTCTGTAGTGAATTCATTTTTAATGCGTTAATCCTTTGCAGTAATTTACAATAAAAAAGCAAAATCTCAAATGAGGATACCATTTTTTAAGGACAAATTAGGATATTACTCCTAATATATTTAAAGATGATTAATTAAAACCGCAAAGGATTTTTCAAGTAACCACAATGATTGTGCGCAATTACTATTACTAATCGACAATAATTTCGCAGGTGACGTTTTAAAAATATTTTTTGTAAATACCACGTAGATGATTTATAAAATTAGATATGATGTTTCAGAAATTTAATTATCCACGAATCGACAAGTTAAATTATATTTTGCCTCTTATAGAGCGATAACAAAACTCAAAAGCAACAATCTATTTTCTAATATTTAGAAATGAAATATAACGATATATTCATCGTTGTCATAAAATTTGTTCCTAATTATGTATATATATATATATATTTATATATTGAGATAACATTTGCAACAGAAGCGAGCATTAGTATGGATGTAACATCCATTCAATCCATTCAATATCAGACTGATTCAATCAGTACTGTTTTTTTATTGCAATATTTTGCAATTCCTGCTTGCTATCTTTTGCTTCTTCAGTATTTTCCTTATTCTCCTCTGTTAGACTTCCATCTTTATTTGTATGATTTTCCTGATTCATTTCATTGCAATTTGCAGTAGCTTCTAAAGCTTTATTGGATAATTCATTGCTTTCATTTGTTTTTTTTTTTGTTTGTAATCGATGCATCTTCCTTTACTGACTCATCTCTGCACATTGATTGATTCTTAAGGTAGTTGTTTCCGCACAATCGTATTAGGCTGTGATTACAGTGGATGCGCTTTCTGACGAAGTGATGTTCTGATGAATATGTCTGAACTTGTCTCTCTCGTGCGATAAATAGTTCGAACATATTCGTGAGAACATCAGTTCGTGAAAAAACGTACTGCAAATTGCAAGATATTCCTAAGAAATTTGATTTCAGCAACAACTACCTTAAGGGCATAGGATCTGATATGACAGAGAGGCAATGCTGTAGGCATTGGCGCAGTATATGAGTTCATATACTTCGTCAATGGTTACTACTTCTGGAACGAAGACTGTAACAGCAAATACGGCCCTGTCAATCGCGAAAAGTGACGTGACTACCCTAAGCCCTTAACTTCTATCACAGATTGCGTTTCAACCTCCAACGAAGACACATGCTCATTGGTTGTGGCTTGTGTACTTCGTTGTTCAGTTACTTCATCTTTGATATTATCACAGTCATCATTTTCGAGCTGTTCGCTAACTTGTTTCACTGATTGTTGATCATCTGTGCTCAAAGGAGCTTCTTCTAACTTATCAATATCGTCAGGAACGTTATTGCTTTCATTTGGCACAAGTTCCTCTTTAGAATCAATAGCAGTTGGAACCAATACCTCGGAAGACTTATCACTACTTCCTTGCAAATCTTGCTTCGCATCATTTGCAAGTTCCTGTGTACACTCACTTTTGTCGAGACTGCTTTTATCTGTCTCTTCTTTGGTAGTAGATTCTGAATTTTCTGGACCTGATAGGGAAGTCAAAGAAGTTTCTTCTTTTTTTAGTCGTGTTTCATTAGTAATCTCACTTGTATTAACTTCCTTTTTCTCAGTATTACATGATTCTGCTTGATCAGATGGATCAAGTTCAGATATTTCATTATTTTCTATTACATTATTCTCAACTTTTGCTGAATCTGTGTTTGAGCACTCCTCAGTTTCAGATTTTTCAGAGGGATTCATACTTGAAGTCTCGTCCACAGCATTAGACATTTCTGCTTGATTCGATGGAATAGGTTCAGATATTGCATTATTCTCAACTTTTGTTGTATCTGGATTTGAGAACTCCGGAGTTTCATGTTTTTCAGAGGAATCCACAATTATATCCTCATTCTCAGCATTAAGCATTTCTGCTTGATTCGATGGAAGAGGTTCAGATATTGCATTATCCTCAACTTCTGTTGAATCTGTGTTCGTATTCTCCCGAGTTTCATGCTTTTCAGAGGTATCCATACTTGAATCCTCATTCGCTGCTTTCACATTTCCTCTCATAGGCTTTGGAGACTTATTTGAATGAAATTTTTGAGAATCCCTTGTACCATAAGATCTAAACTCATTTTCATGATGTTTGTGAGAATACACATCACTATCTTCTTTCTTTGTCTCTTTCCTCTGATGGTATGGATATTTTGGATCACCTTCCTTCTTCTTTTGCAAGTGAGACCTCTTCACATTAGGAGATTTTTGATTATTATAATAGGTTCCCTTCGATTTATCCTCAAATGATTTTTGACGATGGAAGGGTTCTCCCTCGGACATAATTGCTTCAGCATCTGAATGGCTATATGTAACGCGAGTTCTTTGCCGTGGCCCGACTCTTCCTGTTCCGGCTATGCTCGGTGAGTTCACTGAAATATGCAAATTGTTCAAATTAAAACGGTAAATATATTGATAGTTAATGATTAAGACAGAAATACCTTTAACACTCATCATTGGACCTTTTGTTACATTAGCCTGATTTACTGTAACTTTAATACTTTTATCAGTTGCAACAACAGTCCTTTCCTCAGAAGATGGAGATAAAGGAGTTTTTGTTGGCATTACTGCATTATTTCTGTGTTGATCATATGTATTGTGAGACCGGTTATCATAATTACCATAAAAATTCTTTGATGTGCCACGGTGAGGACGACTTCCACCTCGACTATGATTTACATGTTCATTATCTGTTAACGAAATATACTTTAGTATTCCAACTTTTAAAATAGCAAAACCGCCTAATAACATTTGAACATACTGTTAGCATAATATCTTCTGTCTGAATCTTTGTAATCTTTCTTTATGAAATTTCCTAATATGGGCCTTGAAGAATTCTGTGCATCATCTATAATGTGAATCTGTAATGTGAAGTTTTTTATTATCTATTATACTGAGACAGGAATCTGTACGTGTTAAAAAGTATTTTCATACTTTATCGTTATCCCATTCACGACGCCAATTGCCTTCTGCAGTTCTTTGCCTGCTAATACGATCCTCATCGATACGATTTCGTTCTGCTCTCCAAGCATCATATCCTGGTTGAGATTCATCTTTGTAATTCACTTTATGTATTTTATTATTCTGTATAAAATTAAAAGTTTTACATTTCAAACAATCATTTAAATCCAGAAATATGTGACTAGTGTATACCTTCATCGTAATTTCTCTATCATTAGTTTTCTTCCTGAAGCTGCCTCTTGTTACTTTATTGTGTGTCCTATTTCCAGCACTTTCTTTTGCGTATTCCACACTTGGTTCTTCTCTCTCAGAATCTGCCAGGAAATTATATTTTGGGTCTGGTGGTGGACCTTCTCCCTGCAAAAATGTATAATTTTTTAATTTACAAGAACGAAATAGGTAGATAGATCCAATGCATATAAATTTGAGAATTAAAAATCAATGCATATAAATTTGAGAATTACTATAAAATCTATCATACTTGAGCAAATGACTCTCTAAACTTTTTCCCTTCAACAGGATGAGGGTGAGACACATGTTCATGTTTCTCTTTGGTTGGTTTCTGCTTGACTTTAGGTGGATTTGAGAACTCTGGCGGTTCTTTCCTCTCTGGCCAATCCGATGATGGCACCATTTGTACCAAAGCATTTAATTTAGCTGCATTTTTTTTATCTTCTTCCACTTCCTGAGAATAAAAATGATTAATGACATAAGTTTAGTAAGTAATTCATATTTATACAAAACAAGGTAAAGATTTGCTATTGCTATAAAATTATATAAGTTGCTATTGCAAGAAACATTTAAAAAGTCTATACCTCATATCTTCTTCTAATTTCTTCGTTCTGTTGCCTAATTTTATTGATTTTTGCTTCAAGTGCGCTAGATGCCATCTGCAATATGTAAACAATAAATAAATAATTCATAAAAAAAAAAGAAATAGATTGCTAAAAAAGCAATTCACAAATTTTGCTTATACTACCATAGTTTTTTTTTATAAAAACACTCAAATTTTAAAATAACTCTAAAATTTGTTCTTTACTTCAATATCCACTATGAAAATATGCGCTCACTTTGAAAAAAGAAAAGCTTTTGTTCCATAAGAAGTAAATGATTCGGCATAGAATTCATTAAAAATTAAATAAAAATCGAACAAAACGAGAATATTACGAATTTAATAGATCAATTGCGATAAGTGGAACGTCTTAAATATTGAAACAGATATTTGTGTCACGTTTCAATGCTCCATTTCATACGGAGTTTCACTTCCGATTATTCTTAGAATAAATAATACAACTAATCGTGCATAATTTATTCTATTCTATAAGAAGGGAAATTCGATAGAAAATCGTGTCTACCTTATACAAACAAAAGATACCATTAAAAACGAACAAAATATCAAATGGGAACAAGACTAATCAACAGCACAATTTGCCGCACATCGCATTGAAACGAAAGCCTACATTGACTTCAATATGAGTATATTAATATCAAATGTAAAATGTAATTCTACATCCGGTCCCCAAAGCGTGCTATTTACAAAAATTACAATTCTTTTTCTACATGATTCGGTATTTTCATATATGGATACAGATATACATATGTCTATTGGTTTATGTAAATGAATAAGTTAATCGAAAAATGTTTATCCTTCGACTGGTTTTCGATTACCGACACGATCAACGTGTGTAATAACGAATATAGGTTAGACTAGGATATTCGAACTTTTGCCTTTCTCAAGAATGCAGCTATTTCTGGGAGCGAATTATTCGATATCTAGAATACATATAATGAGCATATCGTGGAATAAAATGAGACGTACAATTGCTAGTAGAAAACGGACGCTGTCAGGAAGGAGAAGTTAGAACATCACGATTGGACGTTATGATGTTTCAGTGAAAAATTAGCCACATATGTCACGGTATCAAACACTACCCTTATTTTTCTTAAGAAAGACACATTAGGACAACACGACACTCACGACAGTCACCGATGTTCCCTCTCGGTGCGGATAAGAAAAATTACCGTGTAACAGTGGCTTTCATTGACTTCGTTTACACATACTTTGCTTTCAGAAAGATAGCTCAGGGATGTATCAATTCCCCATTAGACCCCAAGCTTATTTGGTCATTTAATATTTGAATTTACTTATAAGGTAAGAAACCCAGTTAATATTACTCTAAGTTATTTTTGGTGAAATAACAAATAGACCTTGCGAAATCCTAAAACTGTAACTTTTACCTGGGAGAAAAAATAGTACTCATTTTTGTCAGAAATTGTTAAAAAATACTTCCTTTGTTGCTACCTGGTATCCAAGGAAATTTTCAAAATTTTTAGAAATAATTAATAGTGGCACACTAAAGAAAAGCTACAGTTATTTCAAAAGAAGAACTTGTTTTTTTGACAACTAAAAAACTAGGAATCATATAAGAAAAATAGAATTTTATGGAAGACCTGTATGCAAAATTTCAAGTCGATCAATCGAATGTAGCTGAAGTTACCAGGCCCATCGTATTGAAAATTATAGTTTCGAAAAAAGCGCGTTTCATTCGAAATTCTGTAACTTCTCTGGTTCCTATAAAACCAGTGCTCGGGCAACGTAGAAAATTGGTACACTCCTAGCTGTGTTCAATTATTAGTTTAAGTAGATTGGTTAATGAGCACCACTGGCGTAGATCCGTCATGCGCAAAGGCACGAGAAATCTCGTCTTGGCGTTCTGCAATGATTAGGAATCCGACAGAGTGTGCATACCGATGCATAATCACCGTTCAGTCGCGAAACATGGAACGACTATGAAAACACGAGATTCCGAATTGTCTTCCCACTTTGATACGTCTTGTCATTTCAAGTGGCACATAGATCACGGAATGTAACCTCTGACGTAGCCCTCGGTAAACATCAAAGAGACAGATACAGCAGGTGGCTTGAAAGGTCGAGTGTTCACTGAAAATATACATGTCTTTTAGATAACGTCGAAGGAATCGCCGTGCAAAGCGTTCACGGAGCTTCTTTGGAAATGAAAATAGCGAAATCCACTGTTGTGCTCTTAGTTTTTGTTCTTATGTTATCAATATTCGTAGCCAATGTTGCCGACTTGATCAATGTTGATACTCACGTGTTAGACGACGGTTACACGGCTAGAGTAGAATGGTCACGACCAAAGCTTTACGATATTGGAACCTCATTTGACCATTTGATCTGGTTTGTACAGGTTCGTATTGTCAGGGATCAAATTATCCACTGGGATAACATATCGTAGAATCAATGATTCAGTTTTCAAACTGTTGATATTATTTATCAAACGGTTTTAGATATCCGACATTCACATAAGTATATTCAGAGATCCATTTAGGATTACAGAATTAAGGGAATTTTGTAACGTTACTGTGGATGCAATTAAACCTCCTGTTGTGCTAGCTTCCGGTAAGCTTTATTTCTTTTATGTTATTTGTAATCCAAATGCATTTGTTACGAGTTATTGTTCATTCAACAGGTGATCTCACAGATGCAAAAGCCAAAGACAAAATGGGATCAAAACAAATATTAGAAGAATGGCAATATTATAAGCAAGTATTAGATGACACTGAGGTCAGTAAGAGAACCTTATGGTTGGATGTGAGAGGCAATCATGGTATGAATCATATTTAATGAAATTGAGTTCTATATTTTTTAGACTTAAGCTTCATGAATCACATTTTAAATGTTTTTAGATAACTTTAATGTGGTCAGTCTTGAATCAAAAAACAATTATTATTCCAATTATTCAATTCAAGGCAAAATGCACCCAAGGTCTTACATGTATACCATAAATATTGGCTCTGAACTATACACATTTATTGCAGTAGATGCTTGTTTAAAACCTGGTCCAAGAAGGCCATTTAATTTTATTGGAGTATTAGATGAACAGGAAATGAATAGTATTTATAAATTAATAAGTAAGTCTCAGGAAAATAATGCTGATTTTATCATTTGGTTTGGTCATTACCCTACATCATGCATATTATCTCAGACCAATCCAGGTATCAGAAATGTCATAGGTAAATAATAGATATTAATTACTGTTAAATAGTACAATGCTTAAATAAGACTGTAATTATATCAAATCACATTTTCAGGCCAGTATAAGGAAAGTATGGTATATCTTTGTGGACATTATCATATGCTTGGTGGTGCAGTACCAAACATGTACACGCTACAACAAGCAGGATTTCTTGAACTGGAATTAGCAGATTGGAAAGACAACAGAATGTAAAGTATTCACATCTATTATAATGCTCATAATACTGTCTAATACAGTAACAAGTTAATTATGTACACTAAGTGTTTCTCTTATCATGAAAATGAATTAAAAGAAAATGATTATGTTAAGGTGATCTTTAAAAATATTAGTGTACATTGTTTTCCTTAACATTTCATTATAACTTCAATTGTTCATAACAAGTGGAATACTTCATATACCTCTGTACTTTAATAATGAATGTAATAAAAATTACATGTGCATTTCCAGGTATCGTATAGCAGCAATAGATCATGGTCAGTTTTCTTTTATTGACGTGAAGCATAAAGAATGGCCTGTGATATTGATTACCAATCCGAAAGATGCTTTATACATGATGCCTAGGAAGGAAAGTCTGTTGTCTGTTATTAAGTCTACTCATATTAGGTAAATCCTTTTTTCATTTAAATATATGTTTTTCAGTGAAAGTATTAACTAATTATCACCGTAATTTTATCGTTCACTGTTTTTCATGATCACGTATTGTATAATTTCTTAGAGTGCTGGCATTTTCGACAGCGCCCATAAAAACTGTTGAAGCCCAATTGGACAATGATGCTTGGTTCGAATGTGATCATATTAAAGGTCCTCTTTACACCTCAAGCTGGAATTCGACGAAATATAGAGAAGGAATACACACTATTCGAGTTCAGTCAAATTTACTTTTCATTTTATATCTAATTTTACATTTTACCTAACCATAACTAAGCTTTAGAAAAACATTTCAATTTTTACTTCATATTATTAGTAATACAGAAAATTATTTTCAGGTACGAGTTGTAGATACAGATGGCAGAGAGGCAACAGTACTTCAACCGTTTGCTCTTGACGGAACTCGTTTATCGTTTAAAATACTGGCTAGACTAATTCTGATGTCTAATGTTAGCACTATTGTAAGTAAAACAATGTTTAAATACAGTATTTAAACATAGATCTATGTAACCATAATGATGTTTCATTCATCCAGTTTCAGTTCCTATTTTGGACAATATTGATCCTGTTAGTGGTTCCATTATCTCTGCTACGCCTTTTTCATATGTTGTGTGAGAGTAAGTAAAATATTGAAACTAAAGCTTGTAAAAACTACAAATTTCCAAATTTGTAATGAAATATATCTTCCATCAGGAAAACGAATGCATCGACCAAGATTCCGAATAAAATTTTTTCATTCTTGGCTTAGAAAGTTGTGGATATTATCCGCTGTTGATCGACTGTATTACCCATTGGTATTATATGCAATATATTTAACTTGTGGTAAGTAATCTGTTGCAAGTCAAAAATCATAGTTTTATCTTCGAAATTAAAATGATTTTTATTAACTGCATACTCTTAAAGGTCCATGGGCTATTGGAGAAGTAATAGATAATCATACAGGCATAATTTTTGCTTGGGGAATGTTTGTTGGAAATTATTATCTACCTGGTGCCTTCACCTATGTTTATGGTTTTCTCCAATTATTTTCGTTCCATTTACCACTTATATTAATCTTAGCTCATAGAGTAGATAAACGGTAAGTTGTAGTCGTATTTTTATATACTACCAAATAAGTGATAAGAAAAGAAATGTAACTGTAAATAATTTTGTAGATTACAGAATATTAACAAGCCTCACGAGAAGTTATTCAAAATTTCTTTACTCTGGGAACATTTACCGATAACATTATTGATCATAATGCAAACCTGTATGACATATTTCTTCTGGTTAGCGTATGGAACATTGGCAACTGCTTTGTGTCCTTTACGCACTTGGAGTATTTTCTTAGCATTTATGTTGTGGCATCAAGTACACTCAATGCCACAGTCATGCTTAAGGTATGTAATGAATAACAACTCCAAACTTTAAGAGCTTCAGTCTTGTTTTATGATAATCTTGATCTTTTTATTTTTAAGGCCAGCGGCAACGATATGGTCCTCGCATGCTTAATTTAAATAAAACAGGATGATTTAGTAGAAAAGTGTAGAAAATTATTAAAATTTATTTATCGTAGTCAAAGAATTTTCATTTGTCTACGTAAATACTTCTGAATCAATGAAATATAAAAATATAGTAAGTGAGTTAATAGAAAATTTTAATAGTTTATACTTATTAAATGTGGTGCAATTCATTCATTATGTGTCAAACTTAACTTCGATCAATTTTATGATTCTGTGTGAAAGCTAATTTCAAAATAATATTGCGTTTCTTTTACTTCCATATTGTCAAAAAAGAATATTAACAACTTAAGTAAAATTGTTATTTGTAATTACACGATACTAATTTTATAATTTAATCAGTTTCTTTGGAGAATGTTATAAGAGAATTTACTAATTAATGGAGTGGAGATTATTTATATTTGTTGTATAATTATTAACATTTATTGGTTAATTTTAGTAATCCATACATACATGATTGCATTAATTGATTATTTGCTTTTATAGAAATAATTTATCGATTCAAGCTGTAATTTTAATACTTCCAGCTTTACATAATATTGTAAGATGTACTATGTGAGATAGTGTTATTGAGAAAGTAAGAGAAAGACTAATAACGTGAAATTGCGTATTTCTATATTTTATAATATCATTGTGTATTGTTTAACACTTAATTGGTAACTTTCATCGTGGAACAAAGTAATTGAAAAATCAACATATAAGATTTTATATAAAACGTAAGTTAAAATATTTTTTTTTACTGATAGTTATCAAAATTATATTATGTAACTGTTAAAATTCCAAAAATTTGAGTTTCTTACTATTTAATTTAATTTGGATTTTAATTTTGCTAAGTTTGAACTCTGTGATATTAGTAATATAATTACGAATGAAAGCGGTATAGTGGAAAAAAATATCAAGTGATTTTACGTTATAAAAAATATTCAATCATCTTTTTAAAACTTAATTTGGTTTTGGATTGAATGATTGTAGCAGGTACTTGTAAAACGAAGTGTGAAATTGTAAAATGGAGACTCTTTCAAAATGTAAATCAGTATTTCCTTAGCAGATATATGTAGATTTCATTACTATTCTATATTTTTCTACACACAATTTAAATGTCACCTATTCTTGAACACGATCTCAGAACTGCAAGTGTGATCTCAGTAAATTAGTGATTCCCAATTATAAACAATCATGAACTTCTTCCATAGGTATGCCAAAATTCATAAAAAATTCAACAGCTGTAATTGTAACATTTGAGTGTCTTGTACTTTTAGAACAAAGATAATGTTACATATTCTTTGTTGCTGAATTTCTATTTGTTCCTTTCCTCAGAAAAGTGTGAAAAATTCAGTGCATTTACTGCAACAGTTATGGGAATCACCCTGATAGATTTACTTATGATACCAAGTATTTGTATTGAATAAATTTTGTAAAACATTAACAAACGAAAAATAATATTATTTTTGAGATATTTAATACACAGTAGTCAAGAATATGTTCTAAATTGATTGCTTGTGATAACATTCTATATACATGTAATATATCTGTAGAGTGTATACAGAATAATAACATATGTGAGTATTAATAAATGTTATATGCGATTTAAATAATTGAATTCAATCCTTTTTAGTTAGCAATTTCAAATTCTGTTCTTTAATTTTTTAAGAATATATTTTCTATATGTAAATAAAATATAGTAGTGCCTAAGTAAAATAAAAATGGCTAAAATATCAATTTTTCACGGATAATTGCAGTTATTTTTTAGGTGAAATAGAATACTTGTTGAATATTTAATTTGAAAAATTAATTCTACGTAGATAAGTAACAGTCTTCGCGGTTTATGCACACATACGATTGCTCCGTACTCTGTACTCAACCGACAGTGGTCGATGGAGCACCTTTGCGTCGCTCTGTTCAGTCAAGTGGATTCGCTCTTACTTTATTGTCTAAAGTTGTACTACAAATTTATAAGAAAAGTAATTTAAAAACAAGGTACAGTTTTTATAATCCTGCAAGTCTGGAACGCAGAAAATATGACAGATTTAGAGAAAAATCCTGCCCAGTGGGCAATTGATCTCCTAGAAGGAAAAAATTACTTTTATAAAAAACAATTTTACAACAATTACACTGCAGAAATAGTGACTGGCATCACAGGCTTTCTCATCCCATGTCATAGAAATATTATAACAAAAAAGCCTTTTTATTCTAGTAAGTTAATTACAAGTCATAAAGATGTAGTTCTAACCTATAAATCATCATAGTTACATAATGTGTATAATATATCTGAGAAGCTGAATTTCTAAAGTTGTTATGACATGACGAATAAATAATTTTAATTTAATGATAATTTCTTCAAACACAGTTCCTGATAATAATTATTTGCAACATATTAATTCTTTTTTTAATGTATGACATTGTTTGTTTTTTAAATCTCTGTTATTTGTTTTTGTTTTATGAATTAAGAGTGCTATAATAAATATGAATAACTAAAGACCAAACATCTGTATGTACTAGATTTCCATCGACATATTCTGTTCACTTTGGTTGGTATTGCTATAGGCAGAGTCATAACAATAAAAGCTGATGAACATTATGCGAAAAATGATGCGATATTGCTAGATTACGTTAAGAAACACCCAGAGCGTTTCCCAGAACCACGTAAGTTAATATTAATTAATCATATGATAAGTCAAATTTTATTATTGTCAATTTTTGTGTTCTAAATTCACCATCTGTAAAATTTCCTTTTAACATTTCAGCAAATAGAAAATATGCAGAGATATTCAACCCATGGAAACCTGTACGTTAGGTAATTATAATCTTTTTATAAAATGATAGTGTTCGATTGTAATAGTAAACAACAGAATAAAAAACATAGATTCTTACTACATCTTATAAGAATATATTATATATTTATATTATATATTCCTATGTTAAGAAAATCTTGTACAGTTTTCATTTATATATATGTATAGTACAACAATCATAAGTATGAGTATATATGTATGTATATGTGTCTACTTCAGATCTGCAATACATTTTTATCTAAATACTTTATACCTGAGAATATAACGATTTTAATTTTTAGAAATTGGAATTGAACAGTACATAGGCTGGATTTGTTTAACGTTATACACAGTTGTAACAATTGTTTTACAAAAAATGATTATGTATCTATAGAAAATAAACAACAGAGTCACTAGTATAGACAGAAACAATACATAAAAGTATGAAACTAGCATTATGTGAAATTTAAATGAAATAGAATTAACAGAGCGTTTTCATAGTTTAAAAATTTTTAATTTTTCGTGGAAGAATATCATATTATATAAATATACTTGATTTCTAATAATATTATTCAAATTGGTAAAATTTTATATATTTTATTTACATATATTTTGGAACTTCTTCAATTATTTTGATCTATATACCAAATTCTTTTTAAATATAACGTTCGAATCTAACAAATCAAATACTTTCAAGTTTTTCATGCATATTATTCATTTAGACAACAATAAACGTGAAACAGTTGATCTTTCTAATTGTTATTCTAATTCACTTATAAAAACTTTTCATTTCCTTTCAGGATTATAATTATCATTATATAATCCAGTTCCTTTCGAGTCCCCTAGCCAGGGATATCTATTGGGACACTCTCTGCATGTTTCTAGATACCTATAAACACATTTATCAGTACAATATTAAATTGCTTTGTAAAATCATGCATAGAAATATCATTCATCATAAACCATTTACCTAGTTGTAGTAAAATTAGATTCTGGAGGCTTAAAATCTAAAGCACATTTATTTGGATTATTACATGGTGGTCCAGGAAGATTTTCTTTCTTTTTACATGACCATCCTTCAAAATTATTCAACGATTTAATCGGTTTAGGATCTGTCATCCATGTAAGTGCTTGCGTAGCGGTTACAAAATATACATCTGGCCTGTAAATGTACAGATTTTAATTTTTTTCCCGCTATTTTAATTATTTCATCTGCTTGATTAAATATGTGCTTACAATGTCACCGCCCAATCAAGGAATTTCGATAAACCTCGTTCAAGTTCCTTTATTTGGAACCAATTTGTATGGAAAGGCATCATGTAAGGTGCTCTATTCTGTTCGTAATATCGATTGAAATCTTCTTGCAGCCACTCGAAAACTTCTTCAGGGTCATGATTGTGAAGCACACATTGATCTAAGTAAGGGCAATGTCCTCCTTCGTAGCTTTCAACGTAATGTGCATTTAATGGCAATTCCCATACACCTAAACCCAATCGAGGATAGTCGTTTTTAAAGTATCTGTTATCGATTATATTTTTATCTCCTTATAAACAATTTTTGTGTACCTGGAAATGATTTAGTCGGACATGTGCCAGCTTTACATTCATGTGGAATTTTGTAGTCGAGAGTATATGGCCAAATTGGTACTTTTAATGGAGAAATCCCAATGCTGCTATCATATATGTATCCAAAATCTTCTAATACTTTATACTGGGTATTTCTTCCTGGTTTTAAATATGGAGCTCTCATTCCCACAATTTCACTAGTTGAAATGTTGCTGAAGTATTTAAGGATCTCTCGCATTCCTATCATTTCTCCAACCCATTCTTCGTAACCCTTGTCTTCCAATCCCTTTTGCAGTCTAACAATTGTCGATTATTTATATAATCTTTGCTTAGCGCCTGTACTATTAGTATCAGTTAATACTCACGATATAGTCTCGGTAGCAATTTCGTGTCCATCGTGTGCTAAACTTTGCACCATATTGTAATTACAATATTCATGGGAGATAAAAAAAGTACCCTTCAATGGACAATTGTTTGGATTTAGCCTATCAGAGTTAAAAATCTTTTGATAATGATCAAAATTGTTGTGATTTATTGCTCCATCGAATGTCATCATTACCATTTGAGGTGTCTAAAATCGATAAAAAATATATGAAAGGTAAATTAAAAAGATTTTTTTGGAGAAGAAAAGGGAATGCATGTATGTATGTACTTCGTCTGGTTGAAGACCACCAGGAATTATTGTACCATCTCTGGAGCAAAAACAGTATGGTAATTGACAATTTGCTGTATCACATCTTTCTGCCAAATCAGTTGGCGGTTCAGTTGCTGGGGGAGGAGCTAAAATTCAAAATATTTATGTTAATACCAAATCAGTAGATCAATGTACAGTTCTTAATAAGTTTTATAAATATACTTGTGGCAATGGGTCCACATCGAGCCTCGTTTTTGAACGTGCAGAACTTGCTAATGTCGTCAAAGTGTAAACCAGAAGGACATCTGTTTAGATATGGATACCCATCGACACACTGTTGAAATTGAAAGAAGTATTTTCAATATAAGACTGAAAAAGTAGTTCTTATGTAAAAAAGAAATGATTGGAGTAATATGCAGTACAAAGTGAGATAAAGAACAATATAAAATACTTATTAATATTGAGTAGGTATAATTAACTTTTGGTCTATAATTAATTACCTGGTAAAACCTTCTACATGTTGCTGGGTCAGCAAAGTTACCATTGCCTTGACCTTCAGGGCATCTAAACTCCTCATCTTTCTTCTCTTCATCTTTCTTAGCATTCTTTTGTGCATTAACTACAAAATAAATTATATGCTAATGAACTACTTTCTTTATGTAGAGGAACAGTCTATAATTAATTGAATTATTAAAGTATTTTTTACTAGAAATAGATTTGGTGAACTGTAAGTTTTTTAATATTGATAAAAAAACATTAATAGACAATAAAATCAATATTCTCTGCAGTATTCTAAGTATTTTATACATAGGTAGTTTATAAGATTCATAAAAAGGGAGGATGATCGGAACATGCGAGGATTAGGATATACAGATTTCAAGGTAAAAGTCAAGGTTGAAGGATCTTCTCGAAATTCATTAACCCGTTCGTGTATTTATATTCCTGCATGCTGAATTCATTATTATTCATGTTTTAATTTTATTTCATTCTTTCTCCCAATACATCTTTAAATACACAGCAAATAAATAAATTCCAAACCTATATCAATTTTTATACTATTTCTTATATAATAGAATATATTCTATTAAACATGTTATTTCTACAAAAAGGTATAGTAAAGATAAAAAATACAGAAAGCTACAAAGATTATAGAATATGTCTGGGAGAAATTCCATAGGTATCCACAGTGAGGACGGTCGAGAAAGCGAGATACGTGGTAACAAGAATTCCAACGTCTAGAGAAGACATATTATAGCTACGTAAGCATTGAGATTCGATCGTTTTATTTTCATTCGATTGACATGATCCAAAAGAATTCGGTATTCTTTGAAAGTGCAACAATAATCGAAAACTAATACTATAGCACTCATTTACAAAATTCATATTAATGTGTAATGGTATTTGAAAATTTTCTTTTCTAAAATAGTTTACATAGAAAAAAGTAGAATCGTAGAAAAAATAATCAGTAGAAAAAGATCCACGTTTCTCTACGATTTTAGAGGGTATGTTGCCCATATGTTAGGTATCGATTACTTGAGCCAAGATCAAGGATTAGCATTGACTACCACTATAACGCCAATACTGAAGTATGTAGATACTTGTTTCGTAAATCATAAAATTCTCTTGACGTTAAGTATACCACATGCTTATAAAATATTTCTTTTCCGTCATTAACATCAGAAACAGGCTTCAATAACGAAAACGATTCAACTTTCGAATTCCTTTTCATAACCAAGGGCAAAAACCATTTATCTTAAAAAATGTTGCAAGAATTTCCTTCAACCATCAAAAATGAATAACTCTTTTTTAGTGGACAAAAGAATAACTTGGTAGCGTGTAACGTCTTTAGTATCATTAACTTTAGTTTGATTTTACATCATCATTACAGTCGCGACGTTCACAAAACGATTGTGTTCGGTAATTGTGAGGGGAATTCGTGATTACAGGGGATATTTCTTATTCCAGACGTATACTAAAAGGGCGTAACCCTGATGCAATCACATCCCTACCCTTTCGAAATGTGGTTTCTCTCAGAACAGTGTCATGCATTCGTTATCCTTAAAGAAAATACCACAACTTTTTGTATTTCATCAAATTCATTTGCTTTTTCGGATATGTAATACAATTATACATTAATAACAATATTTAAACACATTTTCAGTCATAATTCGAATATATCAAGGAAAATCTACGGAAAAAAAGAATTCTATTCATATCTTTGGTATTTAAACAGGTATTACAAATAGTTACAGTCTAAATATACTTTAATCTCATCAATAAAGGATTTTTGAAGAAACTGCTTATATTCTAAGTACTTATAACATCTGTAATATATCATAATTTCAGTCATAGCTCCTGGTCCGCAGAACTTAAAAATGTCCTTTCCATAAAACGTTTGCCCATTCCTGATCCAACAATAAATAAATATCAAGGTAATAGTCTATTAAAAATATGTTAATCACCAATAACAATTCACAAGATCATTTCGAATGAAACAGAAATACTTTCAAGACTAGAAACAATAGTGTGTAAATAGTGTAGTTGTATATGCTAACTCTGAAAGGTCAATAACAATATTTAATTACATTCCAATAGAAATTCTGGCTGTTACCAGTGATAAACCAAGCTTAACGCGTATGAATGCCAAAAAGATCGGCTCAGCAGTAAAGTGGAAAGTGAAGGTACTGCTCTGGCAATGACGTTGTGGTAAATCGTTCAGGTGCAACATTTCCATCGACTCGACCGTGTACCTGACACGCACACGCTTTTACCCTGAATTCAGGCTCGTGTGAGTCTATAGTCCATGTATGTGCACGTAAACGAACGAAGAAAACTTATGTAAACACAAGTGAAACCGTGAGGTACCTAATTTAACGACGCTTCGTTGCGTCGGTCGTTAACTTCCTCCAACTTCCTCCATGTCTTCCCTCTTATCCGTGTCAACATTATTTAAGAGATGACTCGTTCTCAGCGCTCGACGAACTTTCGAAGTCTCATAGAAATCATTATTTATCGAAAGAGAGTCAATGCCTTCGTCAATATGTGCTCTTACGATAATTTATGTACTCTTGATAGAATTTTAGCTATTTTGGTAGCTTTCTTTTAAAGATTATCTCAAGAATATTTGGAATATTTAATTTACTCGTTAATTTTATGCAAAGCTTGTTTTATTTTATTATACGTAATTTTGTAGATTCGTATTAATTAAGTTATCGTTATTAATATTTCTGGTGTTTGGTGACAATTTTGCAAAACGATATATCAAGTGTGTACTATACAGAAGAATTCCGAATTAGAATATCGAAAGGAGAATGGTTGTAGAAGGTCGTTCCTTCATTTCCAGCAGCCACATTTCTAGCAATTCTGTTCTATGACAGCTCAATAATTCCTTTACCCAAGAATTGTTTCCACGCGGAAACAGAAAAATAATTCCTAAGCGACAAAAATATAAAAATGAAAGAAAAATTGAGCTTCCCGATAGAAAAGCATAAAAAAAATTCTCGATCTCTCTTTCATCAGGAAACAAGTTCCAAACTATTACATCTTAAAAATGTCCTGCATCCAGTTTCCTTCTCCAAACGAGAGCAATACGATATGGAATTTCTCTGTAACGATCGCTCCACGATGATCAGGATTCGAGGAGTCATTCTGTAACCCTGTCTCCACTTTCGATCTCTCTTCCATCGAACGACAAACAGACGGATAGATCATTTCGAAGCTTGTATCCTACCTGAGACAATCAAGACGGTGCAAAGAAAGAGCAGCCTTCTCCGTGGCACCATCGTTCAGCAGTCGCGGCAGAAAGACGCAGTCGAGTCCTTTCTTAGCTGGTACCTTGAACTGTTTCACGACACTCTTGCACAGAACAAATTACCGTTCTCGGGCTTGTACACCAAGAGACTTGTCATCTGTGATGCACCAAATGGACCTACTCTCGCCACACTGGCAGAGGAGGGTTACCAGCAGTGACTCCTGGCCATGGTTACCCGGGAGTTGGGAACCGGACGGTAGGAACCGTTCTTAGCTCATTGGCTGACCACTTTCTACCAACGTCTCGGTTGTCGAGAAATCTCCGGTTTTATTTGCGTTAGAACATGCACGCGTCTAAAGCCTGTTGGTAGATGGAATTTCTTTGATCCTCTGCGAAATTTCAGTTGGATCTTCATTGATAGGATTGGTCTTATGAATAAAAGAATTGGAGGGCTTAGAAGATGAAGGTGATATGGTACGAGTATGTAATTTCGAGGAAATTGAGTTTACTGTTGATCTGTTTGCATGTTTTATTAAATACTGGAGTCCACGTTTGGTAGAGCGTTTGATTGAATTTCAGAAGTGACACAACTGAAACAAAATATGTTTTTCAGAGTAAGCAAAGAATTATTTTTGAGCGTGGAGTAAGATTATTTAGGGTAACTGGTACAGTTAATATTTAGCGAGGACTTAAAGGTTTTTGAATAATTTGAAGGCGCTTTTTAACTTATTTCTACATTCATTAATTTTTTTGGGGACGAAATTTCTTAAAAGTGAAAAAAACCCTGTCATATTAATATACTATATTTTATTTTACATATTTACATAAGTACGTAGAAAAAATCACTTGATAAATAGGAACCTTTTTGATTAAAGAAACGTAGAAAAGAGAGAATCATAACTCAATTTTGGCCATCTGTGGTCCCCTCTTTCGTTTCTCCTTCTTCTTTGCTTTTTTTCCTTTCACTTCTTCCTTTGTCTCTCGAAATTCGTCAGGTTGCCAGTAGGGATTGAAATAACCTGCTTCGCGCTCTGTAATATTAAGCTCTTGAGCCACTAAATGGATTCTGGTAATCGTTTCTTTATCTAAGAAGTGTCTCGATCGATTCGTGAAATTTATGAACCAATCTATGATCACATTCCACTTCTGCTGTGACTTCAGAATACGATGAGTCACGTGAGGAAAGTGAAGAACAATGTCACTGAACAGTGCTGTATTTTCTAACACGGTAGATAATGCTGAAAAAAATTGCAATGAACAATCTCTATTTTCTAAGAGCAAGACATTTCTCTAGAAGTAATTAAAAAAGGAAATTACCACTTTGTAATGTAACATTCTGTGGCAACGACCTATTGTCTGGATCAAAACCTGCATTCTCAATTAATGGCTTACTCGTTTCGATTACGTCGACCATTTTTTCACAAAGGACAGTTATCATTTTGTATAAACGTTCATAGCTGTCTACTCTTTGAAGACGGTGTATGGCTTTCGCATGCTCCTTACGCACATGACTGAACGATTTCTTAACTGTATATTCTAGTTAAGGAAATCTTATCACATAAATAAGATAACTGAATTTATCCATAGTTTGTATAAAAATTGCAATTCTAACTAATCTTTTCAAATCTTTGGATTGAACCTTGAGTACGCTATAAAAAAAAGTATCCTCGAAACATTAGTTGTGTTATCGATTAAACATAGATCAATTTTTGCTGAATAATTTCTTTATTACTGTGTCTCAACCTGCAAAAGAATCATGCAAATTAGAACGAACACCTTTTTTTAAACTTTTAGTGGATACATAATTCTTCGTAAACTTCGATTTTAGACGAGCTACTGTTTCGCGGTTCTCCGTTGATTCGATCTTCCGTTATCGAAGCATCTGTTTGCTGCGCGTGCGCAATACATGTCAACACTGATACGGCTACAATGTAAATGAATACGCGTGGCATCTCGCCGGATCGAAAAACGCTCGAAATACGAAAGAGTCTGTTAAGAAAGTGCAACCGTATGACAAGGTAAGAAACGTGACTCAAATGGTGACTTTTTAAGTATTCTTTCCAAGGAGGATCCTTGCAATTTCAACCGGCATTTAGTCAACAAAGCTAAGCCGCAAGTTTTCAACTACGATAATCGCGAGACTACTGCCATCTATTAACTTCCATGTAACATCGAATGTGTCAACTTCAACATTAAGATTCGCTTGAAAATAATTAAAAGATTCGCGAGCATTTGATAATTATGCGGCATTCACGGATGTTTGAATTGTGACACGTCTACGCGTTCTTTTTTTTTTTCACTTTTTTATGGACACTGTTTACAGAGAGTGTTGAGCTAAAGAAATTTATACATATGTGCAATAATAGCATCTTATTGAAGCTGTAACATGAATGTGTTTAACCAGAAAGATTTAATTGATGTTGTGTACATATGGCAGTGATCTAATGTGATATGATAATAACAGATATTCGTGCAGTAGATAAGTAATAATAACTAATCACTTTGTTATTGGAGTTTAGTATTGCTGACAAACATGGCAACGGCAGATGATACAAAATTCGATGTGAGTATAATGGCACTGATTTACTTTGTGTAAATCTAGTTCTGTGATTTAAGATGAACCCTTCTGTTTCAAGTTTAAAGTTACGATGGATTATCCTGACCCTCAAAGTGTGGAGGGCGAGATGACCATTGGGTCTAAACAGAAATCAAATCTTGGGGAACCAGAATTTAATACCTTAGACGAACCAATCAAAGATACAATTGTAAGTTTATGTAACTGTATGCAAAAGTAGAGACTTTTAGATATATTAAATTCTATTTTTCTAGAAATTAGTCATGTTTCTTTTTCAATTATGTCTGCATTTATATCGCAGTTACATTGTGAATGTTTCTCATAGCTCAGGGATGTTCGAGCAGTGGGCAAGAAGTTTTATCATGTTTTATATCCCAAAGAAAAGAAAAGTTTATTAAAAGAATGTAAGTAAACATAATCTATAGTCAAGTATGATGCATTTGAGATCATTAATTTGGAAATAATGGAAAAATGTTTTATGTTTCAGGGGATCTTTGGGGACCATTAGTTTTATGTACATTCATGGCAATGTAAGTTTATGCATTTAAAAACAGAAACCCTTAAATGCTATCTATTTAATAATTACAATTACAAATATCATTATTTTAGGATATTACAAGGTTCTTCTGATGTAGCGGATGATTCAAATGATGGGGGACCAGAATTCGCAGAGGTTTTTGTAATTGTTTGGATTGGTTCTATGGTTGTTACATTGAATTCTAAATTATTAGGTGGCAATATGTAAGTAATAATAATAATTAAACTATAGAAGTATTATAATGGCTGTTAATATCAGAATTTATTGTATTTCTTTGCTACATTTATAATATAGTTTATCTATGTTGTAGATCCTTCTTCCAAAGTATTTGTGTCCTAGGATACTGCTTGCTGCCTACAGCCATTGCTCTAATTTTATGTAGAATCATACTAATAGTAGAGCAGACAACATTTTTATTTAGTTTAAGGTTCATTATTTCTATGATTGGATTCATATGGGCAACATATGGTGAGTATAACTTTATTTTACAATTATATACTTTATATTATTCCAAGTTAATGTCTGAAACTCTATTTTAGCATCAATGGCATTCCTTGGTGACAGTCAACCAGTAGGAAGGAAAGCATTAGCGGTATATCCAATATTTTTATTCTATTTTGTAATTTCATGGTTAGTTATATCTCATACTACGTAAAATAAAGCATGAATTGTTTAACAATAACAAGACTGTACATCGTTCCATATTTGTGCACAAAGTGAAAAAATTGAAGTGAAAAAATGAGTAAAATGTAGTCTGCATCATATTTTAAAGCTCTTAAAATGTTTGTATTTTAAGTTTTTGTAGAAAAACTGCTGTAAATGCATACAATATCTGTCATTTATGCGTATTACCATGCGCTTTAGAGAATTACCAATTTGTATGTCAATTACAATTACCTGTATACAAAATATATTAATACAAAATGTAAAATGGTAAATAATACTTAAGTAAATTATTATCAAATTGTTATATATTTATACATAAGCTTGATAAAAAAGGATTAGATAGTATGATATATAAAGTAATTCGTATTTCATTGATCTAAAAATTTGTATAAGTTTTAATGCTACCTGTATAGTTGAACAGTCTTCAATAATTAATAATTGATTTTCCTATGAAATGATATTCCTATTAAAATATTGATCTTTTATTTATTATTTAAATCAAAAGAATGGAACATTGAACTATAGAATTTGTATATTATGCACATATATATTGTGTACATAGCTTTATTTGTAAAATTACAATCAAACATTGAATAAAATAAATCGTTTTATTATAATACAGGCACATTCTTCTTATTAGAAAATTCATATGTGTGCAAAATATCTTTCTAACTTTTTAAGAAGAATTCTGCTATCAGAATGACCAGGATATGCGATTAAGGACTTTTGTACTGCATTGTAACACGTTTGAAGATCTCCAACCTATGAAATTCAAGTATCAGAAATTGATATTATATGAATGTAGAATATATTAAGGTACACATTACTTCATAAGCTAGACGGGCACTGTTGAAGTGAGGTTCGTAAATAAAATTAGCAATATTAGCGGCTGCATGAAAATATGTGCGTGCTGCAGTCACATTCTTGTTTCGTATTTGTATTACTCCAAGATTATTGTATGCCAAGGCATGCCTGTTATCATTCACGATAGCTAACTTTAAACATTCCTCGGCCATTGTTATATCACCCACAGTCTGCAATTGTATTCCAATAAAAGGGTCACTAAAAACTTCAATTGTTGCGTAGAAAGGTTCATACGTACAAGAGCAATATGAGAAATATTATACCACACATCAGCTGCGTTTTCACCTGTAGAAAGATTTAATGCTCTCTCAAAACATGATATAACATGGTCATATTGCTGAGCATAGAAACAGCATAATCCAAGATTATTGAAGAGTTCGACATTGTATACGCCCATTTGTAGCAATCGTCTGTGTAGACAAACATAATGAGATTGTATTTCAAATAATTCTCGACTAATAGAATTTCTCTTTAAGTTTACCTATAATAACGTAGTGCTAATTCTGGTTGGTCATTATAAAAATGGTGCATGCCAATGCTGGCTATTGCTTCTGTGTGTGAAGCATCTTCTTGAACGACGATTTTATAATACTTCAATGACATGTTTGTATTATTGAGACCATCAAATATACGACCCATTTCAGTGAGTATATTTACATCGTTAGGAAAATACTCAAGACCCTTTTTACATGCATCCAAGGCAGCCAACGGTTGATCAAGCCTAATATAAACTCTAATTAGCCTTAAGATTGTTTCAATAGTTTTACAATCCTTCAGTGCTGACTTGAATTGCTGTTCTGCATCTCTTATTAATCCTAAACTGTAGTAACATTTACCAAGCTGCACTTTCCACCACCAATCTTTATACTGACATACTTGTGTTGCTTGAACTGCTAAATCTAATGCCTGCATATATCATGATAATTAAAATTATAGCACATACAGTTCAACAGTAGAAGTTTTGAATAATTTATACTAACATATCGTACATCATGTTCATGATAATATATATATTCAAATAAGGGTTTTGCAATACTGGATTGACCAGCATACTTAGAAATATTTAAACGCGATAGTTGTATAAATGGTCCTCCAGGTTCTGTTAACATGGACGCTGTACCTAATCTGTTGTGAGATAGTTAAACTATTACTGTGTTCTAAAAAAGTTCAAAGCAATTTAGAATAATAAGTATACCTAACACTGCCACTAGAACTGGCAGTGATTGGTCTAGCAGTCATAGCAGTTCTTGGTGTCCGTAAAGCTTGTTCAACTGATTGAGACATAGCAGATTGTGTAGCTGGTCGGACGACTCCTGTAAGGGGCCTACCTTTAAAAAGTATCACGTTCTTTTAATTTATATTTTTTCTATTAAAGTTTTATGGCTTCAACCTTATGGTCTTATGTTCTGGCTACCTAAAGTTACTTCCAAATTTAAAAAAATGAACCTGATTGAGTTTTAGGTCGAAGATATTGCCCTGTGCTAGAAGTACCAGGATTTTTTAAGGATGTTCCTGGCCTAGGCATAGCTGATATTGTATAATTATCTAATAAACTTTCAGCAATTCCTTCTTCTTCTCCTTCTATATCATCTATATATATTTGTAATGTTAAGGCACGCATTTTTAATACCCAGATAGCCTGTAGTGAACAATAATAGATCTCAAATAAAAAATACATATTGATATAAATTAATAAAAAATATATACCTGATCTAATGGATTTTTTCGTAATAAATCTGTGCATATCGATGTGCATTCTTCATATTTTCCTTTACTGAATAAACTTAAGGCCTTAAATAACTCCATGGTTCAATAAATAATTTTATAAAATGTAATTATAACGATTAAATAATAAAAAAGGAGTGATTTTTCGAGAAATCATAGCGTGATGTATACTTTTGTACATACACTTAAGTGTCTAGTAGATAAACGAATTTTCCATACACATATGAAGTTATTGATTATTTTTCTTATAACCCTGTCTACTCAGATCAAAGATAAACTAATACACATTTGTTCTATAATTTTTATTTAATGCTAGATACATTCTTAATAAAGATGATAGCCATTATTTTATCAAATACTACGAAAATTAATTTTTTATAAATGCCGCTTTTTAGGTAACAAAACACTATCATAAAAATTTCAATTAACTTTATTATGTACCAAAAATTGGAAAAGGTTGTTAAAATATATTTACTGCAATCATTTCATCTAATTTTTATGTTAGTTTTATATGAATTATATACAATTTAAGAGTAATATTGTATTCAATTTTGCATAAAATGGAAAATTTTGATGAGATCAGGTTGGTGAAGTATTCATAGACGAAATTTGTTATATTTTCTAATATAAATATCTACTAATATTTTTTTCTTTAGTATGCAACAAGCTTTTGAAGATTTCTTTAAAAAGAAAAGTATAGAGGAACAATGTACAGAAGAACATTTGATGCATCTTCACGAAGCCTTTTTGGTATACTTAGAATACTAGATAATTTATCACACTTGTCTTCAAAATTAATTTTTGTCATTGCACTCGATACAATGCAAAAAGTTTGATTTTATCATAACTTAAAATACTCTTTTACAGACTTCAACAAACGAAGAAATGAATATTTCTCAATTACATGATGCTTTCGAAAATATATTAAACATTCATATGCCATCAGATGAATTTGAAATTTTATTTAAAAAAGTAAGAATATAAAAAAAATAATTATTTTATTCAGTTTATCAGGAGACTTGACAGAACCTTGCACCACATACCTATTTTCCTATTTATTAATTACAGATCAATTTTAAGAGAGATGGAAATATTACATGGGATGAATTTATTTCATATTTGTTGATCGAATTTCAAAAAAAGGATACTGCTTTACAATGGCAAATATTGAAACTTCCAATAACTGGTGTTCCTGAACTTTTAAAATCACGTCACCGTACACCTATACATAAAATTACATTTTGTCCTGAAGTTTTACCTGTATAAATACAGACATTCAATGTTCTTAAGTATTTATACTCAATATAACTCTTGTCATTTAAATTTAGGACAGAACTACAAGTTTTCAAAGAGGATCTTACTTAACAATTACTAAAGAAGGAATTATAAACTACTGGTCACTGGATTTAGAATATGAACATACTGCACAATCTGTAAATCGTTAGTGTTCTAATTTCTTGCAGTATAAATGTCTCTATCCCCTTTTTGTCAAAATTTCTATTTTTTTTCAGCATATTTAAGAGTACAACAAACTTTAATAACTGATATGATTGCGATGCCTGATGTACAGACAGTGTGTACAAGTTCTACTGAGTGCGATTTAAGATTTTATGATACTATGGCAAAGAAATTTGATCTTCGAGTGGTGGTATGTTACACTTCCATTAAATATTCATTATTCCAATAAACAATATTTCTTTTGTCTTAGATATCAGGTTTAGAAAGTGCAGTCACTTGTATGTACTATTACTTCAGCAAAAATATCAAAGAAGATTCATACATTTTACTTGGGAACATGCGTGGATCTGTTGCAATTCTATCTTTTAGTCCTGTAGATAGAGGACCATTCAAACAAGTACCTCAACGCGATACATTATTCATTCGCTATGAATCTATTGTTAAGGCAAGTGATTTCTTGTTTTGTACAGTCCTTGAAACATCATTCTACTAAAAATATTCTGTTACAGGGTGAAATACAAGCAATAAAAATTATAGAATTTAAATGTGTCCATACAGATTGGGTAAAACAAGTTGCATACTGTGATAGTTTGAGATCCTTTCTATCTAGTAGCAGATGTTGTAGTTGTTCTCTTTTACTCAGTGATCTTACAGGATCAAAAATTCAATACAAATTTAGAGTTAACATGGGTATTACTTGTTTCACTGTTTGTGAAGGTACGTAGAAGAAAGTAAATATCCATTTTTATTTTAAAGGATATAGTGTAATTTCTTTGCTCTCATAATACTAATATTTAGAGAGTCAAATATTAGTAACTGGTGGACCAGATTGCATTGTTCGGGTTTGGAACCCTTTTGTAACAAAACGACCAAATAGTACATTTCAAGGACACCATGCAGCTATTTGTGCTTTAACACTTCAAAATGCTGGTAAACGCGTGTATTCTCTTTCAAACGATAAATGCATCAAAGTGTGGGACGTATTAGCTCAATCTTGTATTCAGGTTTTATTAATAATCTTAATAAGATATGGACATCTTTCATTTGTAACATGGCCTTAACATTAAACGTTATTTGTATTAGATAATATTAATCGAATGCTTTCACAGTAACTGTAATTAAAATTGCATTTTATGTAGACATACAATGGTCTTCCTGGCGAACTAGGTGAACACACATCAATGACCATAGTTTACAATCCACTGAATCATAAAATGATTATTGCTAGCGCAATGATTGCAGTGATTGTTTGTGATCCTGTAATCAATGAAGAAATATCTGATGGTTTTACACATACAAAAGCTGTTAGCTGTGTTCTTTACAATTATCTTTATAAAGTGGTACTTCATTATATTTTTTTAATACAGTCATATTTTACTGTAAAGCATCTCAATAAGTTATTTATTAATCTAGATAGTTTCTACTGGAATGGATTCTTGTATAATAGTGTGGGACCCTTGGGTCGGAAATCGTTTATACTTAGTAACTCATGCACACAGTCAGTTTTTATATGGTCAATATGATGATATTGAAATTACAGCAGCTTGTTTCGATGAATCTGAGCAACTGCTAGTAACAGGTGCTCGTGATGGATCATTAAAAATATGGAATTTTAATACTGGTACTTGTTTGCGTAACATGGCAATTGATAATGAATGGTATGTATCTTTTCTTTACTTGAACTTCTTTGATGTATTCAATATATTTACACATATTACTTTGATTTCTTAATATAGTGAAATTACAAGTATAGCTTGGCTAGAAAATCGAATTTTATGTAGCGGTTGGAATCGTGAGGTCATAGAATTCGCGACTTCGGATACAAATATATACAAAAAGAATTGGGGAGTAAGGCACACTGATCATATTCTATGCTCTGCTGTCTGGTTTCCTCAAGTTTTAGCAACAGCGACTTACAATGGCGAGATAATACTTTGGAGATTAGAAACAGGCCAACCCTATAGGAAATATAAAGTCAATGATCCAACATCAAGGTGAGTTGATCAAAAATAAAAAATAGCATTTATACTTTTTAAAGAACGTAATATTACAAACAGTTGTAACATGATTAATATTACATAGATTCAGCGTAAGATACTTAGAAAATGATACAAATGACCAAATGTATAAATCTAAGGAAACTGAAAGAGAACGCATAAGTTTTAGAAAAAGGTAACATTTCATGTTTTATAATTAGACGACTTTAATAAAACTTATATATGTATATAATTGTTATATACAACAGATATCATACAGCCTCTAAACATCAGGAATCAGCATTGAACATTATACGAATTGTTGCTGTTCGAACAATGATATTTTTGAATGCACGACCAGTTAGGCCTAATGTTGGAACATTATTAGTTTCGCTTGATTCTGGTTTAATACAAGTTTGGACTCATCATCCTGCCGGTGGATTTTTAGAAGCGTTCTCAGTTATTCACAGTGTAGGTGATTGTGCATTATCATTAGCAACTGATCCTGACAATTATTTCCTTGTAACAGGTAAATGAATCA